>NC_081845.1:101690244-101990244 GCF_963259705.1 Myotis daubentonii | reverse complement strand
GTTGGGGGTTAATTGCGGGGGATGAGGACACACTTGTAATACCTTAACCGATAAAGAAATTAAAGATAAAAAAAATTTTCTTCCCAAAAGTCTAGTTAAAGAAGTAGCTGATATTTTTTAAACTAAGAATATGCACTTTTCTGACTTTCATAATTAATCAACTCCATCTGCTCATTCCCCAATCATAAGAAAAATTGTGAGAGGAAATGATAGAATGTTACAGCATGTAATGCAGTGATTAATAAAAATGTTTAAAATATTTTTAAGAAAATCAAAGTAACAATAAATATTGCAATGTATCAACATCAGTTTGTTCAATATGAATTATCTCTAATCAAGATGCAAAGTTAGAACAATTGATATTTAAATGACAACTCATATTTTTGTTTTTGCTTACATCAATGACCTCCATCTTTCATAAAGCATTTTAATTAAAAACATCCTATCTAATAAAAGAGAAATATGGTAATTAACGTACGACCACTACCCTTCCCATTGGCTAATCAGGGAGATATGCAAATTAACTGCCAGCCAAGATGGCGGCCGGCAGCCAGGCAGCTGATGCGAACAGGGAGGCTTGCTTACTTCAGTGACGGAGGACTCCAATGTTCCCCGCCTGACTTGCCGGCCTCTCAGCTGCAACTCTAAGCAACTATGTTGCAAATATAGAAGCTAAAAAACCCCCAGAAACCTGCTTTACTCAGCCGGGCTTCAGCCAGCCGGACCGCAACATTGTATCAAATACAGACAGTAAACAAAGGCCAGAAACCTGTTTTCAGCAGCCGAGGCCTCAGAGCTAAAGCTGGCCCAGAATAAATAAAAAAAAAAGGAAAGGAAAAAAGGAGCGGTTGGGAGCTTCAGTCACCTGTCAGCCTGAAAATGGCCCTCAGCCCCTCAGCCAGACTGGCTAGGCACCCCAGTGGGGACCCCCACCCTGATCCAGGACACCCTTCAGGGCAAACCAGCCAGCCCCCACCCGTGCACCAGGCCTCTATTCTATATAGTAAAAGGGTAATATGCCTCCCGGCACCGGGATCAGCAGAGCGGTGAGGCCTCCCGGCACCGGGATCAGCGTGACAGGGGGCAGCGCCCAAACCCCCTGATCGGCCCTGTTCTGTGGGTGATAGAGGGCGGCGCCCCAACCCCCCCCCCCCACACACACACACAGGCCCTGCTCTGTGTGTGACGGGGTAGAGCCATAACCTCCCCATCGGCCCTGCCCTGAGTGTGACAGTGGCGGCGCCCCATCCCCCTGATCAGCCCTGCTCTGTGGGTGATAGAGGGCGGCGCCCCAACCTCCTGATCTGCTCTCCTCTGTGTGTGATGGGGGGCGGTGCCCCAACCCCCCTGATGGGCCCTACTCTGTGAGTGACAGTGGGGAGCTCCTCAACCCCCTGATCAGCCCTGCTCTGTGTGTGACAGGGTACGGAGCCCCAACCCCCCTGATCTGCCCTGCTCTGTGTGTGACAGGGGGCGGTGCCTCAACTCCCCTATTGGCCCTACTCTGTGCATGACAGGGGGGAGCTCTTCAACCTCCTGATCGGCCCTGCTCTGTGTGTAACAGGGGGAGCTCCCCAGCCCCCTGATCAACCCTGCTCTGTGTGTGACAGGGTATGGAGCCCTACCCCCCCGATGGGCCCTGCTCTGTGCATGACAGGGGGCAGCGCCCCAACCCCCTGATCTGCCCTGCTCTGTGCATGACAGGGGGTGGTGCCGCAACTTCCCTATCGACCCTGCCTTGAGTGTGACGGGGCGGTGCCCCAACCCCCCAATTGGCCCTACCCTGAGCGTGACTAGGGGTGGCATCGCAACCTCCAGATCCGCCCTGCTCTGTGCATGACAGGGGGCTGCGCCCCAACTCCCCAATCAGCCCTGCTCTGAGCCCGACCAGGGGCTGTACCTAGGGATTGGGCCTGCCCTCTGCCACCTGGGAGCAGGCCTAAGCCAGCAGGTCGTTATCTCCCAAGGGGTCCCAGATTGCGAGAGGGCACAGGCCGGGCTGAGGGACCCCTTCTCCCTCCCCCAAGTGCACAAATTTTTGTGCACCGGGCCTCTAGTAACCATTATAATTCTCTATAAGGTGTTCCTGATCAAAATGGCAACAAAATCTTAAAGCAGGACCTGATAGGCCTCCTCCAAACTTTCTATTATTATTCATAAACTAGAGGCCTGATGCACAAAATTCATGCATGAGGCAGGGAGGGTCCTTCAGCACGGCCTGCACCCTCTCGCAATCTGGGACTACTGGCTCCTAACAGCTCGCCTGCCTGCCTGATCACCCCTAACCACCTCTGCCTCAGCCCCCGCCACTGCAGCTTCATCTGGAACAGTGGTTCTCAACCTGTGGGTCGCGACCCCTTTAGCAGTCGAACGACCCTTTCACAGGGTCGCCTAAGACCATCCTGCATATCAGATATTTACAGTACAATTCATAACAGTAGCAACATTACAGTTATGAAGTAGCAACAAAAATAATTTTATGGTTGGGTCACAACATGAGAAACTGTATTTAAAGGGCCAGAAGGTTGAGAACCACTGGTCTGGAAGGATGTCCAGAATGACATACGGAAGGTCATTCAGCTGTCTTGTCTAATTAGCTTATTATATTTTATTATTATAGATTATTATAGATATACACAAAATTGTATTGTGTATATACTACTACACAATATTGTGTGTACTCCTACCCTCTAAATAAAAAAGAAACAAGCAACAATCTACAATCTCATAATGTAAATTTATACGATTGCATGAGTAATTAACAAAAAACATTTTTTAGGCCCTCTGATAGGCCCTGGAAAGAAATTGGTAAATAAGGTCGAATACACCCTTTTCCTCACTGATAATCTCCCAAGGAATAGAAAACCTGTGTTGGTAAATGCAAGTATAACTAGAGAAACTAGATGTTATGGGAGAACAAAGAACACTAACCAAATTTACAAGGGAAAGCATTCTTAAGGAAAGGGTTTCCAAGCTGAGATTTTTATACATGAAACATGTTAACTTTCCATCATTTGAATTATAAAATTTATAATAGGGCCATAAAAAATTGAGTGTAGAATAATGAAATAAAGTAAATAAGCTTTATATAGGTTAAAAAAATTAAATATATTGCTATTGATTTCAGAAAGGAAAGGAGATGGAGAGAGAGAAACATCAATGATGAGAGAAAATCATTGATTGGCTGCCTCCTACAAATCCCACACTGGGGATCGAGCCTGTAACTCAGGCATATGCCTTGAACAGAATCAAATTGTGACCTTATGGTTCATAGGTCAATGCTCAACCACTGAGCAACACCAGCTGGGCTACCTAGGTAAAATTTGATAAGCAGTGAGCAAAGAACAGTGTGGATAGTGATGCGTGATCGAGGACAGTGGTTTTGCTGCCGGTAACTTTGGGATGCAGAAATATGCCAAACATAAAATTAAGTTGTCATTTCCCAGGGAAGATTTATCCAGCCTTGCTCAGATTTACAGCTCTGACTTTCCTTCATCATCGGGGAATTGTTTTCCCATTCATTTCTAGAGTACAACTCTTAGGACCCACTACTAGACAGAATTAGGAAAGAAAGCTTATGTCCTGTGATTCTTGCATGGTGGATACAGAAAAGACCAGGAGGTTAACATACTAAAAGTTATCTCTTCTGTAAGTACTACATTTGTAAAAACTATGTTTTTCAAAAACAATAATAACAATAATAATAATAATTTGAGGCAATCTCCTTGATCCCTCCCCAGAGAGGTCAAAAGATACAGTTTCAGTGAAATCAAGGGCACATAAAAATATATAAGGTCAAGATGACAACAGAGATTCAGAAAAGGTGTGAAGCACAATGTGAAAACACTGTCAAAATATTATAAATAAAAATAGTTATAGAGTGTAAAATTAGCAAAGCAGTGGGAAACATTGAAAAAGTTTTTAAGTGAAAAGACATAAAAACTAATAAAAATGTATTATAAGAGAAGAATCTAAAACAACTAATATATTGTTAATTAATAATTTAAGCTGTTTTTTTCTTAAGAATATTTTTCAGTCTGAAAATACAAATAGGTCACCAAGCTTCAAGCAGCTTTTTGAATTTTAAGTTTAAGCAAACATCCAGGCAGAAAAACAGGTAATCTGTAATGAAAAAAATAAATCAGATATAGCTCAGAATACTTACACAATAACTGCTAATATTATGAGTAACTTATTATGTGTTAGGTACTCTGTTAAGTACATTGGGCATATAAACACAAGTATTAACTAATCTAACCCACTGCACAAACTGTAAACTTAATATCCTCATTAATTCCATGTAATAATTTAAAATAAAGAGTTGAGTGACTTAATCATATTGAACAAATATTAAGCCAATATCAGTTTCAAACCCATTCTGTCTCAAGAGCTCATGCAACTAATAACAATGCTTTACTCAAAAGAAGTGCCATCCAGAATCATGGAAGCATGCAACAGACTGAGGATCCTCAGAGGGAAGCGAGGTGGGAAGAGATCAACCAAAGAACTTATATGCATATATGCATAACCCATGGACACAGACAAGAGTGAAGTAAAGGCCTGAGAAGGGGATGGGAGTGGGGAGGAGGGGATCAATGGGGAAAAGAAGAGGATATCTGTAATACTTTAAATAATAAAGATAATTTTTTAAAAAAGGAAGTGCCAGTATTAAAATGAGTTTGAAAAATGTCCTGTGCAGGGTATAAACAAGGGAGAGATTATTAGGACTCAAAAAATCTCTAACTATACCAGCATACAGGCAATGGAAATGATACCATTGTGATAAGCTAGTTATTAATAACAGGAAAGGAGCAAAGGGATGGCCAAACATTATAGTCATGTCATTTGGGCAGCTTCACCAGGAAGCTGCAACTATGCACTCCCCAGGGATTCACCAACCTACGCCCTGCAAAACATTGGAGGAAGGGAGCTAACAAAGCGAAAATAGATACATCATGCCCAGAAAATTTGGGGTGACATAGGGAAGGTCAAGCCTGGGGAACCATTGATTGACCAGATGGGTGTGGCCATTGCAAGCATATGACAATTTGGAAATACATAATCTCCTAAACAAAGGAGCTTTCTCTCTTGTGCTCTTGTTGTTCCCCTCTCTTGTGACTCTTGATTCATGGGGCTCTTTGCTCCTGCTTCCTTGCATTCACCCATATGGCCCATGGCCATGTGGACCCCACAGGCAATGGACTGGTGGACTATAACCGGAAACACAAGCTAAGCTAGCCTGATGCTGGACTGGACTCGGCTCCAACATAGAAAGGAAGCACTGGATATTTGTCGTAAGTGTTTCCCTCCACGTCCTGCGTGGTTCAGGGTTCGGGTCTGGAAGAGGAGCCACACACAAATGAAAAAGAAAAGACCCGAGATAATTTGGGAATATTGGGGGACCAGGCGGCAAGTCCAACTCAAGAGGAAGGACTTCCACTGTGCTCAGGCCTCACCAAGCTTTTTATAGTGAGCGGTAAACAAGGTAGTGGTTACCATAGGTACACAGTTCTTGTGAGTTTCACTTGTTTACACCATGTTTATACTTCCTGCACTTCCTCAGCCCCTTAGCTTCCCAGATAAGATCTAGGGAGTGTTATAAGGTCAAGCCTAATTAAGCTAAGAGGATTGTGCCCTCTAAGCTAGGACTTGTTTGTGACTTTGCCAGCAGGTCAGTCCCAGGCTTAACCCTATATCAGTTTCCCACAGATATTGACTCTGATTTTAGCTCTACTGAAGCCCCAGCTATACTTCTATGACTGAGAAAAGGAAAATTGGACATTGGGAACTCAGGGATTTAATTCCACATAAATAAAAATCACTCATTCACCAGCACGAGTCTCAGAAAATTCCTTTTCTCCAGATATTACAAGAATTCCACTCTCCCTGCCCCCTGAAAATGGGGGAGATGAGGTCAGATAACAGAAAGACATTTAAGTCATAAAAGGATTTAGAAATCATTATTTCTCTTTCCTAAGAGGAGAAGAATTTAAGATTCATTCATAAATAGAGATAAATTAAAATACCAATATTGTAAAAGTAATGGTATAATAATATTGGAAAGTAAACTAAACATATAAATATTGCAATAAATACAGTTAAAATAAATGCAAGAATCAAAACAAGTTATTGAAAAATATAATTTTGAGATGAATCAATTATTTATAAGCTGCATTTCTAACTTTCAAAATAGATTAACAAGCATTGTAAAGTAAAAAGAAATATTAAAACTTGTAAAAATGCACTTCATTTTTCACTATGAAGGAATGGTTGAATTACTTCCTTTTTGTGTTTGTAATATTTTTACAGAAATATACATTCACCTATGCATACGATGAAATTAAAGTAACTGCTCTTGTAATTAAGAACAAGATTTCAATCTTTCAAGTTTTGTGGATGAAAAAAATTTGTATTTCTAAATTGCAAATAAGCAGAAAGTAGGAAAGCATAAAGCAATATAACCAAAATAAATCCAGACTTTAAGGCTAGCTCAATGATACCACAAAGCTGTGTTGGTTTGCAAGAAACAGACATAAATCAAGATACACAAAATGCCTAAACATTTCTAAAATAAGCAGGAGAACATAGGACAAAAAATCAGGAGCACTGATATTCTTATTAGCAGGAGGAGAATTCAAAGTAAAAAGCATGATATTTGCTATCTTATACATAAAGCAATTATCAATTCAATATCAAAGATAGCAATATTACCCTAGCCAGTTCTGCTCAGTGGATAGAGCATCGGCCTTCAGACTGTAGGGTCCCAGGTTCATTTCCAGTTGCGGGCACATACCTTGGTTGCAGGCTTGATCCCCAGCTCTTGTCAGAGCACATACAGGAGGTAACCAATTGATGTGTCTCTTTCACATTGATGTTTCTCTCCGCCTCCCCCTCCCCACACACACACACTCTCTCTCTCTAAAATTCAATGTAAAAATATCCTTGGGTCAGGATTAACAACAACATGATAGCAATATCAAAGATTTCATGGATTCAGAGAGAAGACCTTAAGCTTAATAAGGTCTTCTTAATGAAGTAGCTCTGAAATTCTCATAGTAACAGAAAGGGAAAGATGGTTGTTGGTGATGTTTATACAAAAGGAAGTGCCATGGAGTCATGGAAGCATCCAACAGATTGTGCTTTATGAACTCAGAAGAATGAAATCAAGTAAATAATTGTTGTAGTTCAACATAGTTTCATTATAATTAATCTTACATGTATATGATATAGTATATGCAAATCTTCCAAATAGCTATATGAATTTTGGAACAAAAATTAGCATGATTATTGTTTCTCTGATATAACTGATTACTTTATTCAGTAAAATAATGTGGAAAAAGCAATGGTTGACTTTTTAAAATGCCATTGATATGAAGGTGGGAGACACCAAAGAAAATTAATTGTATAGAGAGGATACAGAACATTTTTATGACTCTGCTATCATATGTGTGCAAATATAAGAGGCCTTATTTTGATGAAATACACAGGTCTTTTAATCCCAAGGTTAGCACACAACCTTAAATATACTTAGCTTCAGGAACTCTGATTTCACAACGGGTGTGTCTTGCTTACCAGTTTTCTCCTTGAACTCCTGGATCTTGATTCTTGCTTTTAAAGAGTATCTACCTGAGTTATCTACTCATGAAAATACTTTCATGATTGTTTTTAATACACTTGATAACAATAAGACACTTATTTGATTTGGACAAGGGTTGCCAATGGCATTTTCACTTCTTTCTAAGGCAATCTGGGGATATTTTTTGATTGTCACTGTGATTAGAGGATATTATTGTCTATTTGAGGGGGAAAATAATGGATTTATGCTCTACAACTTTCAAGAAAACTACCAGTTATTCATGTAGATGGAAAATGTATTAATAATTATTAAGCCTAGAACATTACTCTGCTTTAATTATAAGAACAAATTATTTTTACATGATTTTACTATACAGTAAAATTATTAGGAATACAATATATGCGAATTGAGAGAAAAGTCTACCTTTTTTCATTTTGAATTTTGCAAAATTAGGTAACAATTTCAAATAATTAAGTCATTAATGTCAATGTAGAAGATAGTTTTTAAGATGCAAATTTAATGCTACTGTGTAACTTTTGAATCTGAAGCGATTTCTTCATAAACGTACTTGCTTCTGATGACTTTATAGTCATCAGATATTTATATTACCTTGTTATAAGTTAATTTTGCAAATATTTACTATTTTATAGCAGTATGGGCTTTTATTTGTTTGTTTAGTTTTGTACTTAATTCCATTTTCCTGCAATATCTATTCTCACAGTTTCATATCAATGGAGACTTATCTATATCTATATCTATATCTATATCTATATCTATATCTATATCTATCTATATATAAAAGCCTAAGTGACCTTACAATGAAACGACTGGAACGAGCGGTTGCTATGATGCACACGAGCACCAGGGAGCAGACGCTCAACACAGGAGTGGCCCCCAGCCTACAGACCCCAATCACCAATGAGACCTACCGGTCAACCTCCCAGTCCCTCCCCCTGGCTGGAAGGCTCTGGTCGTCTGATAGGAGCCAGGCCCCTGGGCTGGGACTGGGAACTGGGGGTGGGTGGCAGTGGACGTGGCCCCTTTCCCAGGGGGCCTGATGGCTGGCTCCCTCCTCAGAGCTGGTGGCCAACCTCTTGGGTCCCTACCCCTGGCTGTCAGGGCCCAAGCTGGGACGGGGAACTGGGGGATGGGTGGCAGTTGCCACAGGCAGCGAGGGAAGGAGAAGGTGGGGAGGTGGGGAGGCGGGGAATCTGATTGGTCCTGATTGCCGGCCAGGCCTAGGGGGCCCACCCATGCCCAAATTTCATGCACCAGGCCTCTAGTTAACTATAATAGAAAATGATCTATCAAGACAGATTAAATTACTCAGAATACCTTGCATTTATGTGTCTCTGTAGATTTTTATCAATGGGATATAAGAGGAATGCATAAGCAACATCAAGTTTTTCCCTTAAAAGTTTGGGGTGTGTGTTGTTTTATCCAGGACTTAGGGACTAATGATTGTGAGTTTATTCCACTCATGTGGGGGAGGGCAACAAAATATGTGATGATAGGAAAGCAGAACGGAACACCCATGTCCCTGAATGACCTTGGAGATCAGAACTGCCCACCTGCCATCAAACACCTGCAACTCACAACTGTTACCTAAAAGAGAAATAGATCCCCCTCTATGAAAACACACTTTGTTTGGTGTTCTTTTTATTATACAAGCTTATCTTAGCTTATAACCTACATATATAAACATTATTAAGTATTTCTCAGTAAAAGTAGGGCTGATAGTGTTGAGAACTGTTTGAAATTATAACTATGCATACTGAAATGAGAACCATGAACATTTTATTATGCGTAGTTACATAAAATGAGACACAACAACAATTTACAAAAGCAATACAGTAAAATCATTATTAATTAATTTGGCCACAGAAAAAAATGATAATTTGTACTTTTTTTCCAGTCTAGATTTTGCCTTTCCAGGTTGCAGGTGTCTTTACTCTAATTAAACTGCTCTTTTTGGGTTTTTTTTTTGTTTTTTTTTTGTTTTTTTTTAATTAAATCTTTATTGTTCAGATTATTACATTTGTTCCTCTTTTTTTTTCCCCCCATAACTCCCCTCCTCCCAGTTCCCGCCCCACCCTCCGCCCTCACTCCCCACCCACTGTCCTCATCCATAGGTGCACGATTTTTGTCCAGTCTCTTCCCACATCTCCCACACCCCTTTCCCCCCCAAGAATAGTCAGTCCATTCCCTTTCTATGTCCCTGATTCTATTATAATCAACAGTTCATTCTGTTCATCAGATTATTAATTCACTTGATTCTTAGATTCACTTGTTGATAGATGCATATTTGTTGTTCATAATGTGTATCTTTACCTTTTTCTTCCTCTTCCTCTTCTTAAAGGATACCTTTCAGCATTTCATATAATCCTGGTTTGGTGGTGATGAACTCCTTTAGCTTTTCCTTATCTGTGAAGCTCTTTATCTGACCTTCAATTCTGAATGATAGCTTTGCTGGATAAAGTAATCTTGGTTGTAGGTTCTTGGTATTCATCACTTTGAATATTTCTTGCCACTCCCTTCTGGCCTGCAAAGTTTCTGTTGAGAAATCAGCTGACAGTCGTATGGGTATTCCCTTGTAGGTAACTGAGTTTCTTTCTCTTGCTGTTTTTAAGATTCTCTCTTTATCTTTTGCTCTTGGCATTTTAATTATGATGTGTCTTGGTGTGGTCCTCTTTGGATTCCTTTTGTTTGGGGTTCTCCGCGCTTCTTGGACCTGTAAGTCCATTTCTTTCACCAGGTGGGGGAAGTTTTCTGTCATTATTTCTTCAAATAGGTTTTCAATATCTTGCTCTCTCTCATCTTCTGGCACCCCTATAATTCTGATGTTGGTACGCTTGAAGCTGTCCCAGAGGCTCCTTACACTATCCTTGCATTTTTGGATTCTTTTTTCATTTTGCTTTTCCGGTTGGATGTTTTTTGCTTCCTCGCATTTCAAATCATTGACTTGATTCTTGCGCTCCTCTGGTCTGCTGTCGGGCGTCTGTATAATATTCATTATTTCAGTCCGTGTATGCTTAATTTCTCATTGGTTCCCCAATATAAGATCGAGGGTCTTATTAGTTTTCGTGTAGATCTCATTAAGTTTATCGACAGCTTCTAAACAGTTCTTGAGAGACCTTAAAAGTGTGGTTCTGAACTCTATATCTTCCATTGACAATTTTGTCCTGTTTCTTTGTCTCCGCATTTTGTTATGTTTCCTTGGTGTACCCCCTAGTGGTCTTTGTTCGAAGTCTTATAGTTAAATCTTGATTGTTGTAGCTAATTCCAGGGAGGGTTTGACCTCCAGGCCAAGTGGCTATGAGAATCAGCTGTGTCAGCAGTGAGAGAACTTCTGTCCTCTAGGGAGGTGCTAATCTAGCCTTTGCCTGAGGCTATCCGGCAAATGCCTCTGTGCAGGGCTTGGGCGGGGCGGGTCGCACAGGATCAACAGGGTGGGCCGGAGAGAGCAGTTATGGCGGCTCTCAGTCCTGTCCCCGGGGGCTCTGCCTTTCTGAGTCCCAGCACCCGCTGCAAAGCTCGGAGAGAAAGCTGCACTCGCTCTGACCGAAGCCAGACAGTCCCGCTTCTCCCGTTTGAGTCTGGGTCCCTAAAGACTCGCCCGGATCTGGTGCTCAGAGTCTGCGACTCCCTCCCGATTGAAAACAACAACCGCACCCTCCGCCGCCAGCCCGCTCCGCGCACTCTGCACCTCAGAATTTGACTTCAGCACTGCGCCTCCTCTGAGTGTCCGTGTGCGTTTCTCTTTCCTCCTAGTTGTAGGACTTCCACTCAGCCAGCGTTCCTGTGGTTCTGGGTGATGTCCGTTCCGTGTTTTAGTTTCACTTTTGAAGTAGTTGTTCAAAGCAGCAAACTCCGACGTTAACCTATGCCGCCATCTTGGTTCTCCAAATTCTCCTTTTTGTTGATGTCCCGAGGAATGATTGCTTGTTGACTCAGGGCCCTATTTCTAATTGGCAATAGTTCTTAGGCTCTACTTATAGACTTACTCCAGTTGCATTCACTAGACATACAGTATTTATTATTTGATAAAGTTACAATGCTTCAACATGCTCTTGAAAAAATAACTATCTCCATTCTGACTTGTTCAGGAGGGTGGTTACATCTGGTTTGAACATTTCCTTTCCATTACATCCCTTACATCCAAAGTAGAGATTGTCAACCCATGTGCCACAAGAATTGTTAAAATATACAATACCTGACTATTTGTTTTTTTCATTAAATCTTCATTGTTCAGATTATTACAGTTGTTCCTCTTCCCCCCCCCCATAGCTCCCCTCCACCGGTTCCCAACCCACCCTCTACCCAATGTCCTCATCCATAGCTGTACGATTTTTATCCAGTCTCTTCCCGCACCCCTCACACCCCTTCCCCCCTGGATAATAGCCAGTCCACTCCCTTTCTAAGCCCCTGATTCTATTATATTCACCAGTTTATTCTGTTCATAAGATTATTTATTCACTTGATTTTTAGATTCACTTGTTGATAGATGTGTATTTGTTGTTCATAATTTGTATCTTTACCTTTTTCTCCTTCCTCCTCTTCTTAAAGGATACCTTTCATCATTTCATATAATACTGGTTTGGTGGTGATGAACTCCTTTAGCTTTTTCTTATCTGTAAAGCTCTTTATCTGACTTTCAATTCTGAATGATAGCTTTGCTGGGTAAAGTAATCTTGGTTGTAGATTCTTGGTATTCATCACTTTGAATATTTCTTGCCATTCTCTTCTGGCCTGCATAGTTTCTGTTGAGAAATCAGCTGACAGTCGTATGGGTACTCCCTTGTAGATAACTGACTGTTTTTCTCTTGCTACTTTTAAGATTCTCTCTTTGTCTTTTGCTCTTGGAATTTTAATTATGATGTGTCTTGGCGTGGTCCTCTTTGGATTCCTTTTGTTTGGGGTTCTCTGTGCTTCCTGGACTTCTTTCACCAGGTAGGGGAAGTTTTCTGTCATTATTTCTTCAAATAGGTTTTCAATATTTTGCTCTCTCTCTTCTTCTAGCACCCTCATAATTCGGATGTTAGTACACTTGAAGTTGTCTCAGAGGCTCCTTACACTATCTTCATATTTTTTTATTCTTTTTTCTTTTTGTTTTCTGATTGGGTGTTTTTTGCTTCTTCCTATTTCAAATCTTTGAGTTGATTCTTGCGATCCTCTAGTCTGCTGTTGGAACTCTGTATAATATTCTTTATTTCAGTCAGTGTATGCTTAATTTCTAGTTGGTCTTTTTTCATATCCTCGAGGGTCTCACTAAATTTATCGGTGGTCTCACCAGACTTTTTGAGGGTCTTACTAAATTTATTGGCGGTTTCTAGAAAATTCTTGAAAAAACCTTATAAGTGTGGTTTTGAACGCTATATCCAGTAGTTTGCTTTCCTCCATTTCTGTCATTTGTGACCTGTTTCTTTGTCTCCGCATTTTTTATGCTTTCCTGTGTTGATAGAGTGGCTTTCTGTGCTAGGTGTGCTATAGGGCCCAGTGGCTCAGCCTCCCCAATTATCTGAGGTGAACACTCTTGGTGCTCCCCTTTGTGGGCTTTGTGCACAGTCTTGTAGTTAAGCCCTGATTGTTGTAGGTTTCACTGGGAGGAATTGACCTCCAGGCCAATTGACTGTGGGAATCAGCTGTGAGAATCAGTGGGAGAACTTCTGTGCTGGAGACACCCTTCTGGGGCAAGACTTGCTTCAGTGGGGCTTTGGTGCTCACTGAGTCTGCCCCCTGAGTGTCTCCCTTATGGATCTGAGGAGTTGTAATCTGGATGGTCCCACTCTGATCACTGGGTACACTGGCTCTTGGATCTCTAAGGAGCTGCTAATTTAGCCTCTGCATGAGGCCACCAAGCAGGAGCTATGGAGAGTTCTGCAGATTCCTCTTCTTTGTTTGGAGGTGCCCAAATGTGGCCCAGCAGTGAAGCAATGCAAGCTGCTGTGGGGTCTTGGGCTTTCTTTTGAAAGTTCTGGTTCTCCTTGACCCAGCTGCAGTTTGTTAGGTAATTTTCAGATTGCAAAGGGCCAGACCTGTCATATGCAAAAGCCTCTGTGCTCTGCTTAGGTGGGGTGGGGTCTCAGGGAATCAATGGGAAAGTGCAAATAGCTATGGCTGATCCTCAGTCCTATGCTAAGAGGCCCCGTGTCTCAGTGTCCTGGTAATCGCTGCAAGCACCTCTGAGAGAAAGCTGCCCTCGAGTTCTGCCTGATGCCAGTCAGTCCAGTTTCACCCTGTATGACTCTGGGTCCCCAGAGACTCCCATGAAACTGGAGTTCAGAGCAGTCAGGAACTTGAGACTCCCTCCTGATTGAATAAGACAACAGCGTCCTCAGTTGCCAGCCCTTGCCACGTGCGCCTCTGTACCTCTGCACTTTACCTCTGCACCTCCTCTGAGTCTCAGTGTGCTTTTCTCTTTCCCTCTAGTTGTAGAATTTCCACTCAGCCAGCCTTCCTGTGGTTCTGGATGATGTCCATTTTGTCTTTTAGTTGTATTTTTGAAGCAGTTGTGTGAGACAGCAATTTCCGGTGTTTACCTATGCCGCCATCTTGGTTTCTTCGCAATACCTGACTATTTGGTCAACGATACTGATATCTTTTTCCTTAGTCAAATTAAAAAAAAATTGACAACAGTCTATACACCAATAGCCATCTGGTACAAATTAATCAAAATTCTATCTACTTTTTTGTCAGATCAGCAAAAAATATATTTTTTTGGTGTGCTGTGGAATTTTAGTAATTTGTTCATGTGTGCCATGAGATGAAAAAGGTGGAAAATTGCTGATCTAAGATTGTTTCCTATACCACATTGAGTAAAGGGAAGGTGTTTTAAAACACTTCTCAGGGGAAAAGCAAATATTACTTCCTACTGAAGATCCAGGTGATGTGTGATCTTCCATTGAATGGCGAAGGGGAGTAAAATATGCCATCCCAAAATATGCCACTTTGGCACATCGATTATTTTGAATTAAAGTTACCTGAAAAATAGCCAAAGCAAGGGCATTCTGAACTGCCTCTTTCCCCCTCAAAGTAGGAAATGAATCTGCCCCATGAAAGGTACCCTCCCTGTTCCAGGAGGAGGAGGGACTTCCTTATGACCAGAGCTAGGAAACTTAGCGCGGGGAAGACCGTGTAAACAAACCTCGTTACTTACTAATTTATTATCCCAAGCCCTAACTGCTCTGGTTTGTCAGTTCTTTACAAATGTATTCTTTTTTTTGCCCACCTGTTTTGGTCACTTCTTTGAGTCTCATATTTTTATGAGCTTCTGTACACATGAAAGTAGATTTTTTTCTTAGGTTAACCTATTTTATGTCAATCTGGTTATTAGGCCAGCCAAGGAACCTAGAAAGGAAGAAGTAATACATTTCCTCTGCAGTAGTGCGATGATTCTACCCGAGAATCCTCAAGAAAAGAAGATGAAGGGCATTTGTTATAACTTCTTAATATGGTAAAGGGAGGACTAAGATATGAAAGGAAAATCTCCAGATTATAAAATATTCAAGAAGTGGTTTAAAAAAAAAAACCCAGCCGAGGCCGGTTTGGCTCAGTGGATAGAGCGTCGGCCTGCGGACTGAGGGGTCCCGGGTTCGGTTCCGGTCGGGGGCATGTACCTGGGTTGCGGGCACGTCCCCAGTGGGGGGTGTGCAGGGGGCGGCTGATCGATGTTTCTCTCTCATCGATGTTTCTGGCTCTCTATCTCTCTCCCTTCCTCTCTGTAAAAAATCAATAAAATATATTTAAAAAAAAAAAAAAACCAACCAGCCCAACCCGTTTGGCTCAGTGCATAGAGCATGGGCCTGCGTACTCAAGGATCCCAGGTTCGATTCCAGTCAAGGGCATGTACCTTGGTTGCGGATGGTCCTGGGTTGTGCACTGGGGGCCTGCAGGAGGCAGCTGGGTTTTCCACTGGGGACTTGAAGGAGGCAGTGGATCGATCTCTCTCATCGATGTTTCTAACTCTATCCCTCTCCCTTCTTCTCTGTAAAAAATCAATAAAATACATTTAGGGGCCGCTGCCGACATCCTGCCGCCAGAGGCTGAGGAGGCCCCGCTCGCCAGCCGGGCCCTGTGGCCAGAGCGTGGGGCGCGGGCCGACCAGCAAGATGCCGAGCCCCGCCGCCGCCGCCTGACAGACATGTTGGGGCCCCGCGCCTCCGCGCCCACTCCTCCGCCCTCGAATGGCGCTGAGGGCCCGCCGCCCGCCCGCCTGGCTTCCTGCTCTGCCCGCCCGCCGCTCCGCCCCCGCCCCCGCCGGCCCTCCGCCCCGCTCTAGGTCTATGTGACATTTGACCTTGGCCTGGCGCCACAGCGCGAACATGGACGCTGTCAAGGCCTTCAACCAGGAGCTCTTTTCACTTATGGGTATGAAACCTCCCATCTCTGGAGCCAAGATGATTCTCATCACAAAAGCTGCTATTAAAGCCATTAAGCGTCATAAACATGTAGTTCAAATAGTAGAAAAGTTCATCAAAAAGTGTAAACCAGAATACAAGGTTCCAGGGTTATATGTAATCGACTCAATTGTATGACAGTCTCATCACCAGTTTGGAACTGATAAAGATGTTTTGGGGCCAAGATTCTCTAAAAACATAACCGCCACATTCCAATATTTATATCTTTGTCCATCTGAAGATAAGAGTAAAATAGTCCGTGTGCTGAACCTTTGGCAAAAAAATGGAGTATTCAAAATTGAAATTATCCAGCCCCTTCTGGACATGGCACGGGAGCAGCAGCGCCGTCCCGGGCCCGACAGCGTCGCCAACAATGAAGGTTCACTGCCTCCTCCAGTTAAAGCTTCTTCTGAACCCCCACTGGTCACTACAAACTCTGTGCCATCCGTCCAGCAGCTGCCCAGTTCGGACGCTTTTGCTGCTGTGGCCCGGCTGTTTCAGACGACCCAAGGGCAGCAGCTTCAGCAGGTCCTTCAGACTTTTCAGCAGCCTCCAGAACCACAGCCTCCCGCCATTGACAATGCTGTGATGGCTCAGGCTCAGGCCGTCACAGCTCGGTTAATGACAACTCCGGCACCACCGCCTGAGCAGAAGGCCACGGCGTTTGACAAGAAGCTACTTGATCGATTTGATTATGACGATGAGCCAGAAGCTGTGGAAGAATCGAAGAAAGAAGATGCTGCTGCCGCTGCTGCCAGTACCACCTCTGCTGCTGCCGCACCTGCTGCTGCCCCGGCCCCGCCGCTGCTGCCCTGCCCGCTGCATCTCCACCGCAGGCGCCCTTTGGGTATCCTGGAGATGGCATGCAGCAACCAGCGTATCCCCAACATCAGAATATGGATCCGTTTCAGCCACCGATGATGGCAATGCAACAGGACCCAGTGCACCATCAGGTACAGGTTCCACTTCCTCCTAATGGACAGATGCCAGGGTTCAGCCTTCTGCCCCCGCCTGCGTTCCCTGCCCTGGCTCCGCCTGTGCTTCCTCCCGCTGCCCCCGTGCAGCAGCAGTTCCAGGCCCCCTTCCCGGCCCCCAGTGAGCCGCTCGCACAGAAAGCCCAGCAGGAAATGAAAGTAGAACACCCTTGTATTCAAGAGGTGAAGCGGCATATGTCTGATAACAGAAAGTCGCGATCTAGGTCACCAAAAAGGAGGCGCTCTCGATCTGGTTCTAGATCTCGACGGTCTCGGCATCAACGCTCTCGATCTCGGTCCCGGGACAGACGCCGCCATTCTCCTCGCTCTCGATCCCAAGAAAGACGGGACCGAGAGAAAGAGAGAGAGGGCTGGCAGAAAGGCCTTCCTCCCGTCAAGTCCGAGACCGCGAGCGTTTGTTGCACTACACTCTGGGTGGGACAGCTGGACAAAAGGACGACTCAGCAGGACGTTCCAGTCTCTTAGAAGAGTTTGGTCCAATTGAATCGATTAATATGATTCCTCCCAGAGGCTGTGCCTACATTGTTATGGTGCATAGGCAAGACGCCTACCACGCCCTGCAGAAGCGGAGCCGAGGGAACTATAAAGTGAACCAGAAGTCCATAAAGATCGTCTGGGCCTTAAACACAGGCATCAAGGCGGACTCCAAGCAGTACTGGGACGTGGAGCTGGGTGTGACCTACGTTCCTTGGGACAAAGTGAAGCCTGAGGAGCTGGAGGGCTTTTGTGAAGGAGGCATGTTGGACAGCGACACGCTTAACCCAGAGTGGAAAGGAATTCCCAAGAAGCATGAGAATGAAGTTGCTCAGAATGGAGGGGCAGAAAGCTCACATGCAGAACCAGTGTCACCCATACCCAAGCCTTTGCCGGTGCCCGTCCCTCCTATTCCCGTCCCTGCACCTATCACAGTACCTCCTCCACAGGTCCCCCCACATCAGCCAGGGCCTCCTGTGGTTGGTGCTCTCCAGCCATCCACTTTCACGCCGCCTCTGGGAATTCTGCGCTGGGCTTCGGTCCTGGCGTTCCTCCGCCGCCTCTTCCTCCACCCCTTTTACGCCCAGGATTCAACCCAATGCATTTACCACCAGGTTTTCTTCCTCCCGGACCGCCACCTCCTATAACTCCACCCGTGTCCATTCCTCCTCCTCACACACCACCAATGAGCATCCCAAACTCTACTATCGCTGGTAAAAGCGAAGACCCCACCAAAGACTTTTCTATTGGAAATCCCATTCCAACAGTGGTTTCTGGGGCTAGAGGAAACGCCTAGTCTGGTGATGGTGTGAACATGTACGGCTCTGCAGCGCCGCCCGCCTTGCCCACGAGTCTGCTCACCCCTCCAGTCGGTCACCCAGCCTGTCTCGCTTCTGGGTTCTCAAGCAGTTGCGCCTGGGCCTGTGATTGGGCTCCAGGCGCCATCCACGGGCCTCCTCGGGGCGCGGCCCGGGCTGATCCCCCTGCAGCGCCTGCTGGGAATGCCTCCGCCTCACCTGCAGCGCTTCCCTCTGATGCTGCCCTGGCCCATGCCGCCCCACATGATGCACCCAGGCCCGCCACTCGGACCAGGGGGCTTCGGGATGCCCCCGCCCCATGGAGTGAAAGGCCTCTTCCCACCACTCGGCCCCTTCGTGCGGCCCAGTGGCATGCCGGGGCTCGGGTGCCCGGGGCCAGGCCGGGGGGGGGGGGGGGGGGGGGGGCTGAAGATAGAGAGGGGAGGCAGCAGCAGCCGCCGCCGCCAGCCCAGCAGCAGCCCCCGACGCAGCAGCCGCAGCCATTCAGGAATGACAACCGCCAGCAGCAGTTCAGTACCAAGAGCGTTTTGGAAGGAGGTCCTTCGGAAATAGGGTGGACAGCGAGCAGGACCGCTATGGGAGCCGCGGCAACTGGAGGGAGAACAGCGGCCGGGAGAGGAGACAGTGGGGACGGAGGAACCCTGAGCGGGACAGACACAGAGACACGGAGGACAGAGGCCAGCGGGCTGGCGGGCACTGCGACCACGACCGAGAGAGAGATTCGAGGGATAGAGAGTCCCGCAGAGAGAAGGAGGAGGCCCGGGCCAAGGAGAAGGCCGAGGGGGCCGACAGGGCCGCAGAGCCGCCCCCGACCCAGGCGGGGAGCGCAGACCCAGCCCCGGACCCCGCCAAGGGGGCGCCTGAGCTGGCGCCTGCCCCGCCTGCTGAAGAGCGGCCCGCAGAGGCTACCTCGCCCGCAGACCCCGAGAAGGCCCCCTCGGCGGCCGAGGCCCGCTAGCCGGCTGGCCGCCCGGGAAGGACGCACGCTGGGGTACAGTGTACAGATGCTGTATCATACTGGCTCCCGCTGGCCGCCCCTGGGAGTGGTGGGGCGCTGTAAGCAATTTGATAGCCACAAAATAACAAAAAATACTGAAAATATGAATAAATATTACCCTTTTTGCTGTAACTTTTTTAACGTTTTGACTTTAAAAAGTTTACAAATCGTAATTAGAAGTGCTCTCTATTTTTTTTTTAATTTAAGACAAGGTTAACAGTGAAAGCTCAACAATAGGGATATTTTCAATAAACTCTATTTTCGTAACAAAAAATATATATTTTAAAAAAACAACCAACCAACCACAAAAACTGTCTATTATACCAAGCAGATTTATTTCTGTTTATTCCCCATCAGTGCCTTCCTAGTAGTATTGACTTTGCTTTAAAACAGTTGGATTAAACTAAGATTAATAACAGAGATTAATGCAAAGGCAACCTTCCTGCTGCTTTCCCATTGGGGTGGGACATTTCCAACCCAAGTGTATAATGCTATAGCTCTCATTAAATGCACACCATGCGAGGGGGAGTCAGTTTAACACCTAGGAAGGAATGCCAATGGGTGGAAGATCAATATAAACAGAATTTATTTTTGTTCCTTAAAAAATGTGAATGCTGTGAATATAAATGTTTTTTGTTTTTATTTGGCCTTTAAAATTGTCTTTATTTCTTTTTTTTAATATATTTTATTGATTTTTTACAGAGAGGAAGGGAGAGGGACAGAGAGTTAGAAACATCGATGAGAGAGAAACATCGATCAGCTGCCTCCTGCACACCTCCCACTGGGGATGTGCCCGCAACCCAGGTACATGCCCTTGACCGGAATCGAACCTGGGACCTTTCAGTCCGCAGGCCGACACTCTATCCACTGAGCCAAACCGGTTTCGGCTTAAAATTGTCTTTATTTCTTATAATTCATTTAAAACCATCCACCTGAGGATTAACTCCCACAGATGCACCTGGAGCCCAAATCCCTCCCCAAGCAAACCAGATGGTCCCATGAACTCCCCAACCTTTGTCCCTGCAATCCTGTACCTGGGCTGGGTCCCTCCCTTTCCCCATTCACACTGAGCATGAACCTGAAACGTGGGTGCCCCCTGCATAATGCACCCTGGTCTGAGAGGTTTCAGGTTCCAGGGGCCCAGTTGGAAGCCCTTATTAGGTACACCTAGTGAGCAAGGTCACTACAGAGGCACATCTCAGGTGTGCTAGAGTCATTGGTGCAAAGGCGGATGGTCCTGCGTTGTCCTAACTCCCTCAGTGTCTCCATGAGCTCAGCCCTGATCAGGACCACTCTCTCCTGGTCCACAGTCTTCTGGGGCCCGTAACACTCCAGGGGGACTGGGTAATACTCCAACTCTAAACTGCGCAGCTCAGCTGTGTGGTGCAGCAGCTTCTTTAAGGTGGCCACGGAGAGGCTGTTCTCAGTGATGGTGAATTCCCTGAGCTGGTGACAGTGGCTCAGGACAGGCAGGATGGCCTCAAATTGGCAGTCCACCATCACACAGTTATCTAGGTGCAGGTCCTGGAGGGTGGGTGCCACTGCCTCCAGCAGAGCTCGGAGGGGCTTGGGGCCAAAATCAGCGAGTTTGGCGAAATACAAACACAGGGACTTCAGCTGCCTGAGGTTCGGGCACTGGAACAGGTGTGTCAGGTCTGATTGCCTCAGCTGCTGGCAACTGCCTATGAGGAGTTCGTCCAAGGGGGTCTGCAGGCGCCTGAGCATCTCTTCCAGACGGTCTCGGAGGAAGGAGGGAGAGTGCAAGTAGAGCTTCTTGAGGTGCCACAGATTGCCCATCTGAGAGAGGAATCGGGAAACGTATACCTGCTCCTCCTGCTCCTCCTGCTCCTCCCTTTCCCATTCCTGTTCCTCACTCTCCCACTCCTACTCGGCTCCCTCCGACTTCCTCAAATATTCCTCCTCCAAGTCCTCCATCTTTTCCTTCTGTTCCTCTTGCTCCTCTTCCTCCTGCACTTCCTCCTCCTCTTCCATTTCCACCTCCTCCATTTCTCCCTCTTCCTCCTCCTCCTCCTGTTCATTCTTCCCCTCACGTAACACCTTGATGTGGTTGAGAGAGAGACTCTGCAGGTTAGTCATCTGACCCAGGTAGTTAGCAAATGCCCCCAGGGTGGGCAGGTCCCAGGTGCAGAACACTTGCACCTCCTGGATGCAGTCCAGCTGCACCCTATCCAGGACCTTCCTGGCTCTCTGGAGGGGAAATTCATAAAATTTCAACATCTTGCAGCACAGGTGTACCACAGCTTCCCTCTGCTGCTGGGCCCATTGGATGACGTACATGTAAAACTTAAATGTGCCCATTTCACTGAAATTAATGTCTAAAACCACCTTCAAGTGAGGCAAGGCGTGGTCCGTGTTGGGGCTGGAGCAGTGCACAGCCACTAAAACCAGCCCACATTCAAGGACAGGAGAATCGGAACCTTTCGAAGGGAGGCACCTCAAAGAGTATGTGGACATATTTAAAAATCAACATGACACTAATGACAGTATCAGTGGAAATGTAATCATTTCATGCCTGTGCTCATTTGCCTTTAAATATTTACAGACTTCAAACTCCTACAGTACCCTCTCAGAATATGCTGCATAGAAATGAGCTGTTACCTCTGACACTTCTTTCTTACTGCTTTTCTCTTCCCTACTATAGATATTCTGTGGATATTTTATGTGGTACTTCATAACATAATAAGTCATTTATCCATTAAAAAGGGGGGGTGGGATTTTATTGAGTGTGGACCAAGAAAAGGACCAGGTCCTGAGGCATGAAGTCTAAATTACCAGCAGCTTCACTAGGTGGAGAAAGTAACACATCCACTGACTTGGAGTTGAAAAGTGCCTTTATACATTTTTGGGGGGGCAGAGGGGTGGTGGTGGTGGAAAGATGTAAGTTGGTTTGAAATAATTTACATTGGCTACAGATAACAGGTTGTGGAAAGGTCATGTGGGGTTGGGGGAAGGGCGGGGGCATGGTCTATAAGGAAGAAATATTCACTACATTTGATTGGTTGTGGTCAATAATCTTGAGGGCTCATGCATATTCAGGATGCCCTATGTCTAGTCCTCAGCTAATAGATGCCTGGAGGTTGGCTCAGAGGACCAACATCAGGAATGTAAACAGTCTTTTTAAAAATATTTCATTGACTTTTTACAGAGAGGAAGGGAGAGGAATAGAGAGTTAGAAACATCAATCAGCTGCCTTCTGCACACCCCCTACTGGAGATGTGCCCACAACAAAGGTACATGCCCTTGACCAGAATTGAACCCGGGACCCTTCAGTCTACAGGCCGACTCTCTATCCACTGAGCCAAACCGGTTATGGCTGTTCGGAATTTTAAAGGCTGAAAACAAGTGTCAGCTGAACTGTGTTATCCTCTAAGACAATGGTTCTCAACCTTGGCTGCACATTAGAATCACCTGGGAATCTTTTTAAAATCCTGATTTCTGGGCCTCAACCTCTGGAAATTCTGTTTGTTACTAATGTTGCGGCCATACCCCATAACAAAGAAACAGAATTGACTTTGAAGAGGCAAATTCTTCTGTTTTGGAGAGAGCCATGTGATTTTCATGACAAGAAATCACTAGTGGTTAAGATGATCAATATTAAAATATTAAAGATCAGAGAGGAAATAAATGACATAGAGACCAAAAAAAAAACAACCCAAAAAACAAAAAATACAATACAAATGATAAATAAAACCAAGAGCTGGTTCTTTGAAAGGATAAACAAGATTGAGGAACCTCTAGTCAGGCTCACCAAGAAGCAAAGAGAGAGGACCAAATATATCTACACTAATAAAAGAGAAAAATGGTAATTAGCGTATGAGCTACCCTTTTCATTGGCTAATCAGGGCTATATGCAAATTAACTGCCAACTAAGATTGGCAGTTAACTGCCAACAAGATGGCAGTTAATTTGCATATGTAGGCACAATGCAGGGAGGCAAAAGGGAAAGCAGGAAGAAGCCCCCTGCCACTGATAGTGATTGGAAACCCAGGGGGGAGCTAAGAGCTGGGGGGCAGGGCAAAGGCAGCCCTGGGGCCGCCTTTGCCCTGCCCCCCAGCCATGATCGGAGAATCAGGTGCCTTTTCTGCCCTGGCCAGTGATAGCAGGAAGTAGGGGTGGAGCCAGCGATGGGAGCTGGGCACGGTTGAAGCTGGCAGTCCCAGGAGCTAGGGGTCCCTTGCCTGGGCCTAAAGCGGAGCCCACCATCACGGGGCCACTGCAGCTGCGGGTCCCCGCTGCCCGGGCCGGATGCCTAGGCCAGAGGCGTCAGGCCTGGGCAAGGGGCCGATCCTGCAATTGGAGGGTGATGGGGGTCAATGCCTGAGGGCTCCCAGTATGTGAGAGGGGGCAGGCTGGGCTGAGGGACACTCCCCGCCCCTCCCCACACCCAGTGCACGAATTTCGTGCACCGGGCCCCTAGTATATATATAATCAGAAATGAAAGAGGTGAAGTAGCAACTGACCCCACAGACATACAAAGGATTATAAAAGAAAATACTATGAACAACTCTACTCCAACAAACTGGACAACCTTGAAGAAATGGACATATTCCTAGAAAAAAATACAATCTTTCAAAACTCAATCAGCAGGCATCAGAAAACCTAAATAGGCCAATAACTACTGATGAAAGTGAAGCAGTAATCAGAACACTTCCAGATGGCTTCACAGGGGAGTTTTATCGTTCTTCAAAGAAAAGCTAAAACCTACCCTCCTCAGACTATTTCAAAAAATTCAAGAAGAACACTGCCAAGCTCTTTCTATGAAGCCAGCTTTACCCTAATCCCAAAACCGGATAAAGACACTACAAAGAAAGAGAATTACAGGCCAATATCTCTAATGAACATCGGTGCTAAGGTCCTCAACAAAATATTAGCGAATCACATGCAGCAATACATTAAAAAGATCCACCCCGCCCTAACTGGTTTGGCTCAGCGGATAGAGCATCGGCCTGCGGCCTCAAGGGTCCCAGGTTCGATTCCGGTCAAGGGCATGTATCTTGGTTGCGGGCACATTCTGAGTGGGGAGTGTGCAGGAGGCAGCTGATCGATGTTTCTCTCTCATCGATGTTTCTAACTATCCCCCTCCCTTTCTCTCTGTAAAAAATCAATAAAATATATATTTAAAAAAATCTAACCTGGCCAGTTTGGCTCAGTGGAGGGAGTGTCAGCCTGCAGACTGAAGGGTCTCAGGTATGATTCCAGCCAAGAGCACATGCCTGGGTTGTGGGCTTGATTGCCAGTGCCACAAATTGAGTGGGCTAAAATAAAAAACAAACTCATGATCTTACCGTTCTGGAGGTTGAAAAGGGCCTCAATGTAAAGGGTCTCAATGGGATAAAAGCAAGATTCAGGCAGTGCTGTTTTCCTTCCTGGGAGCACCAGAGGATAGCTGGCTTTCCTGACTTTTCCAGTCTCTACAGGCTGTTTTTCTTGGCTCAAGGCTCCCTGAACACTTTCAGAGCAAACAATGGCCAGTGGAGTGTGTCTCTCTCACTGTGCAACTTCGACTCTACACTGCTGCTTTCTCCCTTTTAAGGACCCTATGATTACAGTGGTATCACCTGTATACCATACGATATAGTCTTCTCGGTGTCAGCCAACTAACCACCTTAATATCATTATCACCTGATGCTTCCTTGTCATGAAACATCACACATCCAGGACTCCTAGGGATCTGGCTTCTTTGGAAGCCATTATTCTGCCTACCACAAACTTATGTAGCAATTTTGGGAGAATTTCTCATAGACATTGTATATCTCTTAATTAATTTATGTCTTCTTTTATCAGGAATTTTAAATTTGCTTTCAAAGTTCAGGTCTTGTGCATATTTTGCTAAGTTTAATATCTAAGTATTTCTTTTCTTTGGGGTCTACTTTATCAATTTTTTCATGAATTGCTCCTTTGATGTTGTGTCTAAAAAAATTAGTGCCAAACACAGGTCATCTATAGTTGCTCCATTTTTTTTCCTTTAAAAAAAAATGTTATCTTCGAGGAATTTTTAGTTTTTCATTTGCCATTTCATGATCCATTTTCAGTTAATCTTTGTGAAGGCTATAAGATCTGTCTATTCAGGGTTTCCCCCAAAAAATGCATACACACTTGACCCTTGGGGCACTCAATCTCCTGTAGACAAAAAACAATATGCAAAAAGCTCCTCAGTCCCCAGGCAAAGAATATTCTCCAAAATCTTTTTTAGACATGGCCTGTGGAAGTAAGAGAAAGTGCCTTCGAGGGCCATGAGAAACATTAGCCTGGGAAGTTTTGCTCCAGGAGAGTGTGTGTGTGCCCGCGCGCGTGTGTGTGCGCATGTGTGTATGTGTGAGTGTGTGCATGTGTGCGTGTGTGTTTCTGTATGTGTGTGCGCGTGCGTGCATATGTGTAGTTTTACTACTCCTATTGGATACAGATGGGTGTTGGCTTTTTATTTCTGGTGCCATGATTTAATGGGCTATTTGACTCTCTCTTCTGGGAGAGAGTGACTGTGAGAGGATAACCAAGTATTTTGTGGCCAAAAATATGAATAAAGGTAGATTATATTAGGGTTTACCTTCATTTCTGTTTCTAAGTGGGGTTTATCCTGTGGGAGAATCACACCTTTCGCCCAATTTGATATCGGTTTGGCCATACAATTGCTTTAGGTAATGTTATGTGAACAAAGATGATATAAGACTATTTATTATTATTATTATTATTATTATTATTATTATTATTATTATCAGAAGCTTTAAGATGCAATCAAGGGGCTCTGCCATTTTTCTTTTCTCTCTGCCTGAGCCTGATTTTTTTTTTTTGTCTATTTGTCAATTTGCTTCTTAACCTGGATCCCGTTAGGATAAATAAAAGCCATGGGTCCACCCAAACCTGAGTTTAAATATGGGGAAGATTCAAATCTTCTCCATGACATGAGACTAAGGCTACTCTCCAACTGAGGATGCATTTTACTCAGCTTTTCACTTCTGCCCTCACTTGCTTTCTTCACTCCGCTCCCCTTCTCCTGAGAGCAGTGCCTAAATAAACACCTTGAACTAGAATCACCATGTTAGGTTCTTTGTTTGACATCTGAAACAGCTTCTCAAAACAGGATTCTAGAGTTAGATAAAAGTTCATCACCTGTATTCAGATTCTATGAAGTCATGACTGATTTAAAAGTTGACTGTGATTATTTCCTTTAATTGTACAATTAAGGGATTTAAATGTGGGATTGTTGTAGGGAGTTGGATGATTCCTTTCTGGATACCATTTATATGTTAAATTTCAATTTTTTTCCATATATGCATGTTATAGTCTTAAAGAGTAAAAATAATCATTATACTTTTGTTGATAAAGCTGACCATCCAAGTTTCCTCACCATTCAATTAAAATTAGTAATAGTAATAAAGGGAATGGGTATTCCCTGAACATTTAATACATGCCAAGCATGTTATAAACATTATCATCTCTTTAAAATTGATAGCAAGTCTACAGGTAAAGTGATTATGAAAGGAAACATACATGAATAGATCTGTAGATTGTCTTTAATTTAGTTTTTATTGTTGACCCTTATTTCCTCCCCTTTGTTCCTCTCCACACAGGCACTGCCCCAGCCCAGGCTTTCACCATACTACTGTGTCCATGGGCTATGCACATAAGTTATTTAGTTAATTTCTCCCTATCCCTTTACCCCCTTCCCATCTGAGATCTGTCATAAATGCAGAGAACTGTATATTGCCTTTTTAAAAATGTTATAAGGTATTTTCCTAAACTCACTCCAATAAAGATTTGCTAATTTAAAGAAAAGGAAGAAAGTATAGCCTCTAGTGAATTAACATACACATTGTATAAGTGAGATTATGAACTCTTTTGTTTAACATAGTAATACATTACTTTTCTCTCTTTCTCTCCCTCTCTCATTTATACATTGATTTATCATCTATCTATTATCTATCTATCTATCTATCTATCATCTGTCTATCTAACTATCATCTATCATCATCTACCTACCAAGCTATCATCTAATCTATCATCTATCTATTATCTCCAAAAACAGTATTTTTGTAAACACAGAAAATAGAGAGGGTAGTTTTTATTCCAGAACAAATAATCTAATAAAAATATGACATGTGAAACTTCTGCCCATGTTTCTGATGCTAAGAAAAGTCTGGAAGTTAAATTACAAAGCACTGCCATTTGATTGATTAAAAAAAAATTGAGGCTCATGGAGCTCTACCTTACCTCTATGTCTTTCACCTGTTATCTGTTGAGATTAAGCTGGGTATTGACTCCAGTCTTGGTGGTAGAAAAAGAAATGTGTAAAAGAGTGATCAGAGAGAACAGCAGTGCAAAAATCCCAAGGAAGAAGGATGCTGTGGGAACATCACCAGGGAAGGAAAGAGATTAGAAATGAGGCTGAGAGAACCAGAGCTGGCTGAGGCAAAGGCTTGCAACCACCATATGTTTTCTAGAGTTCCTCTAATTGTGGAAAGAAGCCAATGAGAGGTTTTGTGCAAGATGGGAGCACTGGGTCTTAACTTATACTTTTTAAAAATGTTGAATAACCATGTTAACTTCTGCTGGTTACTTCAGTAAGATGTTTGCCGAGAATTCCATTTGGCAAAAGAGGTAACTGCTGACTGACCTGCACAAGAAATGAGAATGTAGCTGGAAGGCAGGGTGGGAATCATGAGATAGTTTTTTGTTTATTGGTTTTAAGATGAGAGTAGTTATGGTTGCTTTATGCAGTTAAAGATGAGAGGTAAAATAAAACAATGTTTCGATTATAGAATCTGGAGCCTCATTGCCTGGGGCCAAATCCTTGTTTAATTTCCTTACCTGTAGAAATGGTTTTAATAATGGCAAATCATAGAATTAAATAAGGACAAATGAGTCAAGACATGTAAAATAGGTAAAATAGTTTCTTGCACATTGTAAATACTACACATTATTAGCTATACAAGGAAGGAAATTTTTTCTATAGGAGAGATATAAAAAACTGCCTGAGAAAAATCAATTGAATGATAGACAAAGGATGGAAACCATTCCATAGTTAAGGACTTGATACCAGGTTGGAACAGGCATGCCTCATTCATTTTAACAGGAGGGAAGTCAAAGTGTGTGTGATGAGGTACGTAGGTTGATTCCTCTTCCTAGAGAAATCACTTATAGGAAAAAAGCTCTTGTCTTATTGGGCATGTATGATATATATCTTCTCATAAAGTAGAGTTATTTGATTTAATCGGGGCATCTCTATTTGGATAGCCAAACTAGAATAAAATATTTCTTACCTTTAAATATTTGGATTGGTTTTATTCCAAAATATATTTTGCGGCTATCTTTTAAAAAATGAAAGCACACATCTAAAATGTTTGCTATATATAAGTAGAGCAGGTTTATTTTGTGACTTTGCTAAATTTCTACCTGTTTTAAGTTATTTTAACAAAATATAAATAAATGAATAAATTATTATAAGTTAACACATAAGCAATTGTGTAGGACCACTCAGTTCTTTAGGGCTAAAATCTTTATTTTTGTTTATGAAAAAGAGAACATGACATTAAAACTAACTATTTTTTTCCTTAGTAATCATATTAAAATATCTACAGATAATACCTTTTCACTGTATTTTACTTTTTCAAGGCTATAGGGATACAATGAAACAATGATTAAATATGCCAGAGCATTTAGTCCTAACCTTTTTATTGCTATTTGTATTTTGCTTTGGCAATCAAAATTAGAGATGGTTTCCTTTCAGGTCCTAAATCAGCACTCAACTCATGCCATTATCAATTGGTAATATTTTTAAATTGAGCAAACATGACAGTAAGTAATAAAAAAAAGTGAGCAAAAGGATATGTAGAAATTTAAGGTCAATAATTATGGTTAGTTTTATATAACCCTTCATCTGATAATTTACAAGATGATTTTTTTTATTAAAAAAAAACTCTGAGGAAACTATTGTAAACATTACAGGAGATAAAATGCTATATTTTCAGTTTAGATGCTACTCATACTAACAGCATATGGTTTCAGGACAGATAAAGACCTACATTTCTCATGATTTATTTGGGATTACTAGTAGTTTGGTGTTAAATATATTTATGGAAAAAATATTGCAAAAGCACACTGTACCATGAGATTACTCATATAATACTGTTTAGAACTATTTGTTTAAAACAAATATTTAAAGCAATTATACATTAAGAGTTCTACAATTAAGGAAAATAATTAAATATACATTAAAAATTATTGGTTATAAAGAAGAAAAGAAAATTACCTGAGTACCTAACTTAGTGTCAAAGACAAAAAGTACCTATATATTTTACTTTGAAGTTTTACATCTGAACATACCTGACATAGTCATAATTTTTTCCTTAGTAAATCCTAGTGCAGCCGAAGCCGGTTTGGCTCAGTGGATAGAGCGTCGGCCTGCGGACTGAAAGGTCCCAGGTTCGATTCCGGTCAAGGGCATGTACCTGGGTTGCAGGCACATCCCCAGTGGGGGATGTGCAGGAGGCGGCTGATCGATATTTCTCTCTCATCAATGTTTCTGACTCTCTATCTCTCTCCCTTCCTCTCTGTAAAAAATCAATAAAATATATTAAAAAAAAAAAAACTAGTGCAAAAGTAGGTGAACATTTTTTTTCTGAAGCATCAGTTAGTAAATGTTTTAGGCTTTGTGACCATATGGTCTCTGTGACAACCACTCCATGCTGTGGTTGTGCTATGAAAGTAGCCACAGGATACCTAAGTGAACAGGCATGACTGTGTTCCAGCAAAATTTTGTTTACAAATTGAGACAGAAGGCCAGGCATAGTTTGCTTACTCCTGATCTATTAGAATTTCAAAATGGATAGGTTATTTAGAAAATTTGGTTGCAATGCATTTAAGAATCTGAAAAACAATAATACAGGTCTAGCTATTAGAACAAATTAGAATGTATAGATGACATAATTATAGATTTGGTCATAGTTATAGATTTAGATGTTAATATTGATATCGTTTTGTAGCACATAAGGGTATAGAGAGGACTTTTTATTTACTTTTTACTTTTTAAAATATATTTTTATTGATTTCAGAGAAGAAGGGAGATGGAGAGAGAGATAGAAACATCAGTGATGAGAAAGAATCATTATCGGCTGCCTCCTGCATGCCCCTGCTGGGGATCCAGCCAAAAACCCAGGCATGTACCCTTGACTGGAATCGAACCCGGGACCCTTCAGTCCACAGGCCAACACTCTATCCACTGAGCCAAATCAGCAAGGGCTACTTTATACATTTTTAAGGTGTTTGTTTCTTTTGCTGCACCAGACTAATCATCACACAGTTTCAAAATAATGCTATAGGTAAATATTATAACGCTTGCCATCTTGCAGTGATATTATATAGACAGTAGCCTGGGAATCACACACTAACTCAAGCACATATACACTTCAACTAAATTAAATATATCTACCTTACTATTCAACGTTCAACTCTTCAAAACTTGCTACCATATTTGCAACTATATTTAGCAAACAATTCAAATTATTTGCTAATGAAAAGCCGTTAGACGTTATATTAGAAATCCAGATTTAGGTTTAGTAATCCTACATTAATTACTTTTTTATCTTCATAAAATTTTTAAAGAAACATGTTCTGTGTGTTATTATAGATATCAACAGCAGGTAAATATTGCAGTTTCTGTTTTCACTTCTCTCCTTCACATGCCACAAAGAGGCTGCTAAGATACCTCTAGGTAGAGTTGGAGTTGTTAAAGCCTTGATTCTGAATTGACAATGCATAGAAAAGGAAAGTTCAAATATTTTTTTACCAAATATTGTTCCAGATGTTTTATTTCTCATGTAAAATATATTAAATCATTTAGAGATTCATAACATACAGAGATAATCTTTGTGCTTAAGAAATTTACAATTTTGTAGACGAATGAGGGCAGTGAATAGAATTGTCAGTTCTCAGATTTAGATTCGACAGAAAGAGGGCTAAGCATCTTCACATCCATTGTTCTAATTAGCCAGGATTCACAGTATCAAATGCCTGACAGTGTGAGGCGGTGTCACATGAGAGTGATTCTGGCTTAGTAGAGACAGTATTAGAAGATAGAGAGCATGCTCCTCTAAGGGGGCGACCAGTTTCAGCTTTGTGTTGCCATATATTCTTGTAATTCAACTGAAGCAGATAATCATGATTTTCTCTTCAAAGATAAATTAATACTATGTAGGTCAAACATAATCCATCTGACAACTGGAGTTAGTGTTAGTCAATATTTGCATCAATGCCATTGACATAATTTTATATAATGTTTTTAATAATATGATATAACTAAGCATTGTAGATATTAGTAGACACTCTTAAATTTTACAGGACTATCATAATGGAAAAATGGTTCTAATGACAAGAAATATGGGGTAAAGTCTAATGGGGGCCTTTAGGCAACACTAATGATACCAAATTAAATGTAATCACTATTGATGTGTGTAGAACTGAGGACAGAAGGATTGTCAGGAAAGCAATCCTAATTTTTTCTTTGTCCTATTGAGGTACACATTACATGTATGTCAATATATTTATATTTGGAGTTAGAAACAACTATTTTATGTTCTCTCTATGCGGTCTGCCTAAGTTTAATGCCTATTCTAATGGGTCCCCAAAACATGAGGCTCCTCTTTGTTTGTTGGCATTACTCTCTCCAGCCTACTTCATATCATTCTATTGCCAATCATAACTTTTTAAAAATATTTTTTTATAGATTTCAGAGAGGAAGGGAGAGGGGGAGAGAGATAGAAACATCAATGATGAGAGAGAATCATTGATCAGCTGCCTCCTGCATGCCCCGCAGTGGGGACTGAGCCTGAAAACTGTGACCTCTTGGTTCATAGGTCAATGCTCAATCACTGAGCCTTGCTGGCTGGGCCAATCATAGCTTTTTATTTTAATTTAGAACTTGGACATTGATCAGCCCATAGCTGTTGTGAGATGTGAATTTACAATGCCCCTGAGAAGGCATTGATAGTTACAATTGCCCTCTCAGGGCAATGTTTCTTACTATATGAGAGGAGCCAATCTGCAGAGAGAGAGAGAACATTTAAATGTTTCACAGAAGTATAGGTAAATATGTAGAAATGCCAGCATTATCAAGGTTCCTCAGTCACAATTAAATTCCTATTTCTTGAACTTTGTTTTTAATTGTCTCTATACCCTCTTACACATCTAATAGCCCCCATTTTATGCTTTTCTATGCAAACTGCCATCACGTATTATCAAGAGGTTCTTGAAACATTGCACATACATTTTTTCTGCCAGATAAAGACATATTATCTCACTGTACCAAAAAATTATATGTGATGACATTAATTGAAAAGTTCAAAGAAATTTAAATCAATTTAAATTGATTTATTTTTACTAAATCTGTAATTCAGATCCAGTGACCAGGAAACATGAAAATTGCAAAGAATAAGAGAAGTGGGAAGCAAGACTAAAAGAGTGTAGTATTAAGTGTAGAACTCTCACAGCTCCATGCCCTATGCTTGACAAGTGTCTAGACTAGAATGTGGGCCTTTGCCACAATGTACCTTCTGAGAACAGGCTTGCCTTTACTAGCCTCCTCAGGGATGGTATGGAAAACCACCACCTTAAGTTTCCCTATGTAATTGTCTCTATAAGCAAAAGAGTGACAGCCACAATGACTTGGAAAGAGGTGTTGCTGTGCTAATTCACCACAGAAACTGAGACTTGCGGAAGCCTAGATGTGTTGATTACATATGGCAGCATATACACTTCACTAACGGGAACATCATTCATCACTTTGTGGTTCTATCTATATACACATAAAAAAAAGAGTTAGGATAGTTCAAAAATTATCAAAAGAGACAGAGTTTACAGATGTTTTAAAAAGATAAGGAAATATGAAAAATGTTTGCCAATAAAGTCAATAAAGTAGATGAAATTTAAAAATTGCATACCAAAGCACATTCAAGAAGAAATCTATCAACAGATAACACTACTTTTATTTAACATGGGAGAGCTAGCTGAAGTTGCGGAAGATCTCGCCATCTGGCTGGTGGATGTGGTGCATGAGGTGGATCTCTAAGTGTTCATGGCCTGTCCCATGATGTTGGTGACCCTGGCATACTTCCCATGGAAGCTGAGCATGACAATCTTAAGGCTGTCGTGATAGTATACCCATTGGAAGAGGCCTGGCCTGATGAGGTCGTCCACGTGGCTCGGCGGGAGGTAGACTCGGCAGTAGGTCGGGCGGTTATCAAGCAGAAAGTCCTCCACCAACAGCACCCGCCCCGTTCTCCCCTAAGACGCGATGGGGAATCCTTTTGGTGGTCTCTCTTGATCCCATGGATGCTGAACCTGTCCTTCTGAATCTGCAGGTGGCGTTTGTGGAAAAAGCTGTAGGGGTTGTCCATGTAGGGCTTCACTGAGGCTGATTTGCTCTCCGTCAGGCGAATTCTAAAGCAGGGCTGGAACTCCACTGGGTCATCCACATGGGTGGTAAAGGAAGGCCTGCACGTCCAAGCAGTAATGCCTAAGCCATCCACCACGACACTCAGCAGTCTTATATAGCAATGATCTAGCTGCCACAATCCCAAAATGTGTCTGTATGGGAAGATCTTGGCGTAGACCTCTCGATAAGACATACCGATCATCTCCGGGTTCTGCAAGTTTTCACGAACGCCATACTCCTCCCGGCAGCGCTGTCTCCAGATGCTGTCGGTGCGCAGGATGTGGCGGAATTTGGTGCAGGCCTGGGCCAGGCTGGCCAGGTCGGTGCCGGGGAGCAAGGCGAAGATCTCCACCAGCAACTCCACCGGCAGGTCCTGCAGCGAGCAGTGCGGGGGCGGCCTGGGGCTCGCTGTTCCTCCACTCCCTACACAGAAGGGCGTGGCCGCAGCCGCCTCGAGGTGCTTCTCTGCAGGGGCTGGCTTGCTGTTGGCCTCTGCCTTCTCAGCTGGGTCCTGGAACTCCTGAAGACACCGCTTCTGTTTGGCGGCTGCCGTCTCAGCTGTGCCCTGGCACTCCTGAAGACAGCGCTTGCCATTGGCTGCTGCCATCTCTGCTGGGCGCTGGCGCTTCTGAGGACACCCCCATCCCCGCGAAGAGCCCATGGCACAGAGGCAAGCGCACTCCTCCATCTCCTCCATGCCTCCACGCTTAACAGCCACCACAGAGTGGGCCGCCGCCCCACCGCAGGGTTTTATAGCTGGCTGGGTCCGCCCTAGAGTCCAGCCACCCACCCCCCCAGGATCTTCGTGAGATCTATCCCCTGAAAGCTCCCTTGGAGAACTATGACGAAGAGGAGGAGGAGGACACCACGACGACGACTAAGAAGACGACGAAGACGGTCCCAGTGCTGAGAAGGTTTGCACAGAAGGAAGGCCCCCTTTTTTATAGCCCCAGAGCGTGGTGGGAGGAGCCAAATCAGCCGCCTGCTCCAACAATCCCCGGCCCCCAGGACTGAAGCGTCACCGGTTAAGCATCAAGTTTAGGCTGGGGGCGCTTGCTGGGGTCCAACCCCAGCAGGTCCAGGGGTCCCCAAAGGTGTGGACGGAGTCCGCGAGGAAGGAATGACACGGAGACAGTGTTCAGTTGATCAGCAGCCTAGCCAGGATCTCCAGCCATGTTTTGGTCTGGATCTCCAGAGAAGTTCTGCTGTTTTTTGTCTTGTTACATCCGTATTTATACCAGTTGATTTTAATCCTGTCAATTTCTATTACAAAGGGTAGGGCGTTTCTTATCTTCATTCCAGGAAGTAAAGATTATGTAGCTTAAGCATGATTGTTTGTAGTTAAAGTGATTAACTACCCGCCTGGCACTTAGTTAAGGAGTTTCATCCCCTCCCTGACTTCAGGGAAAAACCCCTACCTGGAGAAACAACCTTTCTCGGAGAGGTGACCTTGGTTAAAACACACAGCGCTAAGGGGAGCAAACATATTGAGAACAGTATGTTATATACGCCAGGTCCCTTGAAACATATGCTGTGCAGATGTTTCTTTCCTGCAGCGACTGTGTCAAGCAGCAAGGATGCTGGCGCTTCTGAGGACACTGCTTGCTCTTGGCCGCTGCCATCTCAGCTGGGCCCTGGCACTCCTGAGGACACCGACATCCCTGTGAAGAGCCCAAGCTGCAGAGGCAAGTGGATTCCCTCCATGCCTCCAAGCTTAACATCCACCACAGCCTGGGCCACTAAGCCTCAGCAGGGTTTTAAGCTGGCTAGGTCTGCCCTTGATTCCAGCCATGCCCCCTTATAGAGGAGTCAATTTTAGGACTTTAAACTCATACCCAGTAACAGTTGCCTCCCTTTCCCAGTGCCCGCTCCCTGTCCTCCAGCCCTAGCCCCAGGCAGTCACTAATCTGCTTTCTGTTGGGAGATGCCTCCAGGGATATGGCTATGGGTGGTGGTGGGAGGGGCACATTTCACAGAAATGCAGTAAAAAAAAAAAAAAGAACTGCAATGTCAGAAATGGAGGTCGGAAGGCTATGGAGAATGAAATAGGCAGCCTGGACTATGTCCAATATGCAGGAGAGGAAAGCATTGGGTAAATGAATGTTACTCACAGACTGATGTTAATGATAATTCAATACCCCATAGGCAGGGAAACTTCAAGAGGGGCCAGCTCTGGCCCCACCAAACAGTAGGGGTCATATCTTTGACACCACTTCAGCCTTTACAGGTGGCTCAGTCCCAAAGCCAACCATCGGAGACCTTTACCGTACCACCCTGGGAAGCGATGTGTACTAACACCTGAAATGGGGCCTGTGTCCATTACTACAGGAGTGTATGGTCCCCTTCCTGCAGGCAAGATGGGACTAATTTTAGGGAGAAGCAGTTTAACATTAAAAGGATTTCAAGTTCTCCCTGGGGTAACAGACCAGGACTATACTGAAGAAATTAAAGTAATAGCACAAACAATCAATACTATAATTCAGGTATTACCAGAAACAAAAATAGCACAAATTTTCCTTCTGCCATATTATGTAGAAGGGCGGCCTTTAACCGGTCGACCTCATGGTGCAGTGGGATTTGGATCCAATGATGCTGTATACTGGGCAAGAATAGTTAAGCAAGATCGGCCTGAATTAAAACTAAAAATTAATGGGAAGCCTTTTAAAGGGGTTATAGACACCGGAGCAGATGTATCAGTCATTGCCTTTAGACATTGGCCGCAGGCTTGGCCTTTAAATCCCGCAGCTTCTGAATTGCACGGAGTAGGGCATGTTTCTCAACCTCTGCAGAGTGCTCAACTCCTTCAATGGGAAGATCCAGATGGAAATACAGGTTATTTTAATCCGTATGTATTGCAACATTTACCTGTCAATTTATGGGGTCGAGAGATGTTAGAACAAATGGAAGTTTTAAAAACAAGCTCTAGTTCTATTGCTACTTCTGGTCCAGAATTTCACCCCCAAAAGAGGCAGGGAAAGAAGCAGCAAGAAAGGCATTTGTCTACCCCAATGTCTGTTAAAAGGGAGAGGCATGGATTGGGTTACCAGGATTTTCAACAGGGGCCTTGATCGTTTCTCCGATCCAGCGTACAGCAGCTAAAATTACCTGGCTTACAGATCCCCCTATCTGGTTTGATCAATGGCCCGTATTAGGAGAAAAATTAAAAGCTGCACAAGAATTGGTTCAAGTACAAATTGAGGCAGGGCATATTGAACCCACTCACAGTCCATGGAACACACTCATATTTGTGATAAAGAAGAAGTCTGGTGAATGGAGGCTATTGCAAGACCTGAGGGCAGTTAATAAGACCATGGAGATTATGGGATCCCTTCAGTCGGGGTTACCATCCCCCACAGGTATCCCATTGCAATATCATTTGTTGGTATTAGATCTAAAAGATTGTTTTTTTGTTTTTGTTTTTTACTATTCCTCTCCACCCTGAGGATAGCAAAAGATTTGCACTTAGTGTCCCTACAATAAATTTCAATGGGCCCATGAAAAGGTATCAGTGGAAAATATTGCCTCAAGACATGGCTAAGACCTCCCTTATGTCAGGATTTTGTGGCTGCTGCCATACATCCTATAAGGGAAAAATATCCTGAGGCTTATATTATTCATTATATGGATGATATTCTCTTAGCTCATAAACATGAGATGCTCTTAAATACCATTTATATAGATTTGCAGGAATCCTTGTGCTGTGCTGGATTATGCATAGCACCTGAAAAGTTTCAAAGAACATTTCCTTTTTCTTACCTTGGTAGCATTATCAAAGGACAAAAAAATAAGACCTCAGAAAATTCAAATTCGGACTGACACTTTACTTACATTAAATGACTTCCAAAAATTATTAGGAGACATTAATTGGGTTTGACCTGTTTTAAAACCAACTACTGCCAACGTAAGCCCTTTATTTCATGTACTCAGGAGAGATCCATCTCCAACAGCCCTACGCTGTTTGACAGAGGAAGCCAGGACAGCCCTACGTAAAGTCGAGGATGCCCTAAGTTCGGCACAGCTTACTAGAAGTGATTACTCCCTTCCTTTACAAGTTTTAATTTTTCCCACTATACATACACCCACTGGGGTTATTTGGCAAGATGCTAGAGACGTTGAATGGCTACACCTGGCTCATTCTCCGACTAAGGTATTAACCCTCTTTCATGATTCAGTGGTGTCGCAGTTGATTGCTCGAGGCTGTCTTGGATTGGGCCAGTTAGTGGGCTGAGACCCTGAGCCATACAGCAAGACTGGCTCTGGCAACGGTCAACAAGTTGGCAAGTTTCACTTGCTAATTACTGTGGACAGATTGATAGCCACTATCCAGCAAATAAAATTTTACAATTTCTTTCAGTTACTATCTTCATCTTCCCAATGATAATAAAATCACAACCTATACCTCAAGCATTAACCATTTTTACAGATGGATCTAGTTCTGGAAAAGCTGGATACTACTGCAACAGAGGTGCCAAGTTCTGTCAAACCCCTTATACTTCAGCACAATGGGTAGAAATACAAGCCCTTGTCTATGCTTTGATAGGTTTTGCTACAGAGCCTATCAACTGGTATAGTGATAGTGCCTATGTGGTAAGTATGGCCAAAATTATAGAGACAGCTACTATAGGGCATACTAATTCAGAGAGACTTTTTAATTTATTTTTCAGCCTTCAAAAAGTCACTAGAGAACGACAATTTCCCTGCTTTATTGGTCATATTCGATCTCATTCAGGTCTCCATGGTCCATTAGCTATGGCAATGAGGCTATTTATCGCCTCCTTGCTGTGGTGCAGGAGAAGACGCCATTTTCTCTTGCACAGTCCTCCCATGCTTTGCATCATCAAAATGCTGCCCTGCGTAAACAATTCCATATTTCTTGGGAGCAAGCTCATCAAATTGTTAAGCAGTGTGATCAGTGTATAATTCATTGCCCTGTACAATCATTAGGGGTTAATCCTAGGGGTCTTAAACCTAATCAAATCTGGCAAATGGATGTCACCCATGCTCCAGAATTTGGTAAGCAGAGATGGGCACATGTTACCATAGGTACCTGCTCTCGCTTTATTTTTGTGACTCCCCAAACAGGAGAAAGCGCCAAGCATGTAATCAATCATTGCTTAGACGCTTTTGCGGTGCTAGGTTCTCCCTTAGAGCTAAAAACAGACAATGGACCTGCATACGCTAGTTCCGCTTTTCAGCAATTTTGTCAACAGTATCAAATTTGTCATAAAACTGGTATTACTTATGACCCTCAAGGGCAAGCAGTAGTGGAAAGAGCCAATACTACTTTAAAAATGCAATTACCAAAAAAAAAAAGGGGGGGGGAGACGGATGTTACGTGTCACCTCAAAATAAACTCAGTCATGCTCTATATGTCTTAAACTTTTTGAATTGTGATGCAGAGGGTCGTACAGCAGCTGAAAGGCATCAGGCCTCCAGCAGAATAGCCTCCTCCGGGTTAGCCCGGTGGAAAGACTTACAAACTGGACGATGGTTCGGACCAGATCCAGTAATGATGTGGGGAAGAGGTTGTGTTTGTGTCTTTCCAGAAGGAGCGGTGCAGCCAATTTGGGTGCCAGAACGGTACGTGCGACGCCACAATGGACTCAGAGAAGCTCCTTGTCCCTCTGTTCAAGAGACTGAGAGTTGCCCCGATGACAGCAAGGAGGAAGAAAAAGAAAACAAAGGCTACACTAGGGGCTGAGGTGCCAACATGGAGTCAGTTGAAGAAGCTAAAATTGAAGCCCAGCAAATAGCAGAAAAGCAAGGAGTGGAAGCTACTCCTCAGCCATGTTTATGGCTATGTTAGCATTGGTTAGCTGCCAGTCTTCTATAAAATCTTGCGCAGCCAAAACCAAGGACTGTTTCGTTTTGCTATATTTATTGGTTTAAAAAATAAGCTGTAAAAATGATGAGATAAATAGAAAATTAAGCAGTTGAAAATAAGCCGTAGAAATAGAGAGTAGGAAATAAGTTGTAGGAATATAGAAACAAGCGGAGGGTTGCAACCCAGGAAGGTTTAGGCAGCAGGGGCAGCCAAGCCGACCTATACAGTGGGGCCTTGACTTAGGAGTTTAATTCGTTCGGAGACCAAGCTCATTAAGGAGCTCGTTAAGGAACTCGTTAACTCAAATTACTCTGTCAACTCAAAGCAAAAAATCTGCCGAGAGATAGCTGGTATCTCAAAAAACTCGTTAGTCGGGACACTCGTAAGTCAAGGCCCCACTGTAGTTCATAGTTAGAGGTAGAGAAATAAGTAAAGAAGTGGTAGAAATAAAGTAACAGTAGAAAGAAAGTAGAAATAGAGAAATAAGTGGTAGAAAATAAGCGGTAAGAAAATAAGTAATTAGGAAATACAAAATAAAGTGGAAATCTCCTAGGTTTTGTTTAAGCAGAAGATGGCTGTGGTTGATGCTGTTTAAGGACGTAATTTTGTTTTAGACTTAGATTGCAAGCTCTTGCAGCGGTTGCATTGTTTCTAGGCTTTGGCTATCTTTGCATGTGTGAACTGATAGCTCCCTGGGACTTTGGGTCTGTGTGAGAGGCCAGACTCAGAGTGGGAAGTCTCCAGCTCTGCAGGACCGAGGGTTGCTCCTTTCCATGCAGCCGCGGATAAAGAAAGAGGCTGAGAAGGGACCAGACTTCCACCTGCGTGGACGGGGCTGATTTGACTGGGACTGGTGCAGACTCAGTGTCGAGGTCAACCGTCCAAACAGCCTGATCCAGGGGACTGGTTTTGCATCAATGACATCTTTGCATCGGCGTCATCTTACTATGCTAGTGACAGAGATATCAGCATGGAGTCAGCTGAAGAAGATGGCGACTGAGGCCAAGCAGATGTTAGAAAAGCAAGTGCTAGCATTGGTGAACTGTCAGTTTTCTGTAAAATCTTGTGGAGCTAAATCTAAGGACTTTGAGTAAGATATCCTGAAAATGTTAACATGTTTGTAGTTTGATTTTGCATTGGGATTGCTTTGTTAGTAGCCAGAATTTTGTTCTCTTGTTAACATTGCTGCTTATGGTTTTGTTAACAGCCAGGGGTTTGTTTTGATGTTTGGATGATTCTGAATAATTTGTTTAGAGTTTTTTGGATAGTGTAAATGGGCATGTTTAAAAACAAAAGTAAAGGGGGATATGTGGGGCGCGGCTACAGTGTTTGGCCAGGTTCAAGCCTCAGACTAATGAAAGGACAGGGTCCTCTCATTGCCACGTGCAAGTGCCAGGTGGAGGGCAGGGCCCTCCCAGCACAATCATAGCCAACAGCTGTGGTTGTAAGCTTGAACCTATGGTGCGAACACGTGGCCCCACGTGCCTTGTGCTAGAGTTCAGGTGCATATAGTTGAGTAGGGTTGAAACTCACGAGAATGCTGTAAACAGCTTGATCATGCCCCTACTTTACCTCGTGGCATCTGCTATAAAATAAAGAAAGGGCTTGTGGGCATGGTCATTGTCTCCTCATCAGGGGGCAGTGTCCCACCGAGAACCAGCTATCATTCTCTTATCTGTCTTTTTTTTATTTATTTTATTTTTATTTTTTTTATTAAATCTTTATTGTTCAGATTATTACATTTGTTCCTCTTTTTTCCCCCCCATAACTCCCTCCTCCCAGTTCCCGCCCCACCCTCACTCCCCACCCGCTGTCCTCATCCATAGGTGCATGATTTTTGTCCAGTCTCTTCCCGCATCTCCCACACCCCTTTCCCCCCCCAAGAATAGTCAGTCCATTCCCTTTCTATGTCCCTGATTCTATTATAATCACCAGTTCATTCTGTTCATCAGATTATTTATTCACTTGATTCTTAGATTCACTTGTTGATAGATGCATATTTGTTGTTCATAATTTGTATCTTTACCTTTTTCTTCCTCTTCCTCTTCTTAAAGGATACCTTTCAGCATTTCATATAATCCTGGTTTGGTGGTGATGAACTCCTTTAGCTTTTCCTTATCTGTGAAGCTCTTTATCTGACCTTCAATTCTGAATGATAGCTTTGCTGGATAAAGTAATCTTGGTTGTAGGTTCTTGGTATTCATCACTTTGAATATTTCTTGCCATTCCCTTCTGGCCTGCAAAGTTTCTGTTGAGAAATCAGCTGACAGTCGTATGGGTATTCCCTTGTAGGTAACTGAGTTTCTTTCTCTTGCTGTTTTTAAGATTCTCTCTTTGTCTTTTGCTCTTGGCATTTTAATTATGATGTGTCTTGGTGTGGTCCTCTTTGGATTCCTTTTGTTTGGGGTTCTCCGCGCTTCTTGGACCTGTAAGTCCATTTCTTTCACCAGGTGGGGGAAGTTTTCTGTCATTATTTCTTCAAATAGGTTTTCAATATCTTGCTCTCTCTCATCTTCTGGCACCCCTATAATTCTGATGTTGGTACGCTTGAAGCTGTCCCAGAGGCTCCTTACACTATCCTCGCATTTTTGGATTCTTTTTTCATTCCGCCCCTCCGGTTGGATGTTTTTTGCTTCCTCGCATTTCAAATCATTGACTTGATTCTTGCGCTCCTCTGGTCTGCTGTCGGGAGTCTGTATAATATTCGTTATTTCAGTCCGTGTATGCTTAATTTCTAGTTGGTTCCCCAACATAACATCAAGGGTCTCATTAGTTTTCTGGTAGATCTCATTAAGTTTATCGGCGGCTTCTAAACAGTTCTTGAGAGACCTTAAAAGTGTGGTTCTGAACTCTATATCTTCCATTGACAATTTTGTCCTGTTTCTTTGTCTCCACATTTTGTTATCTCTTATTTGTCTTTTATCAATCCTTTCACCCCCCCCCCCTCGGGATCACCCTTGACTGTGCTGGTATAGCACAGGAGATAACAAAGGAAGGTGCTATCAACTCTGAAAGTGAGATACCAAAGCAAATGAGGCCATGCCACTCCTCTGCTTAAAATCACTCACCAGCAGCCATCACCAACAGGATACAGCTGCTTCCCGCAGGCACGCCACCCCTTCTGTATGGATCACCTTAGCTTCATCTCTGCCTGCCTGTCACACAGCCACTATATATGACAGGCATCTTTCCATGCCTTCTCTACCTGTCTGCACCCACTGCTCTCTCCTGCTTCCATCCCACCTAAGTTATAGCCCCTCCCCCCTCAAGACTTACCTTGGCCACACCTTAATTAAGCTTTTCTTGTCCTATTTGTCCAGTGTGACTATTAAACACTTTGTAGTTTTAAAGCAGTCATTACCCTGAGTAGAAATCATTTGCAAATTTGTCTCACCAAAGGCAAGACAAGTGGCTTGATCCCCTTCTGCATGCTGAGTGCTCACCCCGCACAGGGACACAGCAGACTCCACAAGTTTGGGTGAAAGCTAGAGTACCCACGTTAACACAGTGCATGGATTCCTAAGCAGGTTAGCAGTCCTGCCCCCAGCACTGAAAGAGGCCCTTGGGATGCCGCATTTGTAAGTCTGGGAGAAGGAAGATCTTTGGAAGAATCCAACGCTGACCTGGGCCACCTTTAGTTGGATGGACAGCACCAACTGGGAAGATGGGAGAAGGCCTTAAGGTTCACCAATTTCAGAAGTTTGCCTGGTCTGCCACATCATCAGTAATATTTTCAAATTGGCTGTAATATCACATTGTGTTTATAGGTATGCCTCACACCAGCCAGCACCTTCCAGCATCCTGCCAGTCCACACTGCCCACCCCTTGGGGGGCTCAGGCCCTACAACTGCACTCACCATTGATCCTGGTGTTTATTAGAAACGTAAAGCATCACCTCATTGAATCCTCTCAACAACCTGGGAGGTATTTGTTACCTATTTACTCATGAGCAAACTGGTGCCCAGAGCAGGTGAAGCATCTTGTTGGGGTCACCAGGCTCCACACCACTCAGCGCCCTTGTCCCTGCTGGGTGGCTGACCCCAAATGAGTGGAGTGCTCCCCGCTCTCCTGCTCCAAGTCCCTTAATGCACAGTGGTCACAACATAACAGCGCTGCACTCTGTGCAGTAAAAAGAAAAAAAAGCTTTTTCAGGGTTAATGTGCCCTGGAGAAGGCCGGGCAGGAGGAACCTGAGGGCTCAGAAGGATCAGCAAACTGATATGAGGCTGAAAAGGGTGGGCAAATGGCAGGAAGGGAGCTGGGGCCCTTGGGAGGCGAGGGCGGACGGAGCAGGATCTGCTCCATTGGCGGGTGCTCCCAGGAGCCCCAGCACAGCCCGCTGCCCCTGTCAGCGCCTGCGCCCGCGGGAGGGGCCAGCACTCAGCCCCGCGCTGACAGCTGCAGGGCGACACCTGGACGCCAGGCTGGCTGGTGAGCCGGGCAGAGCCGCCAGCGCCCCAAGGGAAGAGGAGGCTCCTGCTCCTGGGTTGGTGGAAGGTAAGGAGCCCCGGGGTTGAGGGTTGCACACCTGGCTCCACCGCAGGTTAGAGGATGCTGAAGGCGGCAGGACGGGCTCCCTGTCTGGCTGCCACTAGGAGCTCTCCCGGGTGCTAGTCTGGACTTTTTGTGCCCACTCGCTGTGTTACCTTGGGCAACTTTCGCTCCTTCTCGGGGTCTCCTTACAGGGTGTGGGACTGAGCCATGGAGGGGTTACAGAATGTTACAGAATGTGCTGGGAGGGGGGACTGATGTATGGAGAGGGATTGTGTCAGGATATGGAGAAGGATTGTGTCAGGGTTAGGAACCATGGAAGAAAAATTGCTAATTATCTCGCTAGAAAAGCAATGTGTTATGATTGAACCCAGCCAGGTGTGACCCTCCTCATAAATTTTATGTAAACTTTTTACCCTTCCAGTACCAGGAACGGCTAATGAACCGCTTTGCAGTTTGTTTTTTCTTTTTAAATAAAATGCTTTGTAGTGTTGCAGATAAAAGGTCTTGCTGTACTCTCGGTCGGCACTGCAAGCTGTGGGCTCTCACGGGAAAGGCACGGCTGGCAGTCAGCTGGCCAGCTTAATAAAGGCTCTTAAAATTTAAATTCTGAGTCGGTGGTCTATCTCGCTGAGCTAACCCATAACACTCTGTTTCCTTCTCTGTTCAATGAAGGCGTTGGGGTTGAATGGTGCTTTTTAGTCTTATGAATTCTTACACGTGAACTGCATTTTGGCAGCCAGCAAGCTTCCTTGGTCAATTCCCCACCTACTTAAGGGCCAGCTCTGCTGCCCAGGGGGCGGGGGCTCCAGGAAGCCAAGGTGCCTGGGTCGGGGCTCCGCTGGCCGCTGGGGTTTCCTGGGGCTTTTGAGGCCTGAGCCCGGGTCGGGGCTGGCTGCTGGCGGGACCTGGCTACAGAGGGACGGCCCCAGATTGCTCAGGTGACTTAGGCAGCGCGCTAGGACCACTGGCCACACTGATGGGGTGTTGGGAAGAGGATTTGTGGCTGATGATTTGTACTTGGAAAATAAGCAGATTTGTTTTTGGAATTCTCTTCCTACACGCAGACCTGTCCCACGGTGAGTTATAAATGACAGGACTGCTAGCTGTCATTCTCTAAAGTGGAAAGCCAACTGCTCTGGCGCTAAGTCATGGGCTCCTCCAGCATGTAGGAAGTGGGCCTCTCTCTGCACCCACCCTGCCAACCCCCTCTTCCCTTTTCTCCCTCTTCCCTTTATAAATCCCCTAGGTTAGTCAAAAGTCCTCATTTTCATTTAATGTTGGGTGGCGACCAGCGGCCTCCCTCCAGGCCTTTGGGCTCTGGGTGGAGATGGAAGCCCAGATAAGAACAGCTGTGAGTCATACTGTCAGCCTCCTGACCCAGCCTGCAGGGACGTGCAGAGGAAGCCCAGTGGGGTTCAGACAGACAGACAAACACAGGAAGATTGGATGGATTCAAACGGCTGTCCAGCTTCCTGTCCCTGTGTTGGCAGCCTCCCCAAGTAGGGAATAGTGGCCCCAGCTGTCAGCTGGATGGAGCAGCCAGAGGAAGGTGGCTGAAAGGAACTGGGGACTTTGCTGGAAGTTCTTCAGCGTTCCCTTACCTATCTCCCCCCTTCCCCTCCCCCACACTCCCCTCATTCCCTCACCCCTGTAGTTTTTCTGCTCTACTGTGACTTCCATGTGAAATCAGATTCCAGGACCCTGGAGGGGTGGGGAAGGGGTGAAGCAAACCAGTAGCAGTACTGACTATCTGTTATGGAGCACTTATGGGCCAGACACTTCTCTTTGCATATAATGTGTCCTTAATTCTCACAAAGCCTCGCGTGAGGATGGGATACTGCCCTTGACCCCATTTTACAAATGTGAAACCGAGGCTCAGAACGATCATGTCCCTTAGTCACATGGCTAGTAAGTGGCGTAGCTGGGACTCAAATCCGGTCTCTCTGAATCTAACACCTGTGTTCTTTCCACTGTTTTGATGCTCCTTGAGGAAGGGCAAGCTGGAATAGTACCAGCAAAACCGACGATTGAGTTCTCAGTAGGTGCCAGACACTGTTGGAAGCACTTAGAGGTGTTAGCTCAAAGTCAGGTGCAAGAGTTTCAGTGGTTCTGGTGTGGATCCGGGACTGCCTTAGCCTCTCCCAGGCAGCACCCCTGTTCCACAGCCCCTGCCTGATCCGGCCCAGCTGCTCTGAGTAGGTATGGTAGGGGCCCGGCTGCTGTATCCTAGAGGTGGTTTGAGGTCTAATGAAAGATTGATTGTCCACATCTGATCCGTTAGCCCTGATCATTGGCTTGTGAATGATCCCACTGTCCCCTAAGAGGCCTTTCTCAGGCTTCACTCAGTAAATACCTATGGAATGGCTGAATTAGCACCTTGCGCAGAGCAGTCTGCTGTCCTGCAGAAATGTGAGGCAGCCCAGAGGTAGCCCTCAGAGGCCAGGGCGCCAGGCCAGACACTTCTCTCTCCACCGCCCTCCCTGCCCCCCTCCCTTCCCCTGCCTCACCAGCAAGGAAGGCAGAGCCAAGGATGCTCCTGAGGCTTTTGGGTTTCCCTGGCAACATGTTCACTGCCACCTGTTTTGTAAAGAATTTTAGAAGATAGAGTAGATGAAGAAAAATTTGACTTAAAAAAAAACTAACAGTAAAAGTGACGTTATTAATGAGGTTGCTGCTCTTTCAAAGAGGCGAGGGGGGTGCTGGGTGGGGATCAGATGGTGCTCTTTGCCTTAGGGCTTCCCAAACTTTTGCATAGAAGAGTCTCTGAGAGCAAGGAAGACTGACAATTGCCCCAGGGGGTGTGGATGGGGGTGAGGGTAAGGGTATCAGATTGACACCAATGAGCTTGAAAATGATTTAAGGATTTATGCAATTTTTTCATTTGATTTTATATGTTGAATCTGGTATATATATGTATGTATTTTTTCTTCCTCAAAAATATTTGCATAACATTGATGTCCTGGCTTATTGTTTTAAATCCTTGGGGGCTGAGAGTAGTCAGGTGGAGAAGCAAAGCAAAGGTTCTGGTCTGAGACTTAGAGTATTGTTTGCATTTTCTGTTTACTTGGTTCACAGTGATAGAGCTCTCAATCCCCTGTAGAGGTAACCCCTTCCCCCACTTTTTCAGAATGAAGAAAATGTTTTAAAAATCAAATAATCATAATTGTTTGTTTTTTTTCTCTCTCTCCACCTGCCAACTTTATTGAGATATATACTAGTAATTGACATGCAACTGTTGTCTAAGTCTAAGGTGTACACATGATGTGTCGATAGATGTATAGCTACTTTTTTTGTTGTAGTGGGAGCACTTAAGATTTACTGTCTTAGCAACTTTCAGGTATAAAATTTAATATTGTTAACTGTGGCCACCATGCTGTACGTTAGAAACTCAGACCTTACTCATCTTATAATTGGAAGTTTGTACCACTTGACCAGCATCGCCCCATTTCCTCCACCCCCAATCTCTGGCAACCACCATTCTGCTCCATGTTTCCATGAATTCAGCTCTTTATAAATTCTACATGTAAGTGAGATCATTGTTGTTTGTTTTCTTATTTCCAATGCTATACATATTCATTGTACAAAAGATAAGATACTTTAGTGTTATGCCCAGATTTCAAGACCCCCCCAGTGATCCACCAGGGAGCGCCAAATCCGATGCAAAAGCAGAGAGTCTTTTATTCAAGCTAGCTTGGTCCCCCTCTGCCTCCATTACTGGATGTGAGAGAGAGCCCAAAGTCCCAAGAGAACAAAGAATTTATAGGGCTTGGGGTCGGGGTGGGGGGGAACACTCGGACCACTGATTTGGCCAATTCTGGTTGGTTGAGTGAGGGCCGGGGCTAGTGATGCAAGGGCAGGGTGCAGTTAGGGTCTGGTTACACAAAGACAAGGGGGTGTTCAGCATACTTTTGGCCTTGAGTTTGTTTTCCCTTGCATTCTCATTGGCTGAGATAAGGGCAGGCTGAGTAACTGACACATTCTATGGCTTTTGCTGGGAGAGGAGTTAGGAACACAGCTCTCAGTCCTGTTCTGTCCTTTCATTAGCATTCATAATATACTAATAATCAGTACACCTGGACTCATGATATAGCCTTTTGAGTCTTTTTCTCTGCACCAGTGAGTGAGTAAATATTTTTTTTAAATGAACAAATGAATGCCTTACTTTTGATTGAATTATTGTCAAAGCTAAGAACTATCTCAGATTTTTTTGAAAGGATGCAGAGCATTATGAAGAATTGAAAGCATCATAAAGGTTAATCTCGTTTCTGCATCCCCAAAGTTCACCCCCCCACATAACCCATTTAGTGTCCAGCAGAGAGAAGCGCCTGCTGTGGGGCTGCTGCCTGAGTCAAAGGGTCAAGCTGTGATCCTTTTTAAGGGACTCAAGTGTCTGAAATGTCTCAAATGTAATGGAAAAGGTTGCTCTTTGGTGTTGATGTGCAAAATTTGAGCATAAAATTCTAAAGCCAAATTGCACAGTAAGAAAGGAGAATGCCTTAGACAAGGTCATTGTTTTGGCATTGTATTTTATTACCTGTTTGATTTGGGCAGACAGGTAGCTTCCCTGAACCAAGTTCCTCTTCTGTAAGTTGGGGATAATGATCCCTACTCTACTGTCTCCTACCAGAGTCACTATGAGGACCAAGTGTCAAGGGTATGGTTATTTGCATTGCATGCAAGTGTGTATGCTATTTTAAAAAAAAAGTTTAGATGTAGAAAGAGCAAAAGCATTGCCACTCTTTATAAAATTCTGGGATCTAATTCTTGGGTTTAACATTGGTAGGAATTAATTGTGATGCAACTACTCTATCAGAACCCTACTCCAAGTTTTCTTCAAAGAAAAAAGAATTCCTTGATGGCTAGCAGCTCATTGATCTTCAGGAGAAAAGGACAGAAAATAATCCCATTTCACAGAATAAAAGCAGGCTTGCCCGTTTGCACAGGGGTCTCAGAGCTCCGGAGGGCTGTGTGTTGTTACTTTAAGCACAGCAGAGGCATGCAAGGAGGAAGCAAGGGGAGCAGCCAGATAGGCGGTGTCCCTGTGGGGGCACCCCAAGGCATGCTTCAGGGCTGCCTACAGGTGCACACCTGGCTCCTGGTGGCTTTGGGGGGAGGAATGGCCTTGCATGGGAGACAGGTGACTCGGCTTCTACTCCTACCTCAGAGACAAGCTGTGCAATCTGGGTTTCGTCATGTCCTCTCCCTGAGCCTTGGTTTCTTTATCTATAATGGGAGGGAGTTAGCCTAGATGAGTTCCTTCCAGTCTTAAACATCTAGGATTCTGGGTTATTTTCCATTCACGCCTGCCCAAATAGAAGTTTGGTAGAGAATTACCACATCCAGATGAATCAGGTGTCGGAAAATGTTTCTACTTCTTTTTTTAAAAATATATTTTGTTAATTTTTTACAGAGAGGAAGGGAGAAGGATAGAGAGTTAGAAACATCGATGAGAGAGAGAAACATCGATCAGCTGCCTCCTGCACACCCCCTACTGGGGATGTGCCCGCAACCAAGGTACATGCCCTTGACCAGAATCAAACCTGGGACCTTTCAGTCCGCAGGCCAATGCTCTATTCACAGAGCCAAACCGGTTACGTCTGTTTCTATTTCTTGTTGCTTCAGTTTCTTGATTTTCCAAGGGTTTCCCCAGCTGGCTGCCCTCCTTCGGAGCACATGGTCCATAGATCATTGAGACTTGTTTCCACTCCTCTATTAACTATTGTTGTTGGGAGGGGAGAACTGCTTTCAGGCAACTTCTGAGCAGATAGGTTGATAGAAGCATAATGAAAGCAGGTTGTTTATGGTAATAGAGCCATGTGTGCCACTAAGCATTCACCTCTTAAATCACTAAATATGTTTTTTTCCTTTAGCACCCACTGGGGCCTTGATTGCAAGCTAAGACTTTTACAGAATGGGAAAGAAGCACACTCTTGAGTGGTTTAGAACTCTGGGAGAGGGAGTGGGGAGAAGAGAAGGAGAGGGAGGCAGCAGAGAGGCCAGAGCACCAGGAGTAGTTGGAATACCATGGAGATGAAAAGACCAATTTAAGAAAAGATTGATCCCCCAAGGACTGGGACTGTCTGGTTTATTATTATTATTTTTGTTGTTGTTGTTAATACTCACTGGAGGATATTTTTCCATTGATTATTAGAGAGAGTGGAATGGAGGGGGATAGACAGAAAGAGAGAAACATTGATTGGTTGCCTCCCACCTACAACTGAGTTAGGTGCCTTTGACTGGAATCGAACCCAAGACCTTTAAGTCCTGTGCCAAAACTCTATCCACTGAGCCAAACTGGCTAGGGCTGGATTGTCTGGATTAATTCTGCATCCACATTGCTTGGCACTCAGTGGGACTTTAGTAAAAAGTATTTTTAATCTCAGAGGGAAGCTGGGGTGGGTGAGTGGGTGGGAGGTAATCCACCAAAGACCTTTGTATGCATATATGCATAACCCATGGACATAGACAATAGAGTGGTGAAGGCCTTGGGCAGCAGGTGGAGGTGGGATAGAAGGGACCATTGGGGGGGGCGGGGGAAGGGGACATATGCAATACTTTCAACAACAAAGGTAAAAATACATTAAGTGAGTGAGTGAATGAATCTTCTGAAATGAAGTCTTTCCTGAAATGTTGCAGTAACCCTCAGGTGGTTATAGTAGCCTCTTTCACATGTGAAGTACTTACAACCACTAAAACACTTTCATCTGCATTATCTTCCTAGCGATGCCAGGCATCAAAGGAGGCCAAAATGAAAGCATTTCCTCAAGTCTGACTTTCTAGTACTAGTAGAAATGGCTTTGGTTTATTATTCCTAGATGAAAATTCCCTCTATAAATGCATCAAGAAATATTTCAGAGGGGAGGGTTTAAGCCTTAGTAGACAATTCCACAAATTTGCATTCTGAGTTAGAGGAAGAAAGAAAGGCTTTGCTTAACTTCTGGGGGAATAAACATTTCTTTTTTCCTTTGCAGCAGCACTGTTTTACTGCTAGTTGGGATAGAACTGACACCATCAGCTTCTGATGAGACAGATGTATTTGGTGCTGGCTGTCATTACTCATGGCCACAGGCCCCTGGGCTCCTCTGCCACTGGCTGAATCAGATTAAAACACTGGGCTGTGAGGCTGAGGGCTTGGGCTGGATCTCAGCCAAGCCATGTTGCTCAGTGCCTCAACCACTCAGGCCCTCGGGAAGGAAGACTGAACTGTGTGGGGTGTTAGATTCCTCAGAGCAAGTCAGTTGAGGTTTAGAAGTAAGTGGTGTGGGTTTTCCATTTAGCTCTTTGCTTATTTTTAGAATGGATTCTAGGGTTGTTTCAGGTCCACTATCTTGAGACAAGTTCGGGTGCATCCTGAGACCTTTGCTATTCCCAAGTCTGCAACTATCACCACAGCATACCATTTTCCTCAGTGTGTCTGAAGTATGGAAATGATTATACCTGTCTCACAGGTGGTTCAGATGATTAAATGAGGCTATATATATATATATATATATATATATATATATATATGGCTAAATGTCCATCCAACCAGTAGCTATGATGCCCACTGACTACCAGGAAGCAGATGCTCAATGCAGGAGCTGCCATGACACGCACTGGCCATTTAAAAATAAATGGCACCACAGACCTGGCACTGACAAAACAACATTACGCTTCCCCCAAGTTGACACAGGCCCCGCAGCCAACGCTACCAAGACCCCGTGGTGCAAAATGCAACCCACAGCCCAGCCCAGTGCAGAAACAGTCGCTGTGCATGCCAGGTAATGATGCCACATAGCAACACCTGGCTTCCTCTCCCTAGCGACTAGCCTCCTTGCAGTTTCTCCAGCCCAGGAACCCAACTTGCTTTATAGCCAGGTGCAAACATTTTACAGTTCAACCAAATGTTTGTAATGAATTTTCCCGTGCCTCATCTTATTTGATCCTCACAGAAGTCTTGGAGTACGTAGATAGGAGACTTGGTAGAATCCTATTTTCTTTTCATTAGCCAGAAAACGGAGATTTAGAAAGTTTAGACACTTGACCCGGCTGAAAAGAAGAAATGGTGGATCTTGAAAATGACTTCAGGTTTTCTCTTTGTGCAGAATATAGTCAAACACTGCTACAGCTAAATAGTTTACCCTTTGTTCACCCTGTGTGATCTACACTAATAATCTGCTTCGTGATGATATTTACTGATGTTTTTCTGACAATTACCTGAAAGAGAAGTTGGGGTGCTTCACTGGGCTGGAAAAAGATTAGCTACATCAGAAAGTAGATCTCATTAAGCAAGTTTATCTATATCTATCTATCTATCTATCTATCTATCTATCATCTATCGCTCTCGCTGGTGCCAATCGCAAGCATGTGTTTCGATCTGTCATTGTCAATCGTGAATTTAGTTGACACTTCTATTATAAAGGATGAATAGAAAATTAAAACATTTCTTTTAATTAATTTCCTTTCAATGTGCATGAATCCGTGCACTGGGACACTAGTATTTATTAAAAACCTGCAATAAAAGATTGAGATGCCATATGCTGGGTGGTGGACCAAAGACTCAAAAGCCAGGGACTCACCACCTCATACCTATCTTGTGCCCTGTTTAACTACAATTTCCATGTGACATATATTCATGGTAACTTGTGAATAGTCAAAACTACAGGCATTTGGTCTGCAAATGCGCACCTGAGGTAGTAATTGGTTAGGTATTGAGTGTCTGCATCCATTCATTCCCTCTCTCTTCTTTTCCCTATTTCTTCCTCCTTTTCTTTCTTCCTCTAGACTTCCTCTTGACTCTTGAGAGTTCTCATAGTACAAGCTTTATCATTCTCCAACTACATGTCACCAAGTCATTTCATTTATGGATGCTTCACTTTCCATATAGAGAAAATGGGGGTTGATGATAATTTGCCCTACTATTTTATTGGGTTTTCATCGAGTCATTGAGTTTACAATTGGATTCTGGCAATTTTTTTTTTTAAAAAGAACAAGAGAATGCCCATAATAAGGAAAACAATGATAAAAGAATAGTGTGTGGTAAATGTTGTAATGGAAACATGTACAGCTTATCATTAGATTGCAGAGAGCAACTGACTGGGAAAGTTGGAAAGTGACAGATGAGGTAGAACCTCCGCCCAGGAGGAGTTTGATATATTCAGAAGGGAGTAGGGTAGAAAGATGGGGTTGAGAGATTTTCAGGTTCAGTGGCATGGAGGCAAGAAGGGTCTGGGATTCCGAGGGACCAGGAGAAATGACTGAGTTGGCACATGAGACAGATAAGTTATGGCTGGAGGTGTTGCTCATGTGGTGGGTGCAAGCCCAAAGGTGAAACTTGCACTTTACCTTGGAGTTTTTAAGGAAGTTTCTCACTATTGTGAGGAAAATAATTAGATTTCTCTTTAGGACAGTAACACTGTCCAAAATATAGAAGATGGACTTACAGGGAGGATCCCTCAGCCTGGTCTGTACCTTCTCACAATCAGGGACTGCTGGCTCCTAACCTCTTGCCTGCCTGCCTGCCTGCCTGATCATCCCTAACCACGCTGCCTGCCTGCCTGATTGCCCCTCACCACTCTGCATGCCTTGCCTGCCTGATTGACCCTAGCCACTTGCCTGTCTGCCTGATTGCCCCTAGCCACTCGTCTGCCTGTCTGGTCGCCCCTAACCTCTTGCCTGCCTGCCTGATCACCCCTAACCGCTCGCCTGCCTGCCTAGTCAGCCCTAACCATCTCTGCCTTGGCCCCTGCCGCCTCAGCCACGGCTTCATCTAGAAGGACGTCCAGAATGACGTCCGGAAGGTCATTCATCCCTTCGGTCTAATTAGCATATTACACTTATATTATTAGAGATAGCTAAGATGTGTGCCAGTGCATTTTTAGATTGGCATCTTTAGATGCAGTATTGCCAAAAGAGGAAGAGCACTAACATCTTATTTTCTCTCTTTTTTCTATTATAGGTAAAAAGTTTCCTACAACTGGAGAAGTACACATATAGGTGAAGGAATGCCTTGATCTACCAATGCTAAGAGGCAGCCATCTAAATCCCTTTGTCAAATGGTAATAGCATTGATATAAGTCTGCCTTTGCAGTTCTACAGTAGCCTGGCCTTTGCTGGTTGATGTTAGTTCTCTATTTCTGTGATGCTGAAACTCATCATCCATAGTTTAAATGAAATAATTTGAGACAGTGACTCCATGAATTAGGGGAACCTGTGATATGAACTCCCGCCCCCAAGACTTCATATACTTTTAAAATCATAAAGGTAAAAGGAAATATGTAAAAATGAAACCAGAGACCACATACTCAGATATGTAATGTCTTCTAGGAGGCACATCTACTGGTGAGAACAATATTCAGTACTAAAGACTTTATGCGATTTCTAACAGTGGGATGTCACAGCCCTTGGCCTCCTAGAGGAGCACCTATTCTATGACCCATTTCCGAGAGGCCTTTGGCATCAGCCTGCAAATTTCTGGAAAAGTATTTGCTAAGCAGAGCTGTACTAATAGCTCATAAGAATTTAAAACAATTTTGATTCTTAAGTGGCAAACCTTTTTCTCTGTTACACATATAAATGCCTGGTATCTAAATAGTAGCTAAACAGATATTGATGTGTCATCCTAACTCCCTCTGACTAATTTTATCTCTATAGATTCTACCAGAAGTCCAGTTGTAGCTATTCAATTTTATATGACATTATTTGTGATTTTCCCTCTAGATGTTCTTTTTTAAATTAAATTTATTGGGGTAGCATTAGTTAATAACATTATCTAAGGTTCAGGCGTACAGTTCTATAATACATCTTCTGTATAATGCACTGTGATCTCCCCCCCAAAGCCTATTCTCCTTTTATCACCATATATTTGACCCTCTTTCCCCTCTTCATCCTCCCCCAGCTCGCCACCCGCCTCCCCCTCTGATAACAACCATACTATTGTCTGTGATTATGATTTTGTTTTGCTGGTTTGTATGTTGCTTTCTGTTTTATATCCCACATATGGGTGAAATTGTATGGTTCTTGTTCTTTCCCACCTGACTTATTTTAATATTTTTATTGATTTCAGATATGAATGGGGGGAGAGAGGGATAGAAATATCAATAAGAAAGAATCATTGATTGCCTACCTCCTACATGCCCCACACTGGGGATCAAGCCCACAATTTGGGCATATGCCCTGACTGGGAATCAAACCAAGACCTCTTGGTTCATAGGTCAGTGCTCAATCACTGAGCCATGCCAGCCAGGCCCACCTGATTTATTTTACTTAGTATGATACACTCAAGGTCCATCCATGTTGTCACAATTGACAATGTTTCATCTTTTTGTTTGTTTCTTTGTTTTTATGGCTGAGTTGTATTTCGTTGTATAAATGTACCACATCTTCTTTACCCAATCATCCATCAAAGGACACAGGTTGTTTCCATGTCTTGGTTATTGTGAACAATGCTTCAATGAGCATGGGGGTATGACACCTTACACAAAAATGAACTCAAAATGGATTAAAGACCTGAATATGAGACTAAAATAACAAAATACATCAAAGAAAATATTGGTACTAAATTCATGGACCTTGGTCTCAGAGGGGATTTTGTGAACTTGACCCCAAAGGCAAGGGAAGTAAAAGCAAAAATAAATGAGTGGGACTACATCAAACCAAAAAGCTTTGATACAGCAAAAGAAACCATCCACAAAACAAAAAGGCAACACATTCTTCATAGATGTCATCTGGTAACATTTTTCAACTCAGGTCAGTCTCCTATTTTGAGACTAGTCTCAGACCTTCTTGCCTTTACCGGTGGCATGATAGGTTAAAGTTAATTCAGCTGTTACCACAAATTAAATGTAAATGGTTGAAAATATATAATTTATTTCCCAAATCAAATCTAACAAATTGGGGAGGTTTCTCTTCTTTTCCATTTCTGTACAAGACTAATTCCTTAGGCTATCCCAGATGATCAGGAATAGACTGTGCTTCCAAATTTTAAAGGAATCCTCAAACAATTGCTACAAAGTAAGCACTTACTAAATGCAGAAACTGAGCTAAGCTGTTGGCTTAATATGTAATTTTAATACTAACCTTGTGAAGTGGGTGTTACCACTCCCATCTTCCAGATAAGGAAGCAAGTGTCTGAGGTTAACTGATTTTCCCTGCAATACACAGCCAATGAGTGGCAGAGTCAAGGTTCAAGGCAAGTCTGGTCCGCTCAAATGCACCGTCTTTCCCGCATGAAGGCTCCCACCATCAGTGCTGTTTCTCTACACTCTCCCCTTCCCTTCCTTCCACCAGTAGCTACGTTGAAGTGTATGGAAAGCACAAGTGTCCACTATTTCATTCAAATGCTCTCACAATCATGTTTCCTTTGGTAGTATCATCCTGCCAGATATAAGTCGGAAAAGTCACCAGAGGACAAGAGCTGTGGGGAAGACCAGCAACCCTGTCTTCATCCACACCATGGTGTATGATGGGTTCAGGCCTGAAGATCTGATGGAAGCCTGCATAGAGCTTACCGTCTGAGACCATTACAAATTAACCAACCAGTCTTTGGAGGTCTTTGCATCAGCTTTGGAACCGGTAATATTTGTTACATTTTTTTTATCATCTGTGAGCCAAATGCTTCTGGAGACGCTAGAGGTTTGTTGCTGTGCTCCTTCCTAATGCACACAGATATTTCCGTTAAGTGTAATACAATGAGTGAATGAAGGCGTGCTAGCTGCGTGCTGCGGGCTCTGGATATGAAGATTAACAGGGTGCAGGGTGTCACCACGCAGAGCTTACCTTATTGTGGAACAGAAGAGCTCTGGTCACTACTCTTTCCTGAAAAAAACATTATAGCCTTTTCTAGATAAAAGTGTGCTTTGAATAATAATAGCAACCAATATTTATGGAGCACTGGTCACTGTACTGAGTGCTTTATTTGCATTATTTCACTTCATGCTAACAGCAATTTGATGAGTAGTTACTAATGCTATCTCCAGAACAGCTGGCGTTCTAAGAAATTAAGTAACAGAGTAAGTTGTGGAGCCAAGATTCAAATTGAGTCTGCTCAACGCTAAAGCTGTAGTCAAGCTTCCTCAGAGCTTATCTACTGTCACTTCTAACCCACAGTGGGAATCCTTCCTACCACTCCCCCATGCCTGTGACAGATTGTCATCTAGCTTTTCGATGACTGAGAAGAGAAACCATTACTCTGGGAATAGAGTACTCATCTCGGATGGTTCAACAGTTCTTTCTTATAGTGAGTCCCAGATCTGCCCTCCTGGTGACGTTAAAACTCTTCCTAGCTGACTTCCATTGGTGCTTATAATTAAAGAATGACTGCCCGGCTGGTGTGGCTCAGTGTTTGAGCATCAACCCATGAACAAGGAAGTCTTGGTTCAATTCCCCCGCAGGGCACATGGCCAGGTTGCTGGCCCCATTCCCAGTGAGGGGTGGGTAGGAGGAAGCCAATCAATGATTTTCTCTTATCATTGATGTTTCTATCTCTGTCTACATCACCCTTCCTCTGTGAAATTAATAGAAAATATCTTTTAAAAAAGAATAACAAGTTCCCTCCCACTCCCCGATGCGCTATTCCTTTTTTAACTCAAAGCTTCTTTTCAGGTAAAAGTTCTGAAACTGAAGTGGACTGGATGGACTCTACTTCAGAGGAAGTTGCTCTCTGGAAAAAGATGGTAAATTCCCCCAACACTTGGATTGAAGCAACCCTGCCTCTCAGAGTGCTGCCTATCGCCAGGATTTCCAAATGAGCCCCAAGTCCATTGGCTCCTCCACTGAAAACTACTACCCAGGTGAAATCTGATCTTGAAAATCTGACCACGTGGACAGAGATCCACACCTCCTATCTGTCGGCACTCATTTTATATTTTATGTAGATATGTTAAGTTATTGTTTACATATTAGGCAGTTTTAAAAAGAATAAAAATCCTGCTCTTGAGAACATGAGAAGACAATGGAAGGTACTGTTATACAAATAGAATATATGAACATAAATGAGCCCAAGCATGTGATTTTCAACCACATTGCTATTACAGTTTTAAAATGATCTAAGCTCTTACAGGCCTACCATAGGAGAATGCGGAAGCCCCTGAAGGCTTTGGTGCACACCTGGCCCTTCACTGTCCTCCCTCTGGGGAGCCTGCTGAGGCTGCCTCCGTTCATGGACTTACAAGCAGTGTTTGAGGGGCTTGACATTCTGCTTGCCCAAGAGATTCGCCCCAGGAGGTGGAAACTTCGGGTGCTGGATTTAAGGAACATGAATGTCAACCTCTGGAGATTGTGGTGTGGAGACAGCACCCAGAAGTGCTCTCAGACAGGACCAGTGGCTGTGCACAGCTCCAGCCCCAACATGGAGCACCCCTTGGCTCCCTTGGAGATGTTCCTAGACCTTAACTTCAATAAAAGGGACAGGGATAAGTTTTTCATGTACATCATCCAATGGGCCCGGCAGAGAAAAGGGTTGGCACACCTGTGCTGCAAGTCACTGAGGTTTTTTGATGTGCCCTTTGAGAGGGCCAGGATGGTCCTGGATGTGGTGCAGCTGGACTGCTCCAGGAGGTGGAAGTGGACTACACCTGGGACCTGCCCACCCTGGGGACATTTGCTCTCTACCTGGGTCAGATGAGTAACCTGCAGAGTCTCTCTGTCTGCCACATAAAGGTGTTAGCTGAGGAGGAGGATGAACAGGAGGAGGATGAGGAAGAGGAGGAGGAGGAAGAGGAAGAGGAGTGGGAAAGGGAGGAGCAGGAAGAACAGCAATACTTTTCCCAGTTCCTCTCTCTGATGCTCAGTCTGTAGCACCTCAAGAAGCTCTACTTGGAATCTCCCTCCTTCCTCCGAGGCCGTCTGGACCAGATGCTTAGGTGCCTGCAGACCCCCTTGGACAAACTCTCCATATGGCTTTGCTGGCAGCTGACACATTCAGACCTGACACACCTGTTCCAGTGCCCGAACCTGAGGCAGCTGAAGTCCCTGTGTCTGTATGCCACCAACCTCACCGATTTGAGTCCCGAACCCCTCCGAGCTCTGCTGGGGGCAGTGACACCCACCCTCCAGGACCTCCTCCTGGATAACTGTGGGATGGTGGACTCCCAAGTCGAGGCCATCCTGCCTGTCCTGAGCCACTGTCACCAGCTCAGGGGCTTCACCATCTCTGAGAACCACCTCTCCGTGGCCACCGTAAAGAAGCTGCTGTGCCACACAGCCTGGCTGTGCAGTTTAGAGCTCCAGCTCTACCCCGTCCCCCTGGAGTGTTACAGGACCCAAGAGACTGTGGACCAGGAGAGAGTTGCCCTGATCCGGCTGAGCTCACAGAGACACTGAGGGAGTTAGGACAACCCAGGACCATTCGTCTTGACACCAAGTACTTTAGCTGTAGGGAGTTTTATCTTGTGGCATTTTCATGACATGGAGCCTGTGATGTGCCCCTGTAGTGACCCTGCTCACCAGGTGCACCTAACAAGGGCTTCCTTCTGGGCCCCTGGAACCTGAAACCTTGGACTGGGGTGCAGGTTGCATGCTGTTCTGAGTAGCAGGATGAAATCATCCCTTTGTCCAGCATACCCATGCTGTGTTAATGCCCTTCCTGTTAGGCATTCAGTAGCTGTCTTGGTTGTTAGACCAACAAATCACCCTTATTTTACTTCATAAAAGCCCTAAAGTGCAGGAGCAGTGGTGCTGCAACTCTACTTCACACTTGTGTTAGGAAACTTAGTTTTTATCAGAAATAAGAGGAAGAAGGGCTGCAGGCAATAGCAGCTCTCTCCACACTTCCTTCAAAACTAATACAGGCCCCCTGCGCGCAGCCGCGGGTGGGAGGCGAGGACTCTGCTAGCACGCGTGCGCGCTCCTTTGGTGCAGGTGGTCTGTGAGCAGAAGTGGGAGGTGGCAGGCCTAGGTCTCTGGCCTTGTCGACTGACTGAATCCGCAGGACGCCTCCAGCCATGAACCGGTTTGGTACTCGGCTAGTGGGAGCCACGACCATCCCGCTGCCGCCGCCGAAACCCCACAGTAATGAAAACCTCGACAAAATTGTTATGTCTCTGGACAATATCATCAAATTGAATCGAAAGGAAGGAAAGAAGCAGAATTTTCCACGACTAAATAGAAGACTCCAGCAAAGTGGTGCCCGACAATTCAGGATGAGAGTACGATGGGGAATCCAACAGAGTTCCGGTTTTGGTAAGAATAATCTGAGCCGTGGAGGAAGAATGATGCCTGGGAAGAGACGTCATTATGGAGTTATCACTGGCCTTGCAACTAGGAAAACAATGAATTCGAAAAGGAATTAGTCCTACGAATCGACCGCCTCTAAGTGACAAGAATACAGAGAGATATTTTCCAGCGTTAAAAAGGAAGGCAAACCTTCTGAGACAAAATGAAGTGCAGAGAAAACCAGTTGCAGTTCTTAAGAGACCTAACCAGCTAAATAGAAAAAATAACATCCCAACCAATTATACCAGGAGTGAAAATAAATTAAGTCATCAGAAAGACACTCGTCAGGCAACTTTTCTTTTCAGAAGAGGCCTGAAGGTTCAGGCCCTGTTGAACACAGAACAACTGCTAGATGATGTAGTAGCAAAGAGAACTCATCAATGGCGGACTTCCACCACAAATGGAGGAATTTTAACTGTATCCATTGATAACCCTGGAGCAGTGCAGTGCCCAGTAACTCAGAAACCACAATTAACTCATACTGCTGTACCTTCATTCTTGGCAAAACGGGAGCAATCTGATGTAAAGAAAGTCCCTAAAGGTGTTCCCCTGCAATTTGATATAAATAATGTGGGAAAACAGACAGGGATGACTTTGAATGAGCGATTTGGAATCCTGAAGGAACAAAGAGCCACTCTCACATTCAACAAAGGAGGAAGCCGCTTTGTAACCATGGGGTAGAACCCATGTTAAAGGGACTTTTGAGTGATGACTCTGTTAAAAAAGTTGAATTACTTGAAGAGTTTATCACAGAAATTCAAGAAACATTATTTAAAAATATTCACAAGGCTAAATACTCTTTTTATTTTTGAAGTTTTGTTTTTTTTTTAACATGTATAAATAATGCCCTGAAAGAATAACAGGGAATATGCCTACCTGTTGTTACAGATTTCTTGGTTGAGCCAGATGGAACAATTCTCTAGTTGACTTTTTGGTTCCTCATACAGCAGAAAGACAGAAAGACAAAAGTTATTTTTATGATAGTGGTATTTAGGATCTCATCTCCTTTGCCCACTTTTTGTACTTTGCCATGGTAAATCTTGGTCTTCAGAAATATGAATAGGTCCTTTTGTTGCTGTCCCTTATCCTTTAATAGTGTTGATATAATAAGTGCAGTTGACTTCCTTCATTAGAGATATTTAAAAACTTAGAATTCTACTTTTGGGTTTTAAGATTTATGGGAAGATCTGGAACTTGGTTCATTTTTCAGATAGTGTTAGGCTAATGCTCCAGAGTTATAAATCTTTAAAGTTGAAATTTTAACAAGAAAGGTGACTCTAGCATAAGTCTCAGTTTAAGATGTTGCTCTTTGGAGGCAATAAATGCATGTTTACAAATATGCCTAATAGAGCCTTGGAGGAGAAAGTCCAATGTAAAAATCTGACAATTTTTGTAAGTAAATGAAGAAAGCATGAGAGGAAGTAGCAGGTTGAAGGCAGGTTACTGAGGTGAAAAACTTTAAAACCCAGGTCATAGGTATACTGTTTGGATTTAGTGTAGTCTTGAGTCTAGTGTTCACAAAGAATTTTTCAAGTGATATTTAGAAACATTATCATTATTAAAGTGGATTGAGTTCCTTAGATATTTTGATGATAAAATTAAAAGCTAGAAAGTCCTATACTCTTCTTATTCAAAAAGTTAAATTTTATAGGCTTAAAACTTGCTAAATTAAACAGTATACAGCCCCCAAAACAAAAATATACTTGTATATGTCACAAAGAAAAAAATGCAAAATGATAATATAGTTGTAACCTTGTTTTTATACCTTTCACTCTGAGTTGTATAAAATTGAGGCATTTATGGTGAGAAGAATATTATTTCCCCCCACACTCTGGAGGGAGGGATAGGAGGAGTTAGTCAGTTGTGCCAAGCTAGTGCTAAGAGTCCTCAGATTGTTGTATACTACAAGCTACAGTATAAAGCCAAAATGCAGCAAAATATCCAGTTATAAATTTAGTCATTTTGAAGCTTAATCTTTTGGTTTGATATAATATTAAAGCTTCTAAGTAGGTTTTAGATTCCTTCCCTAGAATGTATTGTTAGTGTTGATTTTCCCTGTTTAAAAACAAAACGTTAAGTTATGGCTCCTGCCTGACTTGCATTGTATACTAGACTTCATTATTGTCTCCCATGCTCCTTGGGTTACTTAGTTTATGCTAGCCATGAAAAGCTCTCAGAAACAGTTTCATGCTTCTACCAAAGAATTAAATCTGATCTTTAATATCTGGTTTTTGCCAGTAAGTCTACTGATAAGGGATTATTGGAAGCCAGTTACACAATTTGAAAATAAATTTTAGTCTCTCCTTAGGCCAATGCTTCACTCATTACAAAAACATTTTTGCAAGTATAAATGCTTAGATTTTATTCATTAACAATACATTTTAGACTGGTTTAGAATTACCAGTATATTTTAAAACCAAGGATAAACAACTGAGCAGTTTGCTTTCTTTAGAACAGTTTGTGAAAATATGGAATAAAGATGTTTTCGTTTTCTTGTTATTTAAAAAAAAAAAAACTAATACAGAATAAGAGCACATGGGACTACACTATGAAAATAACTTGAGGAAAGACAATCCCAAACCTGACAGTTATTTTAAAAACATCAAATGTGGCTATATTAGACCTCTAAACCCAGTAGGAACACAGACAACATTCGGGAACTCAGAAGCATTCTATTTCTACAAGGCATTATGGCCAAAAAGCCAAGGGCTGCTCGCCAATACCGCACAACCTTTAGTCCAGAACACCTGAGAATAACTGAAAGATACATTTTAAAAGACCATGTAACCACATTTTTTTAATCCTCACCCGAGGATATTTTTCCAGTGATTTTTGGAGAGAGTAAAAGGGAAGGAGAGAGACACACAGATAGAGGAACATCTATGTGAGAGAGACATCAATTGGTTGCCTCCTGCATGTGCCCTGGTTCAAACCTGCAACCCAGGCACGTGCCTTTGACTGGAATCCAACCCAGGATCCTTCAGTTCATGAGCTGATGCTCTATCCACTGAGACAAACAGGCTAGGCTAGAAAACCTACCTTTCATCACTGCCCACAGTGTCTGTCCTCTGAATCTCCTGAGCCAAATGTCAGTATGAAGGACAATCATCGGCGCCTTTGGAGGAAGAAGAATCAGCTAGTTTTCCTTGGATCCTAGCCTCTCCTGGTTAGCTTAGCACCATGAAAGCCCAGCTACCATCAATACCATTAAAAATTCCTGGTCCCCAATAACCATCATTATTTCTTACACACAAAAAAGAAACATTTTTGAGTATAACATCAGCAAGTTTGGTGGACTAGGAGGTCCCAGCACTTGTACTTCCAGGAAAACAATGATTACCAGTACTTGCTGATGAAAATAGCTCAGAGAGCTCTGGAGTGCAATGCAGGAGCTACTGCTATCCAGTGGAACACAAATATCAAAGATGGCCACATAGGAAATCATAGGCAATATTTCCCTGTGTCAGCCCACCCCCCAGTCCCATATGGCTTGTGATCAGCAGGGATCCCCTCAGCTGAAACCTCCCATTTTGGAAGAAAATGACTGAAGACCCTAGCTAATTTCACCATCAACAACCCAAGCAGGCCTCCTGGCTGTTAGGAACCCCAAAGCTATTGCCACTAAAGACTCCCTCAGTCTTTCCCTATGCTAATGTCAGCTGATGAACCTGCCCAGAATTTATGCCACTGAACCACCCAGAGAAGGAGCCCATGCGCATACCCCTTACCACGGTTGCCCTCAATGGTTAGATATGAGTAAAATGAACATTGATTGGGTTCAAGCAAAGATTTGAATACAGTACTACTCTAGGTTGTGTGGGTCAAAAGGTTCCCCAACTGATCCCCCAAATAAGTCTGCTCTATCCTTGTTCAAAAATTATAATGAGAAATCTAACCTGCAATTGCTTTGAGCAAAGATGAAGGCTGACAAAAAAAAACCCACAGTCCCTTGACTCAACCCTTCCCTGGGGACCCTAAGCCTTTGCACCAGAGTAGGTAAAATGTTCAGGAGCTAGAGAAGTTTCTGGACTCCTTGACATGGGAGCCTCACAGACTGTGGTACCAAAACCCATTTGTGAAGCCCTGGTTTGGGCCAGAATTAGATTGAGAGAACATCAAGGTTGCTCTCCCAACAAAAGGTTTGATGGGATTATGAATGTGGGGATGTTTAAGCAGGCTTATGAAAATAATTTGTGTCTTTTTTACCTGAATGTTTCATGGGAATGGATATTCTGTTGGTCAGAAGAATGCTTACCCTACCAAGTGCTGTAAAACCAAAAATTGTTAATAAAGTCAGAATGGAGGCTGTGGGGGAAAAAATCATCAGAAAGCTAATGTACAGCAAGCCTCCGCTATGACCACGAGTAGGCACAGAGAAACATGGAGGAAAGAAAACAGATAGAGCCCAAGGTTGATATCAAACCAGCACCAGAAAGTGCAATCCACCTCAGTGTGACATACCTAAGTGGTCTGGCTGCTCAGAGCACAGGCCACAGTGCACATGATGTGAAGGGTCCTTCTTTAAAAAGGGCTACTTTCCAAAGGGCAAGATGGCAAAGAGGAAGGAGGGGCACTGTTTGGCAACTGGTCATTTTTTTCATTCATCACATCAAACTAAGGCATCCATTTCACAGAGAAGCTGCAAGCATGAGCCATGGCATGGAATGTGCTGATGGCATCTGATGCTCCATCTCGAGTCAGCTGATGGCTCAGTGAATTTGATGCTTCAAACACGACTTTGGCTGGCCTTCTCAGAGGCAATGCTCTAAGGATGGGATGCCATACTCCAGGATTAAGGGTGAATTTTTCATTCCAGTACTTGTATATGGCACTGTGACACTAATCAGAAGAATGCCTGTAACCAAGGGGCACATGCAGGAGTAGCTCCACTTGTCATCACTCCCCAAAGCCACATGAGGAACGTGTCCTTTCCATTCATGCACCTGTAGGGACCAGGAGCTCTCCTCCTGCAGAGCCCAGGTGAATACTCCTCCCAGGAGACATTTGTGGTTCCTTATATCTAGGAACCAGTAGTCAAGAAGAGTCACAATCTTGTCATAGGAATTTGATCAGCAAGAAAATGTAGGGCTATTGCTCTTGCTTCAACTGTGTGGACGGCACAGATCCAGGGATGGCCCTTCTTCCAGCCTCCAACTACCCTCCAACCTCTTTTCCAGTCACCACCTTCAGAAACGCCACAGCTATCCTCAACCTCTGAGACCAGCCAATACTGTTTTTCTCCTTAGCTTCTTATTGTGGAACAACCATGAGAACCCAAATTCTCCAGAATTATTCCACCAAGGTGGAGGCTGCTGTCAACTGCCTAGTCAACCTGCATCTGTGGGTCTCCTACCTGTCTCTGGGCTTCTATTTAGGCCTCAACTATGTGGCTCTGGAGGGTGTTGGCCAGCTCTTCCTCGAGTTGGCTGAGGAAAAGTACAAGGAAACCAGGTGTCTTTTAAGATGCAAAATCAGCAGGCGGCCACATCCTCCTCCAGGACAGGCAGAAGCCCTCCTAAGAGGAGTGTGGTAAAACCCAAGATGCCATAGAAGCCACTGTAGTCCTAGGGAAGAACCTGACCCTTGGATCTGCATGCCCTGGTTCTCCCCACATAGACCCTCAGCTCTGTGACTTCCTGGAGAGCCACTTCCTGGGTGAGCAGGTGAAACTCCTCAAGAAGATGAGGGTGACATCTGATCCACCTCTGCAGGCTAGCCGGCCCCCAGGGCAGAAAGCTCCCATGTCCAGATGTCCCAAACACTGTGGGTCCCCTTTTCCCCTTGTCCTTCTGGCATGGACAAGGATTTCAGGGATCACTATGCCCTAACTTATGCCCTGATAGAAACATCTGGTTGGCAGACCATACCTGCAGGTTTGAGAATGTGTCAACACAGTGGCCAATGTTGGAAATTGGGCCGGGGGGGAGGGGGAGTGTTTTTGTACAACTAACTGTACTTTTCTAAGATTGAGAATTCAAGTCTCCATCAATTTCCTGAGTGTTGTCACAAGCTATTCAAGGACGGCTATTAGCAACGAGGTGGTTATGGTTCAGGGTAGTCAGTTGGTGCCACTTCTTGGGATGCATGTCACAGTGGCATCAATAGGACACATGTGTTTCCCACTCAGCATCTGCTCAGCTGGCCCACTCACTGGGCAGGGGCAGGGGCATGGGCAGGGGCAGGGGCTCTGGGATGGGCACCTTGCTCATCAGCATGATCTATGAAGAGTATCCCAACTGCATCATGACCCACAATGTGGTTATTTTCACCCAAAGTGTTCGACACTGTGGTTGAGCCCTACAGCACCACCCTCTCTGTCCCCCAGTTGGTGGAGAATATGAGTATTTGTGGTGCCTTCTGGCACCACCTGCTGGCCGTGGGGCATCACAGCAGCAGATTGTGGAAGTTGAACATTTGGGTCCTGGCACCCTGACCATCCGACCTCAATTTCTACAGCTGAACAGATCCTTCCAGGAAAGGCATACAGACCTCCCCCCATTTGCAGGGAAAAGGGGAACTAAAGTTGAGTTGTGAGAACGAGGCAGTGTGGCCACACAAGGGCAGCACGAGGAGGCAGACTGTGGCTGCTCATGATGTAAGGGGCATACTTCACGTACCTCCATCATAGCTGGGGCGCCTCTGTCCTGGCTGGTGAAGGAGATACTACAGAGGAGCAGCCTTGTGGAACTAAATCACCTACAATAAGGGGCCAGGGAGGCCGATGCTCCAGGGTGGAGCCTCACGCTCCTGATCTGCCCTCAGGCTCAGGCTCACGGAGAAGGCCCTGGAAGGCAGCCAGCACTGCCTGGCTGAGCAGGTTTCTCTGGGTAAATTCCATGCTCAGAGGTCACTGAATCTCAGTGGGGTCAACCTATGGAAGCTCTGCACACTGGGCCACCTGGACAGCAGCTCTCTGCTCACCTCCCGTGCCCTCGGGCATCTTAGCGCGTCTGAGTTTTCCCACTGAGCGTGGCCTCAGCAAGAGGCCGGCCAAAGATACCAGGAGACTGGGGCCAGAGCAAGTGAGCAGCTGAGCTCCTCTCTGGGCCACACGCACCACCGGTGTGGTGTCCCGGCTTCCCTGCCCCACCCGGAGCCTCTTCAGAGCCCAGGAAAGAAGCCTGTCAGACTCTGATGTCTGCTCAGACTGAGGGTACAGACAAGTGGCTTCATGAATGGAGATGGGCCGCTTCAAAACCAGCTGGGCCTGTGCTCACCCCAGCTCTTCCGTTATAGGTCCCGTCCTTTACCTCCCCACCCCTCCAAGTGACCCAACTTCCCTCGAACGATAAAACCGCTGCCTGTGCAGTCAGTCTCCAGCACTAGGCCCCTAGCGGTAGCTATGAACAAGGACTGGGTCACCAGACAGCACTGGGCTAATCCGGAACTGAGCAAATAACACAGACAATGCCTGATAAGACCAAGCCTACCTCAGTTCTATGAGTCGCATGTGCATAGATGACTTAGAGAAGCAGCTGGCTATCAAGAATTGCTGCTTCACTTGGATGGCTACTATGTAGCACGTCAAAGTAACTTGGGTCTCAGGAGTGATTTCATGGACCATGTCTATGTTTTTACAGCCCAGATATTCCCGTACCTCTCCAGCTAACTTCCCAGCACGGATGTTTAAGTACTATCCCAGCACGGAAGTTTAGGCACTGTTAGCTCAGCCAACTCCCATTACACTAAGCCTAACTCAACTCATTAGGGTGCTAACCAGCTAGTCACAGAGGGAACTGGTTGATTCCCTATGCAGGCAGAGCTTTAGGGGAAGTAACCTGGGGACTCCAAGTCCTCTTCAGCTTTAACTAGGGTTCAAGGCAGTTCTTTCTGCCCAGTTGGGAGGACCCACGCTCCCACGGCTGTAACCCTGCTGTGGCCGGCACTGCACCATCCCCCAGTTTGGGGAATCCCTCGGTAGGTCACAGACATACCAGCTTCCTGAGAACTAAGCTACAGCCAAGGTATTTAGGGTTTCCATGGGACAGGCATGCCCAGAATGAGACTCCAACATTGCTGAAAACTAAAACCAGATGCCAGCTGTTTCCAAAGGCACATCAGTGGTGCTGCCTGATCCATTCATGTTGGTAGCAGCGGCTGGGCTCACTCGCCCCCACCCGCATCTCTGCCATCTCTCTTCGGACTATCGACTTGAGAATGAACATCACACACAGCTCCAGGTGCCTGCAGACAGAGGCCCTTCCTGTGCAGTCCCAGCATGCCCTGGTAGGGCCTGGAGCCCAGCCCATCAGGGACAAGGGGCCTGGGCTCCTCAGGGCCCAGATGCCAGCTGGAGGCACCGGGCAGAACAGGCCCTGGCCTCTGTGACTGCTCCTGGTCGGGAGAGTATTTCGTGCCAGCGGGACTGAGGAATTGTGCCCAGAGACCCGAGGGCACCACCAGAGCCAAGCAGCCCCCAAACACAACAAAAATGTTCCAGTGGCTAAAGGCATTTGAAGCCAGACCTGGAGGTGGGGTGGGGAGTGTCAGGGTCACTGAAGGAGGAATGCACAAGGTCCAAAGGGGTAAGGAATTACAAGTTTATGATTACATCTGCCAGCAGAAGGGCCGAGACCAAGATGGCATCAGCGGGGCCAAGGAGGGGGAGCAGGGTATTTATGTCCATTGTAAGTAAGGGTCAGTCAGAGAAACCAGTCGGACCAGGTACAGGTGGGGCCAGGTGTAGGCGGCCGCCTGGAAACGGTGAGGCAGTTAATCATGCCACCTACAAAGAGAATAACAGGACAATTGTCGGGAGGGCCGAGAGTCCTAAGCAGAGCATAAGGGAGCGTAAGAATGTGTCTCCCCTTTGGGGAGTCTTTGGTGGGACACCTGCCTGTACTCTCGCTTTGTGCCCTGGTTGGGGTTTTCCCAAGAGCAGGTGCCCAGAAGGCATGGCAGACCTACAGGACAAGTGCCTCTGCCACAGCGGATGTCCGCCAACTGCAATGTATGTAGGTGTCCTTCCCTCCGTGGGGCTCGGGGCCAGGACTGGGGCTCCAGATGGGAGGGTGACGGAGGTAAGACAGGCAAGCCCCTCCGACTTATGGGTTGAGTTGTGTCCCCCACAATGGCACAGTCAAGTCCCAGTACACAAGACCTCAGAGTGGGGCCTTATGCAGAAACAGGGCTACTGCCAGTGTAATTAGTTAAAAAGAGGTTGTGCTGGAGTATGGTGGGCTTATTCCAACATGTCTGATGTTGTTTAAAAGGGGGGCGGGGAGTTTGGTTCACAGACCCACTCAGGGAGAACATCATGTGAACATGGACCGAGATTGGGGTGATGCCCCAGGAGCTGGGGACATGGAGCCCACTCTTCCTCGCAGCCTGCAGAAGGCGCCAACATGGCTGGGGCCTTGACCCGATGGCCAGCCTCCACCGGAGACGGTCTGTCGTTCCGGCCCCTCCGCTGTGGTACTCAGTTACCACAGCTCCAGCAAAGACATCTTTCCAGCCATGCGCAGGTCTGGGCAACAACAGGCTCCACTTACAGGGAAACATGTATTTAGGAATCTGTTTTGTTCATTTGTTATTTGCAACAACATAGGTGGGTCCGGAGGCTGTTATGCTAAATGGAATAAATCAGGTGGAAAAGGACAAAAACTGTCCAATTTCACTCACTGGAGCTCTTTGTGCACAATGAAAAGAGGGGCAGAAGGTGGCAGTGACTGTGCCAGACCCTTGCCGCTCAGTGGGGAAAGGTGGCGAGGGGGGCAGCATAGAACACGGGCCAAGGGCCAAGTCTCTGAGGCCCAGTTTGCAGGTGACAGCAGTTAACTCTGACCCGGACCTGAGGGGGATCAGATAGAGCAGACTTAGCTGATGATGACTTGATGGTTTAAACCAACAGGTCAGAAACTTAAGGATGTGATTCCCTGGAACTGTTCAAACTAGCCCGAGGCTATGCAGTGGTAGCGTTCTCCTCCTGGAGGTCCTGTCCCTGAAGACAACCTCGAGTGGGAACGGAACTCGGGCACAAGGTCTACAGCTTGCAGGGAGCTGAAGACCCTCACAGCACTGGTTACACCTGCCACGCAGTCACCTCTTTACAAAGCACAGCGCCCCATCGTGGGACCTTGTTAAATACCATGTGTTTCCAATTGAGCAGCCCAAGGAGCCCAGGGTTGGAGATAGCTCACTTGTTGTTCTCACATTGGAAGAATTTACACATCAGAGGTTAATGCTTTTGTATAGGTTTATTTTTTTATACTTTTATTGATTTGAGAGGGAGGGAGAGATAAAAACATCAATGAGAGAATCATTGATTGCTTGCTTCCTGCATGCCCCAAACTGGGGATCAAGCCCCCAACCTAGGCATATGCCTTTGTTGTGCCCAGATTTCAAGATTCCCAAGAACCCACAGGGAGCCAGCGAGTCCGATGCAAAAGCAAAGAGTCCTTCATTTCAAACTAGTTCGGCTCCCCGACCACACTCACCGATACAATGGTAAGCCCAGTGGCCGAGAGGGAAAACTCTGTGTGGAGAGAGGTTTTATAGGGGGTTGGGGTAAGGGGAGGAGAAAGGACTGTGGGCCCTGCCGATTGGCCAGGCGCAAGTCGGTGTCTTGTTACACAGGATGTGGTCATATCTATGGCGACTTCCCTTGATTGTCATTGGTTAATTTAAAGAAGTCCTGGGTGTGGCTAGCAGAGGCTTGGCTTCCGGAAAGAAGCCTTGCTGAGCACATGGCCAAGGTAAAATGGAGGGCATGCATAGCCCTTACCCTGGGGCAAGGTGGAGGGTGTAGCCCTTACCCTGGGGCAAGGTGGAGGGCATAGTCCTCGCCCTTTCACTTTGACTGGGAATCTGAATCAAGACCTCCCGGTTCATAGGTCAATACTCAACCATGGAGCCAGGTCAGCTGGGCTCTTTGTATAGGTTTATATAGTCAGGCCAGGGTTTTATTAATCCTCTGACAAAAGCATGGAGAACAAAAGCAATAGAGAGCTCTTGGGGTGATAGCCCAGTCCTAAATAGTCTGTCTCCTTTCTAGTAGGAAAGCCCAAAGCCCCACCCCAGCTTTTCAGGATCAGCAGGCAGTACCTTGGAGTTAAGTTAGCCCCATGAAACTTCACACCACCCCCCCTCCATAGCTGAGTGGACTAGGAGTGGAACCTTGATCCAACCTGGGACAGTTTCTGGGAAAGGAAGTGTGGATGAAAGGGGCCACACGCTGACCTGACAAGCTCAGGGAAGGCCTGCATGGCAGCCTAGCAGCCTCAGAGACCTAAAATAACCACAAAGGATGGTCTGAAATTAAACTTTAACTAAAAGCAGTTATGGTGGGCAGTTATGTCCTAAGCCAGTATCTTCACTGACAAGATCAACTTTGATCCTTACTGAGCCCATTTGCCTTTTTGCCTCTAAGATAACATTCCCTTGAAATGTCTGGGTAACTTGTAACTTCCCTTTTTCTGGAGCCCCTGGGGCACAACCAAATGTTCTGGGCGCCAGGAGAGATACTACAAATTCCTTCATTATCATGTTAATTGATCCTACACCCACCTAAGTATGTGTCCATCATTTTACTTTTTATCCTATCACAGAGTTTTCCCCGCTTCACTTAATCCACCTCCTTAAATCTGTCACCAATGAATTTCATGTTTAAATATGGATGTAACCCTGCCATTCTCCGGAGCACTATCTCAATTCGTTGAGGTTCTGCTTCCCGGCATATGTTGACAGTGTGGCTCAAATAAACTCACAAAAATTCTTTACAGGTTTCAATTTACGTTAACAGAAGTGAGGGGACACTCCTGGTGAAAGCTAGAGGTGATGGGTATGAGGTGGGTGTAAGGAAGTAGAGGTGGAGGGGATCTATTCCAGGGACACTTTGCAGGTAGTCCTTGAGTGTGGCTTATCTAAGCTTGTTTACAAACTACAGGGTAAGACCCAGGAGAGAGACAAAGACTCCTAGAGGAGGAAGGGCTCTGTCCCTCCAGGACATGGAGTAGTCCAGACGGAGCTGCTCGAGGGAGCAGCTCACCTGCCATGCTTCCTGCTGCTCCTGGCAGAGCCCTTTGCCAGACACACAAACCAACAGGAAGGAGGAAGTCAAACCAACAGGAAGCCTGGACATGAAAATGTGAGGGTTGCAAGTGAGCAAGTAGGTTTAAGTTCAGAACTCCTGTCCCATCCCTCCTTACTCTCTGTTCCTCCCCGAAGCTTCTGAGAGCAGTATTGGAAGCCCATCCACCCTGGCTGCTTGAGGCAGTCTCTGCAGGGATGTTTCAAGGGACCTTGAAATGGAGATGAGAAACGCCCTAGCCTTTGGAATGGAATGGATGGGGTTAAGATCAAATAGGATAAATGCAGATGTAAGAGGACAATAGGGGGAGGAACCTGGCTAGGAGAAGAAAGGTTGTTTCCCCAGGTGAGGACCAAATAGTATAAATACAAAAGTAAGAGGACAATAAAAAGGAAGAATCTGGCTATGATGATCGCCTAAACACTGACTCCATGTCATTCCTTCTCCGCCGACTCCATCCACACCTTTGGGAACCCCTGGAACAGGATTCCCCTAGGTAAGCCCCCTATACTCGGGACGGATAGGACTCCACCGTAGGGTGCTGCAGACCCCCATATAGAGGATAAGTAGGGTAAGTGGGTGGATAGTACAGAACTTAGATTGAGAAGATGTGCCATACTGAGTCTAGAAGAAAGAAGACTCTGTATTGATCTTTTAACACATGTGCTTGCTAGCAGAGGAGTTAAGGTTATGCCCAGTCAGACGGAATGTTTTATACAACAAGTGTGTCCATGCTTTTCTGAGGAAGGAAAGGTGCCTTAAGAGGAGCAGAAAGAAAAGAAAAAATGGGAGGAATGGCCTTCATGGCCCCCTCCATGTCCTAATCTTGAAATGTTTAATTCTCCGTGAATAGAATCACCTGTGTAAAAAAGGCCAAATTATAAAGAAATTGGAATATTAAAAGGTACTCTTTTAAATCAGTCTGAAAAAAAGAGTGCATGGTCACCTCAATGTGGTTTCTTGTTCAAATTAATATCTTAATTTGTGTTTGGAATCTAAAATCTGTAATAAGAAATGAAAACCCACTGCGGAATCCGCCTCTGGTGTGGAGAGATTCAAAGGTGGCAAGAGAGGGCAGAGCTGTAAGCTATCCTACAATGAGATTACTTAATGTTTTATTTAAAAATTACCGGAGAACATCTTATGACAACCAAACTTTGGCTAAGATTACCTTGGGTGCCAGCCATGACTTTAGAAAGCGAAATAGGAAAAAATTTAAAATGTCTTTTTCTATTAAGCATGACTTTGGGAAAAATACGCTATCTGAGTCATTTGCTGAAACTTCCCCCAATGCAGGATGTGGGGGAAGGGAAGAAAGAAGCTTATGTGGCCATCCAGTGTGGACGCCCCCTCCCCAAATATTCTAATTTAAAGTCCTTCTTGTAATTGAAACGTTTTACAAAATTTAGAAATGCATCAGGGATTTCTGTGCACATGTAAAGGGAAAAGGCCAGTTTAAAAATGAGTGCGCATAGTTTTGAGCTGAACTTGACCTTTTGCTGTGTACAGAATAAAAACCTGAGACTGTTTTGGCCTTAAAAATGGCGCCAATGAACCTGAGAAAGAAATACAGGCTGGTTTCCCAAGGCGATTTAAAGTAGCTCTTTTGAAATTTCCCGCCCTGAGGCAAGTACCACCAGGAAGTTGATAGAACATGTGAATAGTGATGGGTCTGCTTCTTGACTTCCCCAGTAGGAAAATTGTGACCATTTTGAAATTTAGCAGCTATGCCAGGCTTATTGGCTGGAAACTTAAAACTTTTAAGTTCAAATCATCTAAAAGTATTGAGATTTATAATACTGAAATGTTGATCTGAGTGTGCTTAGTATAAAGTCTAGATGATAGAAGTTAATCTATTAATTTAAAATGCCTTATATTTTATTTGAAATGTATCCTTAAATGTAAAAGTATTGATTTGAAAAATGCTAAGTATTTAATTTTCTACCTAAGATTTAAAGCTCTGAAAGTTTAAGGTCTCTTTTCTTGCCATTAAAAAGTTTAAAGCTACACCCTTTTTTAATGGAGAGAGGGGTAGACACGCCCTTCCCCTAGCATGCAGGTAATCCAATTCCCGCCAGAAGCCATCTTTAGCAATGTTAATTTGCATTTCAATGGCTACACCTTTTGCTAGCTGACCTTCCCAGAAAAGGACAAGTGGCCAGAGGGTGGCTCCTTTGAAATCAGCTTTCCGCCAGTAGTCATTTTTTAATACCTACAAGTTTGCTTCTCAGTTTCCCCGGGCAGAAAAAACATGGTTTAAAGTTAATTATTAGATTTTAAAATTTATTCTTAAAAATATAAAAGTGTAGTTAATCAAAGAACTGCTAATATTTGACTTGTCAGGTCTGAAAGTTTAAAGTGCAAATTGAATCGGTAGAAATTAATTAAATATCTAATGTATAACTTGTTTTTGAAAAAATAAAATGTGTTTTCTCTGAAATAATCAGGAATTCAAAATATGTTACTCATTGGTCTGATTTAAAAAAAAGGGGGAGAATAATGTTATATGTTATGTTTTTTGGAAATACAATGCAGAGGGTTGTACTGTTGTGCCCAGATTTCAAGATTCCCAAGGGCCCACCAGGGAGCCAGCGAGTCCGATGCAAAAGCAAAGAGTCCGTCATTTCAAGCTAGCTTGAGCTCCCCATCCACCACACTCACCAACACAATGGCAAGCCAAGTGGCCGAGAGAGCGAAGCCTGATGGGACAAGGAGTTTTATAGTAAGGGCGGGAGAGAGGTCTGTGGGCCGCGCCGATTGGCCAGGCGCCAGTCGGTGTCTCATTACACAGGATGTGGTCATAGTGATGGCATGCACTTCCCTTGATTACCATTGGTTAGTCCAGAGAAATCCTGGGTGTGGCTCGCAGAGGCTTCTTCTGGGAAGAAGCCTCTGCTGAGCACATGGCTCTGCCCAGAAATGGATTACCCAGGGCAAGATGGAGGGCATAGTCCTCGCCCTTTCAGTACAGCAGCCAAAAAGCATCAGGCCTCCTGTACAATAGCCTCTGCCGGCTCAGCCTGGTAGAAGGATACACAAACCAGACAAGAGTTTTACCAGATCTAGTAATGATGTGGGGAAGAGGTTGTGTTTGTATTTTTCCAGAAGGAGCAGTGCAGCCAATTTGGGTACCAGAGCATTACGTGTATCACCACAATGGACCCAGAGAAGCTCCTTGTCCCATTGTTCCAAAGACTTAGAGTTTCCCTGATGACAGAAAAGCGGAAAAAAGAAGAAAAGGAAGGCTATGCAAGGGACCAGGTGCCAACATGGGGTCAGCTGAAGAAGTTAACAACTGAGGCCCAGCAGATGGTAGAAAAGCAAGAAGTGGAAGCTACTTTCTCAACCAAGTCCGAGGACTCTGAGAGGAACTTCAGAATCTGACAAGTTTTAGTACTTCCTCAGCTGCCACCCTCATCCAGGCCACCATCTTCTCTCCTGGAGTACAGAAACAGCCAGCCCGGCCTGGGTCCCTGCCGGCCCCTGGCTTCTCCAGGCTGCTCTCAGCACTGCACTGGGCTGGTGACCTTAGAGCAAGTTGCTCCTGTGCTCTCCCCACTGTGGCTGAGAGGTGTGATGAGAGGCTAGATGATGAGGCCGTCACACTGCTCCAGGCAAAGGCCCTAAGAGCCTGTCCTCAGTGCTCACAGTCTTGCAGGGAGAACCAATGCCGGGGTCCAACCCCAGCGGGTCCAGGGGTCCCCAAAGGTGTGGACGGAGTTGGTGAAGAAGGAATGACACGGAGACAGCGTTCAGTTGATCAGCAGCCTAGCCAGGATCTCCAGCCAGGATCTCCAGCCAAGTTCTGGTCTGGATCTCCAGAGAGGTTCTGTGTCCATGTTCTCTTGCTAGGTTCTCCAGCCAGGTTCAGTCACCAGATTCTAGTCAGGCTCTCTTGCCAACCTCTGCAGTCAGGTTCAGTTCAGGATCCCTTACCATGCTCTCTCCAGCGAAGCTCCTCTGTCTGTAGGTTCTCTCTTCTTAGTTCTGTCCCTTTCTGTCTTGTTACATCTGTATTTATACCAGTTGATTCAATCCTATCAATCTCTATTACAAAGGTTAGGGCGTTTCTTATCTCCATTCCAGGGAGTAAAGATTATGTAGCTTAAGCATGATTGTTCATAGTTAAAGTGATTAATTACCCGCCTGGCACTTAGTTGAGGGGTTTTATTCCCTCCCTAACTTCAGGGGAAAATCCCTACCTGGGGATTCAACCTTTCTCGGAGAGGTGACCTTGGTTAAAACACAGCGCCAAGAAGGTGAGCAAACATATTAAGAACCATATGCCATATATGCCAGGTCCCTTGAAACAGCGGCTCCCGGCAAACCAACTCTCAGGAATTTGAGTTTGGACTGACAAGGAAGAAGCAGAGGTGCTGTGGGCTACTCAGCACAGGAGGCTCCGAGCTCCTGTGGGCTCAGAAAGACACCTGGAGGATCAGTGGTGCCATTCAGGTGGAGTGTGGGTGGTGAGAGGGTCCTGCAGCTTTGGAGCCTGGAGAGACCATTTGGCTGGAGCACTGGGTGTGAGGGGAGCATGCAGGACAGGTGTGCAGGGCTCTGGTGGTGGATGTCAAGCAGCCCTACCAAGCCCGGCTGTGGTCCAGAGGGTACAGAAGGTCCTTCAGTAGACGATTATCCTGAGTCTGAGATTTGGGGCAGGGTGACCAATGAGGAGGCTGGTCACAGATTAAGGCATCTCTCAGCAAGTGCTCCTCAGCTGGTATAGCCAGCCTTTGCTTCCTGATGGTTCCCACACACTTGCTGAGCCCTGCCCATGGCCATAGTGCCCAAGATTGCAATCAGTGGTTCTCAGGCAGTTTTGCCCCCACCCCCCTCCTGGATATTTGGCAATATCTGAGGGCATTTTTGTGCTACTGGTATTTAGAGGGTAGAGTCAAGGGACATTGCCTAACATCCTGTAATGCACAGGACTGCCCTACAACAAAGACTAACCTGGCCCAAAGTGTCAGCAGTGGCCATTGAAGAACCCTGGCAGAGAACATTCTAATGCACTAGGTTCAGCACTTGGAAATAACAGTGTCCATACTGATTTGGGAACAAGAGGGAAGAACCATCTGTGCCCCAGCAGCAAGGAAGTCTTCTGGAGCAAGGGCGTATTTGAGTTGGGTTTTGGAGATGAGTAAGAGTTCTCCAGGAAGAAGATTGAGACAGCAGAGATGGGGAGAAATTATATGGGATTACATTTATACTGAGGTTGGAAGAAGTTTGACTGCATCCTCTTAGCACCATTATGGACTCCTGCAGAGTGGTTTTGTACATTTCTTACTGTGCTGATGGAGGTGTGGAGAGATACATCAAAGCCCTTCTTTGAGATAAAAAGAAAGGTTGCAGCCTCACACTTGAGGCCAGTGGAGAGCTGGTCATATTTCTGGCTGTGTTGTGGAAGTTCACTCTTCCTGGGAATGGTTGGAGATGCTCACTCAAATGCCCATCCAGTCCCAGCCTTGGAAAATGCCCCTCCCCACCACCCAGCTGCCCCCACCCACTTCCCCATGCAGGGCCTTACTATAGATGGTGTGCATGAAGTGCAAAGGGCCCTTTTTACTTGCAAAGTCTCAGTTTTGGAGTCTCCCCAGCTTCATGGTGGTGCAGCCATTAGAAAGACCTGGATTTCAAGCTTTGGTTACCTGGCTTGTGGCTTCGTACTTCCACTTTCCCAAGCCTCACCCAGAAAAGGGGCATCCCTCTGCCATAGACTGGATGTGAATGTTGCACACATTCTAGGCCTGTCCCGTTCTCCGTGAGCACTGGCTGATTCCAGTCCAGCACACAGCCCCGAGCACTACCTCTGGCATCAAGCTGGATTTTGATGGGCACATTTTGTGCCTGGCAGTGGCCAAACACTTATAGCAGTTTCCATATCAGTAAGAATCATCCTATCTAATAAAAGAGAAACATAGTAATTGGCGTACTGCCGCTACCCTTCCCAGTGGCTAATCAGGGCGATATACAAATTAACTGCCAGCCAAGATGGCATCCGGCAGCCAGGCAGCTTAAACTGAACATGAGGCTTGCTTGCTTCAGTGACGGAAGACTGCAACGTTCCCCGCCTGCCTTGCCGGCCTCTGAGCTTGCAGTTTAAAAAACATTGTAACAAATATAGAAGCTAAACAAAACCCCAGAAACCAGCTTTCAGAGCACTGGGATCTCAGAGCTGGAGTTGATACAGAGTTTTGATTAGAGAACCGAAACAAACCAGATACCTGTTTTCAGCAGCTGAGGCCTCAGAGCTGGAGCCAAGCCTCAGAGCTAAAGCTGGTCCAGAATAAAAAAAGAAAAAAGAAAAAAAGGAGCAGTTGGGAGCTTCAGTCCCAGCCTGGAAACAGCCCTCAGCCCCTCACCTAGACTGGCCAGTGGGGACCCCCACCCTGAAGGGTGTGTGACCAGCTGCAAACAGCCATCATCCCCTCATCCAGGCTGGCCAGGCACCTCAGTGGGGACCCCCACCCTGATCCAGGGCACCCTTCAGGGCAAAGCAGCCGGCACCCACTCGTGCACCAGGCCTCTATTCTATATAGTAAAAGGGTAATGTGCCTCCCAGCACTGGGATCAGTGGAGCTGAGAGGCCTCCTGGCACCGGGATCAGCATGACAGGGGGCAGCGCTCAAACTCCCTGATCGCCCTGTGGCTCTGTGTGTGACAGGGGTCGGGGCCACAACCTCCCTATTGGCCCTGCTCTGTTCCTGACAGGGGAAGGTGCCCCAACCCCCTGATCACCCTGCGGCTCTGTGTGTGACAGGGTGTGGCACCCCAACCCCCCCCCCCACCCCACGGGCCCTGCTCTATGTGTGATGGGGTAGAGCCATAACCTCCCTATCGGCCCTGACCTGAGTGTGAGAGTGGCGGCGCCCCAACCCCCTGATCGGCCCTGCTCTGTGGGTGATAGAGGGTGGCACCCCAACCCCCTGATCCGCCCTGCTCTGTGTGTGACAGGGGGCAGTGCGCCAACTCCCCTATCGGCCCTACTCTGTGAGTGACAGGGGGGAGCTCCTCAACCCCCTGATGGGTCCTGCTCTGTGCGTGACAGGGTGGAGCTCCCCAACCCCCTGATGGGCCCTGCTCTGTGCGTGACAGGAGGGAGCTCCCCAACACCCTGATCGGCCCTGCTCTGTGTGTGACAGGGGGTGGCACCACAACCTCCCCATCGACCCTGCCTTGAGTGTGACAGGGGGTGGTGCCCCAACCCCCCAATCGGCCCCACCCTGAGCGTGACTAAGGGTGGCATCGCAACCTCCCAATCCGCCCTGATCTGTGCATGACAGGGGACGGCGCCCCAACTCCCCAATCGGCCCTGCTCTGAGCCCGACCAGGGGCTGCACTTAGGGATTGGGCCTGCCCTCTGCCACCTGGGAGCAGGCCTAAGCCAGCAGGTCGTTATCTCCCGAGGGGTCCCAGACTGCGAGAGGGCACAGGCCGGGCTGAGGGACCCCGTTCCCCCCCCCCCCCCGAGTGCACAAATTTTTGTGCACCGGGCCTCTAGTCCTATCTAACAAAAGAGAAACATGGTAATTAGCATACAACTGCTACCCTTCCCATTGGCTAATCAGGGCGATATGCAAATTAACTGCCAGCCAAGATGGTGGCTGGCAGCCAGGCAGCTTGAAACTAACATGAGGCTTCCTTGCTTCAGTGACAGAGGAAACCAACGTTCCCCGCCTGCCTTGCTGGCCTCTGAGCCTGCAGTTTGAAACATTGTAATAAATATAGAAGCTAAACAAAACCCCAGAAACCTGCTTTCAGTCAGCTGGGATCTCAGAGCTGGAGTTATACATTGTTTCGATTATAGAACCGAACCAAACCAGATACCTGTTTTCAGCAGCGGAGGCCTAAGAGCTGGAGCCTCAGAGCTAAAGCTGGCCCAGAATAAAAAATAAAAAAATAAAATAAAAAAAGGAGTGGTTGGGAGCTTCAGCCCTCAGCCCCTCATCGAGACTGGCCAGGCACCCCAGTGGGGACCCCCACCCTGAAGGGTGTGTGACCAGCTGCAAACAGCCATCATCCCCTCATCCAGGCTGGCCAAGCTCCCCAGTGGGGAGCCCCACCCTGAAGGGTGTGTGACCAGCTGCAAACAGCCATCATCCCCTCACCCAGGCTGGCCAGGCACCCCAGTGGGGACCCCCACCCTGGTCCAGGACACCCTTCAGGACAAACCAGCCAGCCCCACCCATGCACCAGGCCTCTATCCTATATAGTAAAAGGGTAATGTGCCTCCCAGCACTGGGATCAGCGGAGCCAAGAGGCCTCCCGGCACTGGGATCAGCATGACAGGGGGCAGCCCCCAAACCCCCTGATCGCCCTGTGGCTCTGTGTGTGACAGGGGGCGGGGCCACAACCTCCCTATCCTCCCTGCTCTGTTTGTGACAGGGGAAGGTGCCCCAACCCCCTGATCGGCCCTGCTCTGTGCCTGATAGGGGGGAGCTCCCCAACCCCCTGATCGACCCTGCTCTGTGTGTGACAGGGTAAGGAGTCCCAACCCCCCTGATGGGTGCTGCTCTGAGTGTGACAGGGGGTGGCGCCGCAACCTCCCCATAGACCCTGCCTTGAGTGTGACAGGGGGCGGTGCCCCAACCCCCCCATCGGCCCCACCCTGATCATGACTGAGGGTGGCATCGCAACCTCCCGATCCGCCCTGCTCTGTGAATGACGGGGCAGCGCCCCAACTCCCCAATTGGGCCTGCTCTGAGCCTGACCAGGGGCTGCACCTAAGGATTGGGCCTGCTCTCTGCCACCCAGGAGCAGGCCTAAGCCAGCAGGTCGTTATCTCCTGAGGGGTCCCAGACTGCAAGAGGGCACAGGCCAGGCTGAGGGACCCCCCTAACCCCGAGTGCACAAATTTTTGTGCACCGGGCCTCTAGTCTATACTAATAAAATGGTATTATGCTAATTAGACTGGGAGACCTTCCAGATATCCTTCCGGACAAAGCCATGGTGGCAGGACTGAGGCAGAGGCAATTAAGATGATCAGGCCGGCGGGGGTGGGGGGAGGAGTTGCAGGTGGTCAGGTCAGAAGAGGGGGTGGGGGGCAGTTGGAGCAATCAGCCTGGCAGATGAGCGGTTAGGAACCAGCAGTCCCAGATTGCGAGAGGAATGTCCAACTACCAGTTTAGGCCCGACAGGGATCGGGCCTAAACCAGCAGTCGGACATCCCCCAAAGGGTCCCAAATTGGAGAGGGTGCAGGCTGTGCTGAGAGACACCCCCAACCCCTCACCTCACCCCTGTGCATGAATTTTATGCACTGGGCCACTAGTCTATAATAATAAAAGCGTAATATACTAATTAGACCAGACAACTGGACAACCTTCCAGACAAAGCTGGGGCTGCAAGAGCTGAGCCCCTTGCACGTATTTCTGCATCAGGCCTCTAGTGTTGTTATAGCATTAGTGTGAGATTTAACTGAGCTAGTTCACAAGCATCTCTGGAAGGTTGCCTGGGCTGTGATGGTGCATGGTCTGCCTTTGTCTTCACAACCCCCTATTGGGTTACTCTACTGTCTTAGAGACAGTGCACTGAGGCCCAGGAGGTGTTGAGATTTGAATCAGAGCATCCACTCCCAGTTTTCCTCCTGACTCACAAGGCCCAGGGCAGGCAGAGGGATGGGAAGACAGGTAAGGAGGTGGCAGTCTTATGTCCAGTGGGCTGCTGCCATGCCCAGGGTCATGCCTGAGGCTTGGTTTGCTTCATTGGGAGGGGACTGAGCTGGGAGGCAGGAAGGAGAAGGCTTTCAGGGGTGGAAGGGCAGTGCTCACCAGGTCCCTGCACCAGCCCAGACTTGATCCGGGAGGGTAGGAATGCATTCTTGTTGTCCTTTGAGGCCTCGTGGTAGGGGCTTAGCCTCTGGGTTCAGGCCTATGGTTCTGGAAGCACAGGTTTGTGTGTAGCTGGTTTGGAGCTAGGTATTGGGCAGTAATTTGAACTTGGCCTTAGTCACCCGTGGACAGAGGGCCCTGCAGATTATTAACTTGCAGGTCCAGCTATTGGAAACTTCTCTCAGGAGCTGAGAGTGTTTAGAGAGCCAGGACTCTGGGAACTCAGCCTCCTGGACTCATGCTCACCTTGTCTGGCCAGTGTGAGGAGGGCGCCCAAGCTTTCTCTAGCTGCTCCAGGGGACCTTCTGATGCAGAAGCTCTGACACCCCTTCAGCAGTGAATGGTCCATTGGCCTTCCCCATCTCTGACAGCTCATCTGGTTCACCGGCCAGGAGCTGAGGGAAAGGCTGCCATGCTCTGTGACTGGGCTGTTACTCAGTCTTACCTGTAAAATGCTGTGGTGACCTCTGTTCCCTAGCTCAGCACCAAGACGGAATTTGAAAGGGGTGGCTCAGGATGCAGCGTAGCCACTCTCCTGGTGCGGGGTGGGGCAGTTTGCATGGTGTGCTGCTTCTGGGAAGGCCCCCTGCTCAGGTTCAAGGCAGGGACAGGCTCTGAGGTGAGAGCCTGAACTGCCCTCCTACCACCTGGTGGGAGCACCCTCACCTTGTTGGTGAGATGGGGTGGACCACAGGCGGCCGTGGTCCTGTGTCTCATCATGTTTGTGACTGCTCTCGCAGGCTTCAGCATCGTGGCTCCAGTCCAGAGTTTTCTGGAAGTGGCTGAGCGTCAGGCAGGCCCTGAGCTGGGCCCTGAGTTCAGGGGGAAACCTGTGGGTTGTGGGACGGGGTGTGGGGCCAGGGCGGCTACTGTGCCATGGCGCCCTGAGGTGGGCCTGGGCAGGAAGGGGCCTCGTGGGATCTGAAAAGAGTGGAGGCTATGGGCTCAGGTCCTGCAGCCCCTGAAGGAGGGATTCTAAGGAGAGAATGAGGTGATCGGAGTTGGGACCCAGAGACCACGGTGGATTGATGGAAGGGAAGATCGGTTTAAAACATATTTTCATGGTTCCATGGGGAATGGGAAGAAATAGACAGAATCTGGGTCGGATACAAAGAGGAGGTTGGCTTCGGAGCTGTTAGAAGACTGGGCAGGGCTACAGTGAGGGCCAGGGCTGGGGTAGCACGCAAGGCAACAGGTTCTAATGGCTCTGTCAGCCTCTGTCCACATCCACGTGTCAGGGCCTCTAGTGCCAGGGCTTCTGACTGCGAGAGCACAGGAAGGAAGTCAGAGAGGAGGGTGCCCAGCCTGTGCGCCCCTTGGTGGACACTGGAGCCCTGTTCTGGAGGCCTTCTGAGGATGGGGGAGGGAGCCTGCCCCAGCGGAGTGCTCAAGCTGCTCCCAGACTCGGCTTCCCTCTCCCCAACTCATTTTCTGTGGTTCAGAGCTGTCCTCAAATCACTACTCATCCCAAATCCTGCTTTTGTTCCTCCAGACAATAGGAGAATGAGGGAGCATTGGAGGGAGGCTGCCCCTGGAGGTGTGAGTGGGCACTGCTGATGTGGAATGAGGCTGGCCTGTGGCAGGACACGCTGAGGACAGGGATGGTGTCATTTCTGCCTCCGGTGGCCAGCTTCCCTGTTGCAGAGCAGTAGCTGCTGACTCAGGCAGTCATATTCAGCCTGGTGACACCTGCTGTCCCCCTCCCCACCCCCACTGGACCCGTGTTATTTGGGAGAGTGATGTCTAGTCCAGTGGCTGGTCCAGCCCAGGATTCCGGTGCTGAGCCTGCCCGGGACAACCTTGGGAGTGCAGACGCCCTGCCCATTTAGGGGAAGGAATTCTTAGGACAGAGCCTCCTCCTAGGGTTGTCCCTCCCTCCCCAGAGGCCTCTGCAGAGCCCACCCTTTTAAAGGCAGTGCAGGGTGGTGACCAGGTCTCCAGGCTGTGGCTGCCAGCATGAGTGGGTAGTTGTCCTTCAGGTGGCTCTGTCATCTGTGAAGTGGGCTGGTAGTGCCCACTGTGTGGATGTAAGACCTCGGTCGTCCTAACAGCAGACACCTGAAGGAGGCCCTCGGTGGGGGTGGGGGTGGGGGTGGAGTAGTGGGGGTGGTGATTGTGCTGGTGATGGTGTGGTGATGGTGGTGATGATGGCTGTGCACACAGCGTGGCGGCTTCTTTGTGAGGGAGCCTGTCAGTGTCCAGGAGTGAGTGAGGGCTGACAGGCGTGAGTGAGGGCTGCTCAGACAGGAGCGGGTTGGAATAGTCAGACATTTAATAGATACCAGGCATCTTAGTTTTGTTGAGGGGCAATTTAGATGCGAGAGACATCCCTCCATTTTAAGTATGTATAACTTGAGTTTCGTCAACTATACATAGTCTTATGATCACCCCCAGAATCCATAATCATAACATGGAACATTCCAGGCATTCCACAAAGCCCTTTCTGCCCCTGGCAGTCACTCGGCTCCCTCTGCCCCCAGCCCCTAGCAGGGACTGGTCTGCTTCCTGACACTTTAGGTTTCCTTTTCTAGAATTTCACAGAAAGCAGTCCTGGTTGTATTTGGGGTGCATCCTCGCAGTTGGGAGAGGTAGCAGTTCCTCTTGATGGCCGATCAGTTCGTTTCTCTGGGAGACCTTTGAGTGGTTTCTGGTTTCCACCTCTGACTGCATGCACAGGAGTTTTTGTGGACGTGTGCGTCTCTTTCTCTTGGAAGTAGATTGCTGGGTTTTTGTTTGGTGAGTCTATGTTTAACTATAAATAACCAGCCAGACTATTTATTTTAAACTAGAGGCCTGTTGCATGAAGAGATTCATGCAACAGGCTTTCCCTTCCCATGGCTGCCGGTACCAGTTTTCCTCTGGCACCTGGGACCCAGGCCTTCGCTCCAGCCAGAGCTGCCTTCAGTCTTCGCTCCCCCGCTTCACACCTACGTATGCAAATTTACCGTGATCTTTGTTGGGTTAATTTGCATACTCCTGATTGGCTGGTTAGCATAGTGAAGGTACGGTCAATTTACATGTTTGTCTATTATTAGGTAAAAAAAAAACTAGTAGCCCGGTGCACAAAAATTTGTGCACTCGGGGGTGAGGGTGAGGAGTGGGACATCTTGAGGACATAGCTCAATCTTATCCTGCTTCAACTTCAGTGCCTGCCCTGGTGCCTGGGACCTGAGAGGGTTTGCTGAGTGAGTGAGTGAGTGAGTGAGTGAGTGAGTGAATGAGTGAATGAATGAGCGAGTAAGTGAATGAGCAAACAGCTACCAGGCGGGAACTTCTGCTGCATTGCCATGACAACGCAGCAGAAGTTCCGGTCCCACTCCCGGCTGCCTGAAGCCCACCCTAGGAAAGTTCCTGCCCTGCTCCCAGCAGCCCTGAGCCCCTCTTCTGGCCATATACTGAATTTCTAACATCTTGAGGACATAGCTCCATCTTATCCTGCTTCAACTTCAGTGCCTGCCCTGGTGCCAGGGACCTGAGAGGGTTTGCTGAGTGAGTGAATAATGAGTGAGTGAATGCGTGAATGAATGAGCACGTAAGTGAATGAGCAAGCAGCTACCGGCGGGGATAGTTCGCACTCCGCTATTGACTGCCTGACGCAAACACCGGGAAGTTTCTGCCCTGCTCCCAGCGGCCCCAATCCCCTCTCCTGGCTGTGTAGTTCATGCAGGGCAAAGGCGGTGGGGTGTGCGTTTTGGCAGATCGGTGCATTAGCACCTGTCAGGTGGGGATCCCCCACCCTCCGGTCCGATTTTGGGCATGGCCAGTGGTGGATCGATGCATTAGCACCGGTCAGCCAGGGATCCCCGCTGGAGGGCCGTTTTGGGGCATGGCCAGTGGCAGATTGGTGCATTAGCACCCGCCAGCCTTGAATCCCCTCAGGATGGATGTTTTCGGGTGTGGCTGGTGGCGGATCAGTGTGTTAGCACCCGCCAGCCCGGATTGCCCCAGGAGGGCCGTTTGTGGGCATGGCCAGTGGCAGATGGGGTTCATTAGCACCTGTCAGCAGGGGATCCCCGTGGGAGGGCCGTTTGTGGGCATGGCCGGGCCGATTGCTGCAGTCCAGCTGCCAGCCCTGGGTCTGTTTTCATACTGGCCGCCTGCAGACCGGGTCGAAAATAGCAGGCCTGGATGGCAGCGGGGCAGGCGGGATGGCGCTGTCCCGCCCTGCCTGCAGTATGCAAATTAGCCACCATCTTAGTTGGTAGTTAATTTGCATAGTGCCCTGATTAGCCAATGGGAAGGGTAGCGAAGTTACGGTTAATTACCATGTTTTTCTATTATTAGACAGGATCCCCACCAGCAATAATTCCCGTGCTCCCCTCCCCTGCCCCCGCATGCCTGCTAACATCTTTTAATTTTATTGGTTCTCGCGGGTACATAGGAGTATCTCATTGTGGTTTTAATTTGCATTTCCCAAAGGACTAGTGTGATGCTGAGCGCCTTTTCATTTGCTTTTCTGCCATTCATGATATCTTTATTGGATACCTGATATCTTCTAATTTCATTAGCAAATGTTTATTCCAAGACTAATTAACTTATGAGCCACATATATCAAGTGCCTACTTCATCACATAATAATAAGTATTAAGTCTTAGGGGCAGACATGGGATCCGTGTGAGGGCTGCTCAGAGTTCCTTTCCCTCAGAACGCATTTATTGAGGACCAGCTATTTGCTGACTGCTGTGATGGCTAACGAGATGTGATGGCTCGTGGATGTGAGGACCGTGTTGCATGTCATAGCTGCCTCCGGGACATGTGGAATGCTTGGGAAGCACAGAAGAGAGAGGGCAGGCCATCACAGGAGGCTTCGTGGAGGAGGTGACTCTTCAATTAGGTCTGATGCATAAGTAGTGTTAGCAGCCAGGAAGAAATGTTGCTGGTTGAGGGAACAGCATTTACAGAGACTTGGGGCTGCCAAGATTAGTGGAAAGGGGCCAGTGGTTGATGGGGTTAGAATTGAGGGTGTTCTTCTCTGGCCTCTGGTTGGATAGGGTGGGGTGTGCAGGGATCCTGTGGCCAGGAGGCTGAGCAGGTTACAGGCCTCTGATCCTGCAAGGAGATGAGGGAAGGGAGATTACCAGGTGGTTGGAGCAGGTGGGGGGACAGTTGGGGGTCAAGTTAATTGCACCTGCAGCAGCTGCTTCTGGATAGAACCTGTGTCCACAGCCTAGTCTGTGGGAAGTTGCCTCTTCAAAGAGCACGTGGTCCATAGAAAGCTGACAGCGGGTGTCAGGGATTCAGTGGCCGAGTCTTTATTCCTCCTGAAAGCAAGCACGGCTGTAGGGAAAATTGGGAGCATCTCAGCGTGGTCCTGGTTTGCTGAGGCCTCCTGGATGTGGGTGAGTGTTGGGGGGGGAGGGGATCTACTTTGAGTAAATCATATGTTAAGACCTCACTGTGAGTAGTCAAGCTGCTCCTAGTCCCAGGTGCTGGCTGTCTTCTTGCTGCAGAGCCCAGCCAGCCTTCACTCTGTGCTATGCAAGGGGTGGGGGTAGGAATCCGCGTTTCCCACCCGAGGGCTTTGACAAGGAGAGCCTACAGCCATGTGTCCACTCTGTTCTCCTCCCTCAAAGCCAGAGGCTCTGTTTTGGGTCCTGCCCTGCCTGCCAGCCGGGGCAGGGCTGGCTCTGAGCAGGCGAGACCAACTTGACTTGAATAATGCAGCTGCAGCCTGCACAAATAGGGGACAATTAGGATCCAATTTTTTAAAAATGAAACTCCTATTTCATGTGCATATTTCACAGATACATAGGAGAGAACATTACCTCAACTTCCATAACCGTAGACAAAACAGAAAGAGGTAAAATGACCTAGAATTCTATCACCCAGAGACAGGCAGTAGGTGTGTATACTTCTGGGATTTTCTTTGTGATGCTTTTGACTTGCTAGTAAGTTTTGTGGGTGTGTCATTTCCCCCCACATCCATTAATTGGGAGAGCAGAAAGTAGTTTGACTGCTTCTACTTGCCTTGTGTTCACTCAGGTCTCCTCCCTACAGAACCCAACCCTTGCTGACATCTATACGGAGCATGCCCATCAGGTGGTGGTGGCCAAGTACGTGCCCAGCGGATTCTACATCGCCTCTGGAGGTACTTGTGTGCGTGTGACTGGTGGTGGCCCTGGGGCCTGGCTGAGCTCCTGCCTTGGAAGGGGGGTGGGTGTGTGTGTGAAGGAATGTGGGGGTGGCAGGTGGGACCAATGTGATTAGTTTCTTGGGGCTGACAAGAAAAGTATAAGCCACTGAGAAGCCCCATTCCAGTGCTTTCTAGTTTGCAGCCTGCCAGCTGGTTTCAGCCTCCGAGGTCAGCAGAAAAGAGCTTGTGAGATTGGCCAGAGGCCTTTATAGTGGCTGTATCGTGATCACTGGAGCCCGCACAGGTGTGTGTGTGTGTGTGTGTGTGTGTGTGTGTGTGTGTGTGTGTCTGAATTTAGCTTTGTGTTGTGTTACCTTTCCTCCTGCTCCTTTCCTGGGACCTAGCACAATGCGGCCTCAGCCTCCGTCAGAGCTCATCTCATTATTTGACCCTTTACTCTCCAGCTGGGTGCAGGCTCAGTGAGCAGCTGGGCACACACATCTTTACCTTCTAGGATGCTGTCTTTATTCACCTAACCCTTTGAGGTAGATCTCTTACCATTTACAGATGAGAAAGGGAGGCACAGAAATTACAGTGAATTACCCTGACCCCATTCCTTCACACACTCAACAGCTATTTATTGTCGGCCTGGCCTGTGCCTGGCCTGTCTCAGGCCCCAGGGAGAGCCAGGTGAAGGAGCTGGTGTGGGCCTCCTCCCATACCCAGAGAGGGACAGGCAGAACCAAATTGCTGATTGACCTAACCGGTGAGAAGGGAAGGGCCAGGATTGAAACACGCTGGTGGCTGTTGTCTACACTGCCCTTGCTCTGGGCATGGCCGGCCAGGCATGGACCTGTCCCTGCAGGGATCGCCCCTCCCTGGCTGTGCAGCCTTCCTTGAATAAGTTGCCTTCCTGGGCCTTAGTGTTCTCTCTGTAAACGGGGCTGCTAGCACCCACCAGGTCAGTTGGGAAGGGTCCAGTGTGCAATGTATGTAAATACTAGGACAGCTCTTGCATAGTAGGCACTGACAACAGTGTCTGTCACCGAAACCAGCACGCGCCAGTGCTGGCTGGCCGGCCAGGGTTGTATGTGGAGGGCTTGGCCAGGAGTCTGGCACGTACTGGGCACTTCATGATATCTGTGTTTTGACCTACTCTAACTCCATGTGTAAAACTTGCTCTAATTTCTATCCTGTGATTTATTTTAGCCATGTGGGGTTTTTTAATCTGGCCTAGCTTGCCAGCAAAATGTCTCTTCATTAAAACCCCAAGATTTGGCCCTCGTACCTTTTAAAAGTGTGTTTTCTCAAGAGAGACATGTGGTTGGAGGGCCCCCATTGCCTGCTTGGCACTGCTTTCCCACCCTGGTGCCTTGAGCCTGTAGCCCGGCTGCTAAATCACTGGCGAGGCCAGGCCTGCCCTGCCCCACCCATGCCCCCAGACATGGTGTTCAGACAGTAATCAGTGGCCTCAGATGCTAATGCTGAGTCAGCAAGGGCAGTCCACACAAGAGAAGGGTCAGTTGGACATTTTCTTACAAATGCCCTCATTGAATGGAGGAACCAGGGAGATGGGGCTGCCCTCGGGTGCAGGTGTTCTTGGGTGGAGATCACATTTACTCCTCAGCGCACTGGTGCTCTGCCCAGACTGAGGACAGGACACATTTCCTGCAGAGAGGAAAGGAGAGTCCTGGGCTGAATTAAAGTGGGTGGGGTTGGGGGTTGCAGTGTGGAGGAGGAGGAAGCTGGGAGAGCGCTGTGCTCTGGCTAACGTTCCTGGTACCTGCTATGCCTGCAGGGGGCGGGGGTCCCAGGGCCTGGGAAACCTGCCGCTCACTTCCAGATGGGGCGCCAGCCCTCTGCTGGATCTTAGGTTCCTGTAAGTGTGGCTGGTTCCCATTTGCTGAGTGTTTGAACCCTCCAGATGGCCTGTTGTGTGAGGAAGCCCACTACAGGGCCCGGCCCTGAGCAAGGCGCTCCATGTCTGCCTTCAGGGAGCCACAGTGCCACACAATGCTTCTCGGTATGGCGCCATCTTCAGGGCAGCTCCAGGTCCCTCCTAGAGGTTGGCATCCTCGGGGGACGTTGATGCTGGCGGTCTGTGCCCGTCCTCAGTCCCCAGGCACCCAGGCAGTGATTCCCAGGTGACTTGGGCTGCATGGGGCAGGCTTTCGGGAGTGGGGCCCTGAGCCAAAGAAGGATGAGAGCGTTGCTCAGGGGAGGGACGTGGAGACCAGGCTACAGAGCCATCGTGAGCAGAGGATTCTGGTGCAGCCCATACATGATGGACGTGTATTCATTGTCTGTCCCCCTTGAGACCCCAGGCAGGTGCTTGTCCGCTATGCTCTCTGGCTAATGTTCCAGTACCTGCTGTGCACTTAGTTTGAGGCTTGGCACCCATGGCACTCGTCATCCTCTGGTGACCACACCAGGGCTGCCCTCGTCAGGCGGGGCCTGGGTGCCTGGTCTCCAGCCCGATGTGTTTTTCTGGCTCCAGTTGCTTCTGAAAAGAACTTGATGAGCAAGCAGGGCTGATGGAGGAGGCTGCTGGTCTGGCCGGGGAGGCAGTGAGGAGAGAACGGCAGTGCTTGGAGTGGAGCACAGGCCAGCTACGTGCGGAGCCCGGGGAGGTGAGGGAGCAGGATTCGGCCTGTGTGCAGGTGGGTGCCTGGGCTGTGCTGCGGCTGTGTTCTCTGTGGCTCAGTGAAGTCCCTGGACGGCCTGCTGTTGCCCGTGTGCGTGCGAACCCTTCCTGACACTGTTGGCCAGTTTGTTCAGCGAAGGGACTAAAGAGTCCAGGTCCTTTGGAACTCCCCTCAGGTGACATGCCAAGCCGGCTGTCTAGATCTGGCCCAGAGCGGACCAGGGCCCATGGCAGCCCCTCAGCTAGTGATGTGCATGAGACGGCAGTGTGTCTCCTCTGTGTCCCACAGCGGGACTAGATGCCAGATGTTTGCTCTCAAGTGTGGGGCTTCCTGTGGAGCCTTAGCTCACTCACTGACTAGTTGTGACCATCTAACAAGAGCCTGTGGTGCGCTGAGGGCTGGTTTGGTGAGACTTTATGCCTGTCTACTCGTCTATGTTCGGGAAGCCCTCCCACTGGAACTTCCCCCTGAGGTGGCAAGGTCATAGGTGTTTGCGGGCTGCAGAGTTGCCCAGGGCAAGGCTGCATCTGGGGTGTTGTGGCTCTCTCTCCCCTGGGACCCACGTGAAGGGGACCAAAGCTCTCACATAACTGCTGTCCAGTTAGTGAGGTGCTGAAGGGTGTCCTGTGAACACAGCGTCCGCTCACCTGCTGGGAGGGCTCCCCAGACCCCTCCAAACTGAGGAGTTAGGCCTCCAGTCTTAGCATCAAGGCCTCCATTTTTCCTGCAAATGGGAATTCAGTGCTCCTGCGGGAGGGGCGTGTGGGGGTTGGTGCTTGGAATGTGGTGGCTGACTCGTGGCAGGGATGGAGGGGCTGCTACTCTATCACTGATCTGAGGCAGATGCTCTGAGGCCTGGCACTCTGTTTTGTCTGTAGTACCACTCCTTCCCACACCCACCCTGTGCACCTCCCATGAGGCTTACTCACTGCAGCTGAGTCATGGGGTTGGGATGTGCTGTGATGAGTGAGGCTGCTGACTGCCTGAGGTGCAGTGGGGTTTTAAGAGAGTGGGGTCCACAGACCCCCCAATGGGGGCCACCACGCATGCCTGGGCACACCCAGCTGCCCAGCTGTGTGCCTTGATTCTGTTAGTAACTCAGGGCCATGTAGGAGAGAGGCAGGTGTCACTGGTATACACACCGTGTACCCTGGAAGAACTTCCGGTCTCCAGTGTTGAGGAAGTTAGTGACCGAGGCTCGTGTGCCATTTAGGTCCCCTACAAAGTAAAGAAAGATGGTCATAAAGCGAGGCTGCGATGGTGCCTGGGCTTCCTGTTACCTATTGGAATGTGGTGATCCCGGAATCTGGTGAGGGGCACACACCCAGCAGCGGGCCTCGTGAAGGCAGCAGGCGCTGGTCAGCGAGTGGCCGGGGTCATTGACCTACAACACGCCCCTCCTCCCAGGCGGCCTTGGCCAACTGCAGGGAGGCCTATGCCCCCAGGCTGCACAGCTCTGCAGCCCTGGACCCATGGTGACCGGGGCTCCCACCACCCATTATGTCCAGAGATGTGTTGGGGAAGCTGCAGATCTGAGACACCATGCAGAAGGAGCACCTCCTGAAGTACAAGTACCAGCCTTTCGCTGGGAAGATCAAGGACATTGCTTGGACGGAAGACAGTAAGAGGATCTCCGTGGTCGGGGAAGGGAGAAGTGAGTCTGGCCTTGGCTCTCCCCTCCATGTCCCCTGATCTTCTTTCTGGGTGTCCCTGTGGGAGGGGTGCGGTGACTTCAGTGTGCCAGCTGGGACGAGTGTGTGTCCAGTCCCCCTAGGTGCCAGCTCTGAGCCTCCTCACAGAGGTGTGAGCCGCACGGGCCATGGCTCCTTCAGGGTGGGCTTCAGTGATAGGTAACAGTGGGTGAGCTCCTCGGGGTTTGTCTCAGGGCCCAGGCACCTTCTGTCTGTCTGTCTCTCGAGTCCTAGAACTCCTGCCGCCATCATGCTCACCTTCCAGCATAGGAAGCGGCAAAGGGAGGCAGTGAAAGAGATACAGCTCTCACAGAGCAGGATTGGGTCCCTCCCAGCAACTGCCAGGGAGGCTGACATTTACCAGCTGGGCACATCACCCCAGGTCCCCTCACTAAGGAAGACGGGGTGAGTGACACTGAGTAGGTGGCCCTCAGTGGCTGCTGCACTCCCAGGTCTAGTGACCAGAGAGGAACCCTGGTTTTCTTATTCCAAGTGCAGTCAGGGTTTCCTCTGGAGTGCCATGGCTGCCCTCCAGGACTTGAACACTTGGCAGGCATATGCCTGTCTGCCTTATTGGGAGCCTCTTTGTAATGTGTATGTGGTAGGTATCAATTTCCTCCATAGAGTTTCAGGTCATTCTTTCTTTATTTATTTATAATTTATTCATAATCTAATAAATCCTATCTAATAATAGACAAACATGGTAATTAACTATATACTTTGCTACCCTTCCCATTGGCTAATCAGGGCGACAAAGATGGCGGTTAATTTGCATATGTAGGCGCAATGCTGGGAGGCGAAGGGAAAGGACAGAAGAAGCCGCCTGCTGCTGCTGGTGATCAGAAACCGAGGAGGCAGCCAAGAGCCAGTGGGCAGGGCAAAGGCGGCCCTGGGGGCCGTCTTTTCCCTGCCCTGTGATCAGAGAACCAGGTGCCTTTGCCCGCCCCCAGCCAGTGATTGTGGGAAGCAGGGGCGAAGCCGGCAATGGGAGCTGGGGATCCCCTGCCCAGCCCTAACACCTAGGTCAGAGGCATTAGGCCTGGGCAGGTGCAGAGCCAGCAATCGCAGTGAGCAGGGGCAGAGTCAGCGATCTTGGGCAGCTGGGGTTCCCCTGCCCAGGCCTAACACCTTGGCCAGAGGCATTTTAGGCCAGGGCAGGGGCGGGACCAGCCATCGCTGGGAGCAGGGGCAGAGTCAGCGATCGGGGGGAGCTGGGGGTCCCCTGTCCATGCCTAATGCTTCTGCCATAGGCGTTAGGCCTAGGCAGGGGCGGAGCAGGAGATCCTGGGGAGCTGGGGGTCCTCTGCCCAGGCCTAATGCCTCGGTCAGAGGCATTAGGCCTGGGCAGGGGTGGAACCAGCCATCACGGGGAGCAGGGGCGGACTCATCGATTGTGGGAAGCTGGTGGTCCCCTGCCCAGGCCTGATGTCTCCATCAGAGGCTTTAGACCTGGACAGGGGTGGAGCCAGACATCGTGAGCAGGGTCAGAGTTGGCGATCATAGGGATCTGGGGGTCCCCTGCCCAGGCCTAACACCTTGGTCAGAGGTATTAGGTCTGGGTAGGGATGGAGCCGGCGATGGTGGGAGCTGGGGGTCCTCTGCCCAGGCCTAACGCCTTGGTCAGAGGCATTAGGCCTGGGCAGGTGTGGAGCCGGCAATCGTGGGGAGCAGGGGTGGAGTCAGTGATTGAGCAGAGCTGGGGGTCCCCTGCCCAAGCCTAACTCCTTGGCCAGAGGTGTTAGGTCTGGGCAGGGGCGATGCCAGGGATCACACCAGGGGTCACGAGTAGCAGGGCGGGAGCCGACCAAGGTGGGATCTGGGGGTCCCCTGCCCAGGCCTAATGCCCCGACAGAGGTGTTAGGTCTGGGCAGTGGCGGTTCCAGCAATTGGGGGTAGCAGGGGCGGAGCCGGCGATGGTGGGAGCTGGGGGTCCCCTGCCCACATGTAAGGCCTTGGCCAGAGGCATTAGGCCTGTGCAGGGGCAGAGCTAGCGATTGTGGGGAGCAGGGAGGGAGCTGGCGATGGCGGGGAGAGGGGCAGAAACAGTGATCATGCGGAGCAGTGGCTGAGCCAACGATTGAGGGAGCTGGAGGTCCCCTGCCTAGGGCTAATGACTCTGCCAGAGGCTTTAGGCCTGGGCAGGGGCCAAGCCGGCAATTGGTGTGAACTACAGAGGGAACACCTTTTCTGACGGCTCATTGGCTTAGCTCCCTGTATGCCACTGGTAATATTCTTAGTAACTTGGGTAATAAGAATCCAAATAGGTGATCTAGGGTTTTTTACCACACTCCTGGAGAAAAAAAGGAAGGTCCGCTGCTAGAGGGTTAAGAAATGTCATCTACTGTCCTAGCTGGTTTTGCTCAGTGGATAATGCCTCAGCCTGCCCACTGCTGGGTCTGGGTTCAATTCTGACTGAGGGCATGTACCTAAGTTGCAGGCTTCTCCCTGGCCTGGAGAGAAGCCCACTGAAGTCAGGACTCCCAGGTCAGGGTTCATGCAGGAGGCAACCAATCAAAGTGTTCCTCTCACTTTGATGTTACTCTCTGTCTTTCACTTTCTCTTCCATGTTCTCTAAAAATCAATGGAAACATATCCTCAGGTGAGGATAAAAGATATAATAAAGACATGTCATATCCTATGAAAGACACATCTTGAAAATGCCTAAAGAAAGTTGTCTTTTTTTTCATGGTGAAGGGACTGGAGTGCGTGTTGATGAAAACACCTTGGTGGCTGCAGTGACTGGCAGTAGTTGCAGCAGCAGGGTGATGGGGCTGATGCCTTCCCCTGACCAGTCCGGTCGCCTCCCAAAAAGGGAGGCCAGACTGTGGCTTAGGCCCGCTCCCCAAGGGGAGCAGGGAGCAGGGAGTAGGACATCCCCTGAGGGCTCCCAGTATGTGATAGGGGGCAAGCTGGGCTGAGGGACCCCCCCTCCAGGGCACAAATTTTTGTGCACCTGGCCTCTAGTGTATGTATATGTGTGTGTGTATGTGTGTGTGTGTGTGTGTGTGTGTGTGTGTGTGTGTGTGTGTGTGTATATATATATATATATATATATATATATATATATATATACACATTTTTTTTATTGATTTGAGTGAGAGAGGCAGGGAGAAGAAGAGAGAGGTAGAAATATCAATGAGAGAGAATCATCGATCAGCTTCTCCTGCACGCCCGTATGCAACTCGTGCATGTGCCCTGACCAGGAATTGAACCGGCAGCCTCTTGGTGCATGGGTCGATGCTCAAGCACTGAACCACACCAGCTGGACTTTCAAACCATCCTTGTTGGTCTTAACAATTTCTTTTTCATTATATTGCAAATAGTAACCAAAACAATATGTTTTCACAGAATTCCAGCCAAAAGCAAGGCATCATCTCCCCTCGGAGGGGATGGCAGGTGTATTTCGTGGTCCTGCCCAGTAAGGAAACTAACCATAAAACTGGTCCCCTGGCAGATGCTTTCTCAGGGAGGCTTGCTAGCCCTGGGCCACACAAGCACGGACCTCCAGCCCCTTCCACAGACACGTGGTCTCCTTGCTTTCGACAAATACTGTGCGGAGCCCAAATCGCAGTGTTGTCAGTATGTGATTTGGATGGGAGTGTGGATGGGAGTGTGAAGTGTGGTCATGAGCCGGAGCTGAATTGGACATTCAGCTTCCCGTGTCTCATCCAGCTTCGCAGGACTGATTATTTTTCCTGTGGCTCCTCTCGTTGGATAAATGTTTGGAGCCGTCTTCCTGTGGGACAGTGACTCTTCTGTGGGCGAGATCATGGGACACAACAAAGTCATCAACAGCATGGACATCAAGCAGACCAGGCCATACTGGCTGGTGACAGGCAGTGACGATAACTGTGCCGCCTTCTTTGAGGGGCCACCATTCAAATTCAAGTTTACCATTGGCATAAGTGGACTTCTCTCTGGACGGTGGCTTTGGGTGAACTTTGTGGTTTGTAGTTGAAGCCAGTGGAGCCTAAACCTGTTAGATGCTGATGGCAGAGGTCACGGCACACACCATTGGTGTGTAGACAGAAAGCAGGGTTTGTGAGGAGATGCCACACGGTCCCCAGTCCTCCTAATCCTGCCCAAGGACGGCGTGGATGTTCCAGTTCCAGCAGGAGAGGCCCTGCATAGGGCCGGGCTTCGTTCTGGGATGCAGTGTGCATTCTGGGGTGGAAGTCCCGAGCACCTATGAGCCATGTGACTAGACCAGCATCCTGGCCTGCAGCTGTGTTAGCAAGGGAGCCCAGGGCTGGCTGGCATCAGCCTGCTCTCTGGTTGGACCATCTTGAGACCAGCTGAGCCACCAGGGTGACAGGAGGTGGGGCTCCAGAGACATTCAGATTTGTCTCCAGCGCCTTCCCGGAAAGGTGAGGGGCAGGGACACAGCTGTAAAGTGGCACATGAGAGGAATTAGATGCTATAAATGCCATGGTGAAATGCCCCAGGTGGTGGGGTCTCAGTCCCAGCTTTCCACGTGCTCCTGGCTGGCACAAAGGCTTGACCTTGGCTGACAGGAGATGGCTGGCTGGACAGCAAGTGGCCTAAGGAAGATTAGAACAAGCCTTTGTCCCTTTGGTGCCAGGAGAGGCAGGTGGAGGGCAGTCTCCTTTGTTCTCGGCACAGCTGAGGCAGGTGAAGGGTGGGGGACTGCCTCTCCAGGTGCCCTACAGCAGAGACCTGGCAGAGTGGGAAGCCAGGTGTGGGAGGGGCAGCAGCTAAAAGAGGGCCAGGCGGCATCCCCAGGTCAGGGAGGAGCCGCGTCTCAGAGCCCCGAAGGGAGGAGGTGATGGTGGGCATATGTGTCTGAGCCTGTTTCTCTCCAGGCCCTCGGGACCAGAGCACAAGGCAGGTGGGCCCAGGGAGGGCTCCCAGAGGGGACACCTGAGCTGTGGCTAGTCCACCTGTGCACACTGGAATCAGGCTGTGGAGCCCGGGTCTGTCCTGTCAATGACATGGACTTGGGTGCCTGACTTAATCATCACCTAATTGCTTCATGCCTCCATTTTCTCAGTGGTGAGAGGGAGGAGATGACAGAGGGTGGGGAGGCAATGACAGGAGGATTTTGGGAGCTTCAGTAAGTGCTGCTTTGACTAAATGTCAGCAGGAGGGGACCAGCCATCCAGGCCCTTCTACATTGAGACCGCAGAGGCTGAGCACACAGCTCGTGCTGTGACCCCACCGGGCTGATGCCCCAGTCCAGTAGGTGGCAGCCAGGTTGGGCAGCCATGAGATGCTCAAGTTTGGAACCATCCCCAGTTGCTGCCCAGACCGTTCCTTCTTTGTCCTGGCCTCTCCCACGGAAAGGGCTATTTTTAGCCCCCCTCGTTGGTTAAAGGACTGTTGGGGCTCCCTCCCTCTTTAGGTTAATGGGCTATTTCAGGAGCAGACAGCAGTCTCCTGCTCTTCTGGACACTTGGCTACAATTGCAGGAAAGGCTGAGAGGAGTTTTTAAAGCCACCCAGACCCAACCGGGACTTGGAGTGGTAGTGGCATTTGTCTGTGGGGCCCCTCACTGGAGCCTGCATGGTTCCCGGGCCTGCAGGGCCACGCCAGCACCTGCTGTGGGCCGTGCTGAGTGCTGTGACTGAGGAGACAGGGACCGGTGCTGGGGGGCGGCCTTTCAGAGGAGAGGTGGTGGACGTGTGGAGTCAGGAGGGGAGGGCAAGGGCCTTTCAGGAGGGCATCCTGACTTCAGTGAGCCAGGTTGTATGGGGGAGCGCTTTGTTCTCTCAGGGAACCAGTGAAACTGCAGTTTAGGACAACCCATCAATGGCTCAGTGCCTCTAGTCTACAGCCTGTTCTTCCCCAAGCCCCGAGGCCTGCCCGCTGTGGTGAGCTCCCAGTTCTTAGGGAGGGAGCCCTGCCCCCTCTTTTTTCTTTTTAAATTGTTTTTATTGATTGATTTTAGAGAGGCAGCAAAGGGGAGAGAGAAACACTGATTTGTTGTTCCACTTATTTATGTATACCTTGGTTAATTTTTGTACATGCCCTGGCCAAGGATCAAACCCACAACCTTAGTATATTGAGATGACAATTTAACCAACTGAGCTACCTTGCCAGGGCTATTTTTTTTTTAACAACAGCCATACTAATGGGTGTGGAGTACTATTTCATTGTGTGTGTGTGTTTTTCCTCATCTATTATCATTTTATTTCAATAGAAAGAAAATGACTGAGGAAGTGTAATTAATTTGACATAGATAATTCTGGGCTGAGCATTTCAATATCAGAAGCATTTTAAGGCTATTATTAAAACTCATGGTTTTAACATCAGTGCTTTTAAAAACTCCCCAGGTGAGCTTGGCTGGCTTGGCTCAGTGGTTGAGTGTTGACCTATGAACCAGGAAGTCATGGTTCAATTCCCGGTCAGGGTATATGCCCAGGTTGTGGGTGTTAGGTTAGGTGGCTCAGGAGGCGGAGCAAGAAATAGAGTCCAGTGAATCAGAAAAGAAAGGAAAGGAAAAGGTTTATTCTGCGTCCCTGGGAGACCCACGTACCCCCAGGACAGGGCACGTGGATTCACGCCAACAGGGAGGGGGGCGCTTTTTTCATACTGCAGTTGGGTGAGGGGCGGGGACATGAGCTGAGGTATTCAGTTGAGGAAGTTTCAGCTGCAGGGGGTCGTGGAGAAGCCAGTGTCTGTGTCTGGCACATTGATCTGTGAGAAATCCCAGGGGAAGTCCATTGTCTCGTCACATCGGGCAGCTGATCAATGATTCTCTCTCATCATTGATGTTTCCATCTCTCTCTCCCTCTCCCTTCCTCTCTGAAATACATAAAAATAGATTTTTTTAAAAAACTCCCCAGGTGATGCAAATTCATGGTCGGAGTTAGGACCAATGTTTAAACCTTGAAGTCCAGGGAGGAATTTTTTTTTGTAAAGCCCAGGCGGGGCTGGGTGTGCCCTGTGGAGGCTGCACCTCCCGCCATTTTATGGGAGCTTGGTCCACTCCATGCTCCAGCCCTCTCTGGACAATAGTCTTTTATCTCTAGAGTCAAGACAGTGACTGTCCCTGAGCCTTGGGCCACCCCTCTAGTGGTGAAAGAGAAGATCCATCTGCTCCACCAGAAATCAGAGTTTGCGGAGAAGAGCATGAAGCATTTCTCAGGTAGGTGGGCTTGGGGGAAGATAGAAGGTGCTGCTCCCTTCCTCCCAGAGATCCATGTAGCCCAGAGCCCCCAGGCATCCCTTCTCCATCTCTCATAGTCTTCTGACTCTGCCTTCAGCCTCCAACAGAGGCAAGAAAAAGGTCATAACAGGCCCTCACAGGTTCTGTGGGAAACTCCTTTCACTGGATCAACCCATCAGACCAGAGAGGCCCTGGTGCCTGGGAGGAATGGGGTTATAGCCAAGCAGAGGAGTCAGGTCCTGAGCATATGGGTTCTTGTCTTTCCTTGTTGTGGGGATCCAGGTAGACTTAGCCCTCTGAATGGGAATGCTCAGGATTTCCCCCCTCATCTCTTTTTTCTCTGTAGTTCCAGAACTGATTGATGCTCAGGCACATGCCGGTAAGTGCCAGATCAAGGCGAGTAGTCTTGGCCTGATGGATTTCTGTCCATGTTTTTTGGAGGTGGGGTGAACCTGAGGGGATGTTGCCCATTGACTCCCCACTAGGTATTCTAATTCTCTCTGTAGTTAATGTGATTCTGGATGCAGAAACTGCCCACCTCAACCTCATCATCTCTGATGACCTGAAGAGTGCTAGACTTGGAAACAAGTGGATCCCTATGCCTGACAGTCCAGAAAGATTTGATAGCTGCATTTTTGCCCTGGGCTCTCCAAGCTTCTGCTCATGGCCAATTCCTTCTCACAGGAGGCCACATCGCATGTTTCTCTACATGTCCTCAGATGTATTCTGCTGGCGAGGCATGGAGAACTTCCTTTCCAACTTCTAGTCAGGAAGAGTCAGATATTTCTTGCCTCATTCTTGTGAATTATTGTTTGCTTCCAGAAGAAATATCTATTCCTGGAAAGAAAAAACACTTTTATCCTCAAATGGCACTTGAGCTCTTTTCAGCACCAGAGGTTGACAAATCTGAGAGCATATTTAGTAATTGCGAAGGTAACACAGAAACTGCCTGGAAGGTAACATCGTGAAACGAAGACGCTATTGCTTCCTTGTGAAATTGTAAGACTTTGCCAATAGCGTAAGATAAAGGGATTTCATAGCATCAAATTAAGTATCATGCGAAAGTTTTTTTGCAGCCTCATCCATAGCAGCAAGAAATAATTTAATCTTGTCGGCCAAGCTAGAAGGCCATTGTTGTAGCATGTCCTCAACCAAGGCAGCAGCAGCAGATACACACGAGATCGAAGTGCATCAGCAATCGCCAGAAAGTGGTTGAAAGTCATCAAGCATGAGCAATCATTAACAACTCCGAGAACTGAAGATTGTGAGAAATGACAAGTCATGTTTCCAACTTTTACCATAAGGTAGTCATGGTCTGAAAATGAGGCCTTGATCACTGCATCCTGTAGGACTAAGTGCTTTTCTAAAGTATCTGGAAAGGTTTCATCTTGAAGTAGATTTGGGATAGATCTTTTAAATTTTGTCATCAATTAATCTGATGCTTTTCATGTTGACGCCACTGCAGACCAAATAAGAGTTGTTTCTGGTCAGAATTCACCATTTTTTTTAAAAAATCTGAACAATAAAGATTTAATTTAAAAAAAATTTTAAAAAAGAAAAATGACTTTGTGGGTTTGTGCATACATTTAATAAGTTTTAATGACATTGAAGGCATATTATTTTTTTCACATTTAAAAAGTCATTTATTAATCAAGTTAAATACAAATAAAAGTATATTGAAAAGTCTAACTATTGGATCCCTTTGAAATATTTATTCTGGGAAGAAGTATCTTCCAGACTTAAGGGAAAGGATAAAAATACAACCCATATTAAAAGTTTTTAAACAATAAAGTACATGGTAAATTCAGAAATAAAAACAAAAACGTACAAACTATTAAAGTATGAAACCAAAATGTTCATGTCTTTTAAATGCCTGTGTGTACTCACATGAGGGCCAAATTGTTTATGTCCAAGTTAGTAAAAAGTCTATCGACACCATTTTAACGTATCATAGCTTGTGTCACAGAGAAATAACTTTAGAATGTGTTGAGTGTGTAAATTGTTCACACTTCGCAAATATATTCTATGTATGGACATATTCACTTATACTTAATGAAAAAATAACATAATTTAAACATCTTGATTTAAGAACTGATGGATGGGTTCAGCACTCTCTGCCTGTGCCTTTCAGACCAGGCCCCCATCTTCTCAGAGAAAAGTGCAGATGTTGACTATGGGCACTGTTCCCAGCTTGCACTCATTTTCCCCAAAAATTCTTAAGTCAAGGTGTACTCATTTCCCCATTTGGAGACTGAGGGGCACGGTCAGGGTGGACTGAGGGGCGCGGTCGGGGTGGACTGAGGGGCGCGGTGGGGGGGTGAGGGGCGCGGTGGGAGGTGTGAGGGGCGCAGTGGGGGGGACTGGGGGCCCTGGGGGTGGGGGTGGAGGCGCCCTGAGGAATGGTGGGGGCTGTGCCAGGAGGAACCGTGCGTTCAGGAATGGCACCCGCGATCCCGGAGCAATGCACGCGGGAGGAGGCACCTCAAGGGGCAGAGACATTGCAGGCTGAGTAGACAGCCCCGCGGGCAGGATGCAGGATCCGGGTCTTTCTGGCCAGGAACCTTGGGGAGCTCGGGTGAGAGGATTTGGGCTCCTGCGCAGAGATTTGGGGTCTCAGGGACAGGCTCCAGGGTTTCTGGTCTCCGAGGTGGGGATTTGGTCTTTCTGGGGTGCTGTGGTTAGGGAGCCCGGGCTCGGGGTGTGCTGGGTCTGAGCTTTGGGGGATTGAGCTTTCCTCTGGGCGCGGAGCCCGGGGGTCCTCCGGGTTAGCGGACTTGGGGTCCGTGGAGGCTGACAGAGTGGGAGCCTCTCGGGAGGACACCCCGGGTCTTCGGCTGGGGGTTGAAGGCCGGCGGCAAAGGGATTCCCAACGAGGCTCCCGTTTTCCTGTCCGTCTCCCGGCCGCTCTGCGCACCTGGCTGAGGTCCCCTCAAACCCGCGCGCTCCTGGCCTCGCGCCCCCGCCCTGAGGAGGTGTGAGGCGGGGCGAGGGGGAGCTTCCCTCACCCAGAGTGCCTCAGAGGCAGCCGCCAATCAGTGCTGCGGTCACGGGGCCCTGCCCGCCAATGGGCGGTCAGAAACGCGGAAAGGGCGGGTCGCAGGATGGAGCCTTCCTGCCAGTCAAGGGCAGAATCCTGTGGAAAGAGCCCGCCCCGCGCTCCCAACCCCCCGTGGTGATTGGCTGCCCTGGGTCCTGCCAGTGTCCCTCAAGAAGCTTTCAGCCAGGCGCGGCTGGACGGTATCCAGGGCTCGGATTCCTGCGGCTTCGCGGAGGGACCCCGGGAGCCCGGAGTCCCCCGCCCTGGCAGGTGTTGGGGTGACGCGTCCTTCCTGCGGCCTGACCGAGTTTCTGTTCCTCCCAATGGTATTTAGGTCCCGGACTGTCTTCCAGGCCCATGTGTTCGCTTCCTTAGCGAGAGGACCAAGCGGTAGGCGGGGAGTTGCGTTCTGGGAAACAGGGATTCCCACTAGACCAGGGGTTCTCAACCTGTGGGTTGCGACCCCTTTGGGGGTCGAACGACCCTTTCACAGGGGTAGCTTAAGACCATCGAAAAAACACATATATAATTACATATTGTTTTTGTGATGAATCACTATGCTTTAATTATGTTCAGTTTGTAACAATGAAAATACATCCTGCATATCAGACATTTACATGACGATTCATAACAGTAGCGACATTACAGTGATGAAGTAGCCACGAAAATAATTTTATGGTTGGGGGTCAGCACAACATGAGGAACTGTATTAAAGGGTCGCGGCATTAGGAAGGTTGAGAACCACTGCCTTAAAGGAAGCTGTCAGCCAATTCCTTTGCGAAAACGATCCTCTGCGTCCCTCTTGTGGTCATTCAAAGAATAACACCTTGTGCTTCTGTCCGTGGTGCTGAAATGTTAGGTAATGTCCTGTGAATTTTATGAAAAATTCTACCCAAAAAACCACAAACAAACAAAACCCACAGAAAACCCTACAAAATCATCGAGGCTGTCCAGGGTGCAATTATCCCTTCCCTGGATGGACTGAAGTCACGGGTCTGGCTTTTGCACCCCTTCCTGTCCCAGCCCTGCAAAGGGAGGCCTTGGCTGCTGCACTGACATGGGGAAGCTGTGCGTTCATTAATTCAGTCCCGTAACCTAGAGGCTGCCATGATTGGAGCAGTCAGTCCTGGGGAGGCCGCCGTTAACAAGGCAGCCAGTACCGGACAGGTCTCCTTTCCTGAGGCAGCCAGTAACCCAGCGGCCGCTCTGATTGGGGCAGCCAGTCCCTGGATGACACCATTATGGAGGCAGGCAGTCGGTACAGCGAGGCGCAGGGGTATCGCAAGAACGTGCTATTCCCACTAGACTCAGCGGCCTCTGTAGGGCATTACTGAGGCAGCCAGTACCCTTGCGGCTGCCATGATTGATGCAATCAGTACCAGGGAGGCTGTCATTGTTGATGGCACCTCCAGATGCAGGGTATCATGGGAACATGTTAGTAGCGTGAAAAAAAATTCAATTTAAACTTTTGTATTGAAACCCAGTGTGTCTTTTTTTAAATATTTTTTTTTATTGATTTCAGAGATGAAGGGAAAGGGAGAGAGATGGAAACATCAATGATGAGAGAGAATCATGGATCAGCTGCCTCCTGTATCACCCCCTCCCCACTGGGGATCCAGCCCGCAACACGGGCATGTGCCCTGACCGGGAATCAAACCAGGGACCCTTCAATACACAGGCTGACACTCTCCCCACTGAGGCACACTGGCCAGGGCCACAGTGGTTTTTTTTAGAAATATACATTTCTACTATTTCAGAAAGGAAGAGAGAAAGAGCAATGATGAATGATCATCATAGATTGGCTGCCTTCTGCCAGAAGAAAGAGTGACATTTGTTCTCATCTGCTAAGCAGAAGGAATAGGCCCTGGCCAGTGTTGTTCACTGGTTAGACCTTCGGATGCCCAGGGAAGGGTCGTTGGTGGGATTCCTGGTCCAGAGCACATACCTGGGATGCAGGCTTCATTGCCTGCCCCGGTCTGGGCTCTTGTGGGAGCCAAAGATCCATGTGTCTCTTGCATATTCATGTTTGCTTTTTTGTTTCTTCTCTGTCCCCTCCCTTCTTCCCTCCCTCCTTCCCTCTGTCTGTAAAAAACATATCCTCTGGTAAGAATTAACCAAAACATAAACAAGAAAAATGTACAAAGAAGGAAAAGATTTGGAGGGTGTGAAAAAGCAGCATACCCCTAAAGAAAGGCACCATGATGAGCAGAGCATTCAGCTCCGCTGATGTTTTTCCACGGAATGTGTCTATAAGATAAAAATAAAATGTCTGAGTGTCTCTCAGCTGGCAAGATCCTGACACAACACGACGAGGCCATTCTAGCGCGGTCCTTGCAGGGTCTCCCAAGCCACCACGTTGGGGCGAGGCTCTGGGGGCGAGGCGAGGCCAGGAGGAGCAGAGGAAAGCAAGGGGTGAAGGAGGTGGGGAATGGACAGAGGAGGGTCCTACATGTGCTCCCCTCTACTGCGTTGTGTCGCTGCTCCCAGAGTCCCCCCCCCCCACTGAAAAGATGGGAGCAGACTCACCCGGTGTCAGTGACTGAGGGACATACAGGCTGAGGGACACACAGACTGAGGGACACATAGACCGAGGGACACAGAGACCGAGGGACAGACAGATAATCGAGGCCGCAGTGGCCTGGAGAGGTGACATCTGGGAACCTGTGACCACTGTGCTGGTTCCTTTTATCCTCCCAGATGTACCTTCTCAGAGGTTTTTGACTCCAGAACCCTGGATTCCATTTCCACAGACAGCACCTACTTCATGGTGACTGTGTCCAAGACTCAAGACCTCTCTGGACATCCATTCACACATCAGTTGTTTGGAAAGTGATCTCAAACTTATTCTATACAGTTATTGTATGTATGAAAAATAAATCAGAGCCAAGCAGTCATCTGTTTTATGTATTATACATTTGTATTATACATACATTTTATTTTAGAAAATGACATTTCTAGTACAAAGTTGCCTTCCTAAGTGTAATTAAGTGAGCATGTTAAAAACTTTGTAAGAGTGAATGTTTTACTTGGCAAATGTTTAGAAACTTGGTAAGTATTACTGTGTATCGCTGCCCAAGGAACTGTTGGGGGTCATGTGTTGTCACCAAAGCAGAATGTTTGTTCAATGACTGGTCCCCTTGTGGAGACAGCCTTCATGGTTTTCCCTTCATTCTGTTATGAACCTATAGGCAGAAGGTAGAAGTAGGCTTGTACTGATGCCACAGCTCCCACCTGCTGTGATGATGGAAAGAGGCCCGCTGCTCCAAGTATCATGAGAACACCAGCAAGGTAAAGGTTCTCATCCCCTTGGCATGTAATCTACCCAGCCAGGGCCGCATTGTCTTTGTAGAAACGGGTCATCCAAATAGCAACACACAGCCCAGCAAGCGAGGCTCAATGACTGAGTGTTGACCTATGAACCAAGAAGTCACCTTGATTCCTGGTAAGGCCACCCCCATCACCTGATTGTTTCTCTTTGTCTCCCTGTCCCTCTGTGTCTCAGATCAAGAACAACAGATTTAAAATAAAACTGGAAACTGTCAAATCTGCTCCTATCCTCCCCACAAAAGGTATCAGATTTTACTGAAAACACCCACCACTTTTCTTCCTTAGTCATCGTGAAAACTCCAGTTCATGAATGTTCACAGTATCTCAGTTTAAAACGTGTGTGCACATCTACACCCAAACAGCGGAGCATCACATCCTGGAGAATTTTCCATTTCCTTCCAAAGGAAGTGAGATGTCTCACACTGGAAATGGAAACAAATGGTAGAAAAAGCTGGGCATGAAGTTAAAGGCTAATCATTGCAACCTGGGAAAGATGTATTCAACAAATCAAGGCATGACTAGTCAAATCAGAACCTTCCTGTATGTGGAGGTTTGGGCACGGAGACAACATTTTTAATGTGAATGAGGATTTGATTGTGCAAAGCTTTCCTTCACCCCTGAGAGATACTCACCAGAGGTGCTGAGCCACTTGGAAACGTGTGGTGTTTCAATGCGAGGCTGGGGGTGGGGGGGTTGCCCCTCCTGACCTGAGCGAGAGAGCCCACCTTCCAATGTGCACAGGGCCCCTGCTTGGGTGTCAACAGCTCCATGACTGTGGGCTGGCTCCTCATGAGTCAGCTGAGACCCACAGAAAACAATATCCCAACTGGCAGATTTCCCCTGGTCCTGAGGTGTGTCAGGATTGGGTTGATTTGGGAAAACCCGAGTATGAAGGTGTGGCTCAATGGTTGCTTCTGATAGTTTCAGGTCACCCACCCAAGCCCTCAGTCATTGTAGGGAATGAGGTTCCCATTCTTCACATAGAAATGCCATCATTTTTTAAAATATATTTTTTATTGATTTCAGATAGAAAGGGAGAGGAAGGGGGAGAGAGAGAGAGAGAAAGAGAGAGAGAGAGAGAGAGAGAGAGAGAGAGAGAGAGAGAGAGAGGGAGAGAGAAACATCCATGATGACAGAGAATCATGGATCCGCTGCCTTTTGCAGGCCCCACACTGGGGATCAAGCCCACAACCCGAGCATGTGCCCTGACCAGGAATTGAACCCTGACCTCCTGGTTCATATGTCGATGCTCAAGCACTGAGCCACGCCAGCCGGGCGGGAGAGGGAAGGTCATGGTCCCAGGTTGTGGGTTTGGGTGCCCCCTTCAGGAGCCCTCTTCCAGGAACAGGTGCTGTGCTGGTCCCTCAGGCTGAGGGGTGACGGGCCCTCACCGTGTGTGCCTGCTCCCTGCATTGACGTCCTTTCTGTTGTAAGAAAAGCGGGGCCTCTGGTTACTGTGGCCCCGTCGCCTCCCCAGGCAGATGCTTACCTGTTCCCTGGAGCCTCGCTGGACTCCCACCCATGGGCCCATGAGGGTCAGTGCTCCTGGCCTCAGTGGCCAGGAATGACCAACACAGCCTGCCGGTTCTGCTCACGCAGGTCCATGGCCCATCAGACTCCCTGTAAGAAACGTGCGGTTAAGGAATTCAGATGGGTCAGGTGAGGGTTAGACCCGCGGACCCAGGTACAAGGCCAGCACCAGGAGCTGCTGCGAGGTGGGCTTCGCACACACTGTGAGGTGAGGTGCACCCAGCAGCTCTCAGCAGGGTGGCGAGGGCCTGTGTCCTGGTCATTCTCAGTGCCGCCTGCCCAGGCTCAGTGGGAGGGGGTGGCTGGGGGGAGGCGCATGCCTGACCCCATGCCTCCTGCTCAGGCAGCCGAGTCCACCCAGAGCAGTGGGGCTGCTCGAGCTCTGAACTGGCTCCCGGGCCCACGCCCTCTGCCACCCTTGTCACCTCAAGGCCTGGCAGACGCTGTTCACCGAGAGACGCGCGTTCTAGCCATGCTGAGCCACAGGCTCCGGTGCTGACCCCACTCTGAATGACACCCCAAAGCCTGGGTCACCCTCCTGCTTTATAGCTTGGAAAAAGGCACAGAGACCTTGGGGGTCTTGCCTTAGGACACAGTTGTGAGGGCAGAGCTGAGACTCAAACCCTTGTGGACAGACCTGGCGCCCACATGCTGTGCCCCAGGCGAGATGCCGATGCTACAGAGGCAGCAAGAAGAGGGCGACCAGTGCCCAGACTGAGGCAGCACAGGTGTGTGCACAGGCACACGGACACACACACACACACACACACATACACACACGCATGCACACACACACCTGCACACACCCTCTCTGGCTTTCACCTCTGAGGCTACAGAGGTCTGAGGAATCACGGGAGGAGCCAGGAGAAGCCAAGGGGTTGTTGGGGTCCTATTCGTGTTCCTGGTGAGTCTGTCTCAATCCCTCTCCCTGGCAGGAACCTCACTGGACTGATGCCAGATTCCTACCTTCCCGGGTTCAGGTCTGTGTCTGAGGATTCTCTGAGGCCCTCCTGGAACTCTGCTTTCAGTGATGAGGGGGATGAGGCATGTAGGCTTCAGGTTTGTCTGGACAGAAACTTTATTAAAACGAGGCCAAAAACACCATGAGGGACATTGGTGTTGACATCCCCATAGCACTTACGGAACTGTTTGTCTATTGCCTCTCCTTTTGACAGTGGAGGATGTTTGACCAGTTACTTCTGTACTAATTACACTCTTGGGGAGGGAAAGGAGCCAGCAGCCTTCCTCTGAAGCCCCCTCAGAGCTGGGGTATGAGATATGTGGTGCCTACACTTGCCCTGTGGCTGCTGAGGTACGATTTAGGGCTCATGATGCATCCTCCCTGCAAACACCGGGCTTCTCCCCTGAGTGTGTCCTCTGGTGTTTGATGAGATCTGACTTATCTGTAAAGCCTCGCCCACACTCCCTACACACCTAGGGCTTCTCTCCTGAGTGTGTCCTCTGGTGTATGATTAGAGTTGACTTATCTCTAAAGCCTCCCCCACACTCCCTGCACTCATATGGCTTCTCCCCTGAGTGTTTCCTCTGGTGTCTGATGAGATTTGACTTATGTGTAAAGCCTTTCCCACACACCCTGCACACATAGGGCTTCTCCCCTGAGTGTGCCCTCTGATGTCTGATGAGATTAGACTTCATTGTAAAGCCTTTCGCACACTCCCTGCAAACATATGGCTTCTCCCCTGAGTGTGCCCTCTGGTGTCTGATGAGATGTGACTTCTGTGTAAAGCCTCGCCCACACTCCCTGCACACATAGGGCTTCTCCCCTGAGTGTGTCCTCTGGTGTGTGTCGATATGTAACTTATCATTGAAGCCTTGCCCACACCCTCCACGCTTGATTGTTACAATTTTTGACATTCTTACTCTCACAGATAATTTGCCTGTGATCTTTGGATTAACATTCTGGCCTGGGCTGGGCTCTTCCTCCATTATTCTCTCACGCTCACTGGAGCTCCCTGTTTGTCCATTGGGAGGCTTGAAAGAGGCCCTTGAAGTTCCCCTGTGCCTGATCATTTTAAGCAAAGGTTTGGAACTTCCTTTGACCTCTTGACCTTCAGCTTTGTCATTCCAGCCATGTGGACCAGCATGTTGCTGCTGCTGATTCTGACCCCCTGGGCCGGGTTCCTCTGACTGGAGGTGTGTTCCTGCAGGTGCTCCTGGCAGAATCTCAGAGGGGTGATTGCGTTTCACATGTTGGCTGAGGAATGTCTGACTGGAGAAGGCCACAGAGCAGGAGGGACATGGGTGGATCTCTGGCTTTGGTTCTGCTGAAGGAGAAAGTTTTGGTCAGGGCAGGTGTGGGCAAGGCTGCCTGTGCCTTACGCTCTGTCTCCTGGTAAGACCTGTCCCCAGAATCATTCTAACTGTGTTGACAGTGCAAGCTCTGCCTCCCACAAGTGTTCCTTCACAGTCTACTTTTCTTTTTCTTTGTCTGCACTACTCTTCTTCAGAAATCCAGAGACCCCATATCAAAAGTCTTTTCTACAGCCCTGGCCAGTGTGGATCAGTGGATAGAGCCTCAGCCTGTGGACTGAAATGTCCTGGGTTTGATTCCCATCAAGAGCATGTGCCTTGGAGAACCAAGATGGCGGCATAGGTTAATGCCGGAGTTTGCTGCTTTGAACAACTACTTCAAAAGTGAAACCAAAAACCGGAGGGGACATCACCCAGAACCACAGGAACGCTGGCTGAGTGGAAGTCCTACAACTAGGAGGAAAGAGAAACGCACACGGACACTCAGAGGAGGCGCAGTGGTGAAGTCAAATTCTGAGGTGTGGGAGCGGGCTGGCGGCGGAGGGCGCGGTTGTTGTTTTCAATCGGGAGGGAGTCGCAGACTCTGAGCTCCAGATACAGGCGAGTCTTTAGGGACCCAGACTCAAACGGGAGAAGCGGGACTGTCTGGCTTCGGTCAGAGCGAGTGCAGCTTTCTCTCCGAGCTTTGCAGCGGGTGCTGGGACTCAGAGAGGCAGAGCCCCTGGGGACAGGACTGAGAGCCGCCATAACCGCTCTCTCCAGCCCACCCTGTTGATCCTGTGCGACCCGCCCCGCCCAAGCCCTGCACAGAGGCATTTGCCGGATAGCATCAGGCAAAGGCTAGATTAGCACCTCCCTAGAGGACAGAAGTTCTCTCACTGCTGACACAGCTGATTCTCATAGCCACTTGGCCTGGAGGTCAAACCCTCCCTGGAATTAGCTACAACAATCAAGATTTAACTATAAGACTGCGAACAAAGACCACTAGGGGGTGCACCAAGGAAGAATAACAAAATGCGGAGACAAAGAAACAGGACAAAATTGTCAATGGAAGATATAGAGTTCAGAACCACACTTTTAAGGTCTCTCAAGAACTGTTTAGAAGCCGCCGATAAACTTAATGAGATCTACACGAAAACTAATAAGACCCTCGATCTTATATTGGGGAACCAACTAGAAATTAAGCATACACGGGCTGAAATAACGAATATTATACAGACGCCCGACAGCAGACCAGAGGAGCGCAAGAATCAAGTCAATGATTTGAAATGCGAGGAAGCAAAAAACATCCAACCGGAAAAGCAAAATGAAAAAAGAATCCAAAAATGCGAGGATAGTGTAAGGAGCCTCTGGGACAGCTTCAAGCGTACCAACATCAGAATTATAGGGGTGCCAGAAGATGAGAGAGAGCAAGATATTGAAAACCTATTTGAAGAAATAATGACAGAAAACTTCCCCCACCTGGTGAAAGAAATGGACTTACAGGTCCAAGAAGCGCGGAGAACCCCAAACAAAAGGAATCCAAAGAGGACCACACCAAGACACATCATAATTAAAATGCCAAGAGCAAAAGACAAAGAGAGAATCTTAAAAACAGCAAGAGAAAGAAACTCAGTTACCTACAAGGGAATACCCATACGACTGTCAGCTGATTTCTCAACAGAAACTTTGCAGGCCAGAAGGGAGTGGCAAGAAATATTCAAAGTGATGAATACCAAGAACCTACAACCAAGATTACTTTATCCAGCAAAGCTATCATTCAGAATTGAAGGTCAGATAAAGAGCTTCACAGATAAGGAAAAGCTAAAGGAGTTCATCACCACCAAACCAGGATTATATGAAATGCTGAAAGGTATCCTTTAAGAAGAGGAAGAGGAAGAAAAAGGTAAAGATACACATTATGAACAACAAATATGCATCTATCAACAAGTGAATCTAAGAATCAAGTGAATAAATAATCTGATGAACAGAATGAACTGTTGATTATAATAGAATCAGGGACATAGAAAGGGAATGGACTGACTATTCTTGGGGGGGAAAGGGGTGTGGGAGATGTGGGAAGAGACTGGACAAAAATCGTGCACCTATGGATGAGGACAGTGGGTGGGGAGTGAGGGCGGAGGGTGGGGCGGGAACTGGGAGGAGGGGAGTTATGGGGGGGAAAAAAAGAGGAACAAATGTAATAATCTGAACAATAAAGATTTAATTAAAAAAAATAAAGCTAAAAAAAAAAAAAAAAAAAGAGCATGTGCCTTGGTTTCAGGCTTCTCCCCAGCCTGGGCCCTGGTCTGGGTGTGTGCAGGAGGCAGCCAGTCAATGTGTTTCTCTCACATCGATATTTCTCTTTGTCTTTCCCTCCCTCTTCCATTCTCTCTAAAAATCAATGGAAAAATATCCTGGGATGAGGATTGAAAAGAAAAAAGGTCTTACAGATCAAGGACCATCAGAAGCCATTTCACTCCTTATATTGGTTGGACTATTGTGACCTTTCCATATACATGTATCTTCTAAGTCATGTTAAAGAGAAAAACCACAGGCCTGGCCAGATATCTCAGTGGTTGAGCATCAACCCATGAACCAGGACGTCACCAGTTTGATTCCTGGTCAGGGCACATGCCCAGGTTTGGTGCTCTATCCCAGCAGGAGGCAGCTGATCCATGTTGATATTTCTATCTCTCTCTTCGTTTCCCTTCCTCTCTCTCTCAAATCACTAAAAATATTTAAAAATAGAGAAACCATAGGCCCCAACTAGCAATTGCTTCTCTCTCAGTTTTCCACAAATCATAAAATGGAAATATGTCCTTCCTCACACAGTATTCCTACTTGATTTCTTTCAGTGTTAGCCTATTTCAAATGCACTACAAAGTCCTGTTTCAAAATATCTTTCCAACCATCCCCTAGCAAATTTAGCTCAGTAGATAGAGCGTCACCTTGGGGACTCCAGGGTCCTGGGTTTGATTCTAGTCAAGGGCACATACCTTGGTTGCAAGCTCAATCCCCAGCCCTGGTTGGGGTGTCTGTGGGAGACAAGCTATTGATGTTTCTCTCTCTGTCTCTCCCCCTTCTACTCTCTCTCAAAAAATAATCAGTGGAAAAATATCCTTGGGTGAGGATTAACAACAACAACAAAAATATTTCCCCAACCTGCTTCTTACACTCCTGACTCCCATCCCTCTCCAGCCAGTCCGCCTTCCTCTCTCACTTGGAGTTGAAATAATCTCGGAGGCGATTCCCCACTGAAGTTTATTTTCCAAAAAAATTAACAAAGCATAGTTTTAGAACATGCCACTCTGCAGCTGAAAACTGCTCAATTGTCCCGTCTCACTCAAGAAAGTCCCCAGAATCTCAGCTTGGATCATAGGCACTGTATTTCCAGGCTGCTAGGCATCTGTCCAACCTCTGTTCTTACCCTCTGTACTGAGACTGAGACAGGAGTAGCCCTCAGCCAGCTCAACACCCCACCTCTTTCCTTCCCTGCACCAGCCACTCCCTCTGCCTGGGACCTTGTGACACAACTGTTGTAAATGTTGTCTCCTGAGAAAGCCTTCCCTTGACCTTTGCAATCTGACACACCCACCTTCCTCTCACACTGATCCCTAGGCACTTGTCCTGGGCCCGTTTTCTCCAAAGCGCTAACCACTGTGTAATATTAAGCACATGCACATATGTCTGCCGGGGCTTCCCTCCTTCACCAGCCAGCTGCTCAGGAGCAGTGATTCTGATCATCGTGTTAATCTGTATTTCCAGCTCCCAGAACCCTGTGTGGCACCGAGTAGGAATTCACATGACAAGTCACAAAATAATGAATGAATGCATGTTAACACACACATTTCATTTAGAAATATGCAGTAAATGAAGAAGAAACAGCTAAAGTGTTAAAAAACAACAACCCACAAACAACCACCTGATGAGAGAGCTGGTTAAGTGCCTGAAACCTTTTTTTTTTTTTTGCCCCTAATCCTTTCAGCACTATATGATGCTGTGCATTTTGTGCATGAAGTATTTTTAAAAATGGAACACAAATTGGCCCTGGCCAGTGTGGCTCAGGTGGTTGAGCATTGTCCCATTCATCCAGAGGTAGCCAGTTTGATTCCTGGTCAGGGCACATGTCAGGGTGGTGGACTTGATCCCCAGTAGGGATAATGCAGGAGTCAGCAGATTGATATTTCTCTCCCTCTCCCTTCATCTCTGTCTCTAAAACCAATAAAAGCATATTTTTAAAAATTAGAACAAAAATAAAAATATTAAAATTTTTCCTAAGAATCAAAGACCTGTCCCAGGACTCTCCTTTGTCCTGTATTGGCCCCTCTTGCCCTTGTGTCAAGAGGGACCCTCTTCTCACTATCCAATTGCCTACAGCTGTTGCCTGAGTTCTTTGTTAATGCTGAGGTCATGGTGGCTGGTATCATGGATCTGTCTCTTGCCCAATGGTGTAAGCTGGGCCCTCTCTGGAGAAGAAACCTGGATTCCCCAAGATATGTGATCAATGCCGGGGCCCTGCCAGCAGGCGAGGGGATCCAAAGGCAGTTGCTGGGCATGGAGGCCACAGGGGCATAGGCTACCAAGGAGACAGAACTGAACCTCACATCACCCTACTTGGCCCAGAGATGGCTGGTAGTCAAAGACGGGTAAGACCCCACAGGGTGGGGCGACCTAAGACAGGCACAGTCGGGGGCCAGTAGGAGAGAACTTGGGGTTCAACAGAGGTGGGGCACAGATCCTCACCCCCCCCAATGGTGCAGGGGCTTGAATACTCGCCCCTTCTGAGGAAGGTCTCCTGCCCCCATGGCTGCTTCTTGCTTCCCATGTCCAGCCCAGATCGGGACCCAGATAACAGATAGAGACTTGGCCCAGCTCAGATCGGGAACAGAAAGAGACTTGGTCCAGCTGAGATCTGTACCCAGAAAACAGAGACCTGGCTGACAGCAGCTGCCCTCTCACTGCAACAGGACTTGTTTCCCATTTCTACCTTGGACCACAGGCAAAGGGGCAGCTGAAGGAAAGGGCTGTGTCAGGATGCTGCCTTCTTTCCTTTCTTCTCCCTCTTTTTTTCTAACAAGGCTCTGTCATTTAAAAAATAAAAATGGGAGAATTTGTTGGAAGCCGATCCACCCTGGCTGCTTGAGGCAGTCCCTGCAGGAATGTTTCAAGGAACCTTGAAATAGAGATGAGAAACGCCCTAGCCTTTGGAATGGAATGGATGGGGTTAAGGTCAAATAGGATAAATGCAGTTGTAAGAGGACAATAGGGGGAGAAACCTGGCTAGGAGAAGAGAGGTTGTTTTTCCAGGTGAGGACCAAATAGTATAAATACAGATGTTAGATGACAATAAAAGAGAGAATCTGGCTATGATGATCACCTTAAAAAAAAAAAGATATATTGTTAGGTCCGCTAACAATATATCTTCTGAGTGACTGATGCCTAGGAGATTTACTGTGGCTTTTATTCCTTGTGGCTTGTCCCGGGCCAACCCCGAGCCTGTCTACATCCGTATTGTTCCCACTTCAACCCAGAAAACGGTGATGCCCCTCTGCAAGACATGGAGAGGGAGCCCTGCGGGCCTCCTTGGGCACCTGCCCCATCTCCCAATTCCAACCTAAGACCTGGAATCGCTTTGGTGGGAAAGTGGCGCCCTCTACTGGTCCTGCAGCGCCAATGCAAGTCTCCTCCCCACCTCCACCCCCACCCCCTACCGCAGCCTCCTTTGGGGAAGGCAGACCCAGGTGTCTGGACCTCCCAAGTATGGGGCAAGGTCCAGCCAGGGGCGCTGTCTTCGAGAAGGCAGGTAGGTGTGTGTGCGTGTGTGTGTGTGTGTGTGTGTGTGTGTGTGTGGTGGGACGGGGGAGGGGGCGGGGGGGAGAAGAGGGGTGCTCTCAGATGCCATCCCACAGGGAAAATCCCCCAGTGCGCCTGCGTAGCCACGGAGGTACACACACGTAGCATCATGTCCAGCACCGAGATTTCCGCCAAGTGACCCGCATCGAGGAGATTCACTGTGGTTTTTTGCCGGGTGACTCGGGCCTCGGGCCTGTGGATCATATTTGATGCTCAGCTGAGATTCTGATCACACCTACAGTACAACTGACCTCTTTGGATTCAATGGTTTTGAAAAACAGACGTCATAGGGCACATCTGAAGGACGGCATCCTATTCATGTCCTAGAGTCGCCATATCCCACTGCCATCAAAGAGGTGGCTTACAAGAAGGGAAAGGAATTCCCTGAGAGGCCAGATGCCAGGGGTCACAAATCAACGTGCCAGCTGGACCCCTTTCCGTCTGGGGGTTCTGGGGAGCACCTCACCTGCCTCCACCAGCTGCTGGTGACCTCTGGCATCCTGGGCTCAGAGCTCATATACAAAGCATACATATTTTATTCACATCCACTTCAGCATCTGCCTCCCATGACCTCCAAGGCACCCTTCGTTGGGTGTGTTTGCGTCTCCGGTCTGCCCCCTCCCTCAGCCCCCGAGACCCCGCCCCCTCCCTTCAAGGAATGAATACAAGGCATCTCAGCCACTTTCAGGAGAACTTGAGATGGAGAGAGTGGGGGAGAGAGGGAGGGAGAGGGAGAGAGAGAGAGAGAGAGAGAGAGAGAGATGTGAGAGAATCATGGATTGGTTGCCTCCCACAAGCACTCTGCCCAGAGCCAAGATAGAACCTGGTATGTCCAACCACGTATGTGCCCTTGACCCGGAATCCCTTGACCCATAATGGAGACCTCAGCTTTCCATTGCATGATGCGACCTTTCTCACCTACTGAGCCACACCAGCAGGGCTCTGTTTGTCTTTCAATTGGATCTTGTCATCTATTTATAGTTGAAGAGATTCTTGCCAGTTAAGGGTGCTTGCGGTGTTATGGTTTTCTGAGTTTTAGAGTCCTCTGTTTCTCTTTTATTTTCCTGCTCTCTTGTCCTGTATGTTGAGGACTTTCTGTAGTGCTATGTTTGAATTCCTTTCACTTGTTTCTCGTGTGCCTCCTGTAGACCTTTGGTGTGTGGTGACCTGGACTCCTGACTTAGGACAAATAAACAGCCTCTCCTTACATTGAGGAGATGGCCTCTCGGTAACCCTGCCCAGCTTCGTGTCGGAGATGGCCCAAGAGTCGGACCGGTCCTCTGCTGGTCGAGAAGCGCCAATGCAAGCCACCATCCTGCAGCCAGAGCCAGGTGCCTGGACTTGACGTGAGTCGGGAAGGACAAGCAGGGGGCACGCTGACTGCAAGAAGGCAGGGGCTGAAGGGTGCTCATGGATGCCGACGTACCATTCAAATCAAGAAGTGTCCATGCGTGACTGTGGATTTACACACACAGATGCGCACACGCACAAGCACAAGCACACCCACACCCACACCCTCCCCCCTCCCCCCCCACACACACACGGGAGCACAAGTTCCGCAATCAAGATTTCTAATGAGTGACCCACGTCTAGGAGATTTACTGTGGCTTTTTTCCTTGTTGCTTGTCCAGGGCCCACCCGAGCCTGTGTAAATATGTATTGTCCCCTCTTCAACCCAGAAAACGGCGATGACCCCCGCAAGGCATGGAGTCGGAGACCTGCGGGCCTACTTGGGCACCTGTCCCAACTCCCAAGTCCTCCCCAAGCCCGAGGAATCGCTTAGGCGGGCCGGTGGCACCCTCTACTGGTTCTGGAGCGATGACGCTTTCAGTCCTGGGGGCGGCTGATTGGTGGAGCAGGCGGGCGGCTGATTTGGCTCCTCCCACCACACTCTCGGGCTATAAAAGAAAGCAGAATCTGCTTTGCAGAGCTTCTCAGCCCTAGGTTTGTTGTCTTGGTCGTTGTCCTCATTCTCCAAGGGAGCTTTCAGGGGAGAGATCTTGCAAAGACCCGGTCCCGGGACGTAGAAGCCGCTGAAGCACCTGGCTAGAACCTGGTTAGCCTGCTGATCAACTGAATGCGCTGTCTCAGTGTCACTTCTTCTTCGCCAACTCTTTCCACAACTTTGGGAATCCCTGGGCCTGTACCCCAACATCTGGTGCCCGCACAGGAACACCCCGGCGCCGTGCAGGAAGTGACGACCCAGCGTGCTTACGCACCAGCTCAATCCGAGGCCGATTCTGCACCCGCCATGGCCCACAAAGTGAACATGTCTCTGGACGATGTCACTAAGGTGAACAGGAGCCAGTGGGGCGGACGCGGCGGGGCTTGGACCCCAAAGAAGGCAGAGGAGAAGCTAGCCATTCCCAAGATGACGAGAAAGAGAAGTCATCCTGAGCTGACGCAAGAGGCAGTCAAAGAGCCTCACAGCGGCCTCCAGATGCACTTTCTGCAGTCTCCGCAGGGTTTCCATGCATCGGGCAAGAAGAGTGATGAAAAAGCTGACCCGTCTTCCTCGCAGGCCCTGGGAAACTCAAGCAACCCCAAAAGCCCCCGGCCACGCCCAGTTTTCAAACCACGGCTTGAGCTATGCCGCCGTGAGCTGGCCATGTCCAACAGGGTTTACGTGTTGCTGAGCTCATCCCATGGAGACGTGAAGCCCGTGGTGTCCAGCACACACCTGCTGGACTTCCTGAAGCAGCTGGAGGATTACACGCCTACGATCCCAGATCCAGTGACTCGTTACTATCTGAACCGCGCGGGCTTAGAGGGTCCAGAGCCGCAGGCCACGGGGGAGGTCAGCATGCCTCCCTGTGCCAGATTGGGCAGGAGAAGGTGCAGGACGTCGTGTACCACACGATGGAAATCTTCCAGCTGCTGCGGAACATGCAGCTCCCAAATGGTGTCACGTACCATACTGGAACATGCCAAGATCGGCTAGCAAAGCTCCAGGATCACCTTCGCCACCTTTCTATTCTCTTCCGGAAGCTGAGACTGGTCTATGACAAATGCAATGAAAACTGCGGAGGGATAGATCCCATTCCAGTAGAGCAACTCATTCCATATGTGGAAGAAGATGGCTCAAAGAATGATGATCGGGCTGGCCCACCTCGTTTTGCTAGTGAAGAGAGGCAAGAAATTGCTGAAGTAAATAAAAAACTCAAACAGAAGAATCAACAGCTGAAGCAAATTATGGATCAACTACAAAATCTCATCTGGGATATAAATGCCATGTTGGCAATGAGGAACTAAACTGATATTTACATTTCCTGCTTTACACGTTATACCATTTTTCCCCCCTCAGGTATTTTTTCCCCTTGAAGCAGATTATTTATCTGTTTGTATTCCAGTCACTAGAACTAAAGTTCTATTTTTACATTGTGGTTTTACATTAAAGTAGTCCGTGGCAAAAATAAAAAATAAAATAAATAAAAATAATGCATATGGGACCATCATAACTTCCTCTATATTACTTATTAATTTCAATAGACTCTGTATCAAAGGCCATGTTTCTTTTATCAGCACTTGCTGACCATTAGATTTCTGAGCTCAGATGCATAAATCCTGTCTTTTGAGGTTTTGTACATGTTCTTAGGAATAAAATGTAATTGGCTTATGTAAATTCATAAATACAATCTCTTTCAATGTGTGGCCTTAGTTTATATTAACTATTGACTTTATTTGAAAACTTAAAATAAGTGTGTATAATCTACTTTAAGAGAAATAGGTTTGCTATTTAAGTATTTACTTCTTATGTCTATGAATAAATCATTAACTTTTACAATTAAAAAAGAAAGAAAGAAATTAAATCCTGTCATATTCCTTTCAAATCCCCTAAATCCTTGCCACATAATAGTAGCCATCTCCACAAAATCAATGTTTATAGGAATAATTGAAATGAATACATTTATTTATTACTCAGAATGAATCCTTCCTATGAACTGCATGTAGCACTGTGCTGCGACTTTAAAATGGCGTCGCGCCATTCCCAAGAATAACCTGAGATTTCTGGGCAAATGCTCAAGGTGTAAAGGGAAGAGACATTGGTCCAAGACTCAGAGATGAGTCCTCATCAAAGGAATGGACATACCATACTACCCAAAGCAATCTATAAATTCAACGCACTTCCCATTAAAATACCAACGGCATACTTCAGAGATCTAGAACGAACTCTCCAAAAATTCATCTGGAATAAAAAAAGACCCCGAATAGCTGCAGCAATCCTGAAAAAGAACAAAGTAGGTGGGATCTCAATACCAGATATCAAGTTGTATTACAAAGCCACTGTTCTCAAAACTGCCTGGTACTGGCACAAGAATAGGCATATAGATGAATGGAATAGAATAGAGACCCCAGAAATCGGCCCGAACCAATATGCTCAATTAATATTTGACAAAGGAGGCAAGAACATACAATGGAGCCAAGATAGTCTCTTCAATAAATGGTGCTGGGAAAATTGGACAGATATATGCAAGAAAATGAAACTAGACCACCAACTTACACCATACACAAAAATAAACTCAAAATGGATAAAGGACTTAAATGTACGACGGGAAACCATAAAAATTCTAGAAGAATCCAAAGGCAACAAAATCTCAGACATATGCCGAAGCAATTTCTTCACTGATACAGCTCCTAGGGCACTTGAAACTAAAGAAAAAATGAACAAATGGGACTACATCAAAATAAAAAGCTTCTGCACAGCAAAAGAAACCATCAACAAAACAACGAGAAAACCCACTGTGTGGGAATACATATTTGCCAATGACATATCTGATAAGGGCCTAAACTCCAAAATTTATAGGGAACTCATACAACTTAACAAAAGGAAGATAAACAATCCAATCAAAAAATGGGCAAAAGACCTAAATAGACACCTTTCAAAAGAGGACATTCAGAAAGCCAAGAGACATATGAAAACATGCTCAAAGTCACTAATCATCCGAGAGATGCAAATCAAAACAGCAATGAGGTACCATCTCACACCTGTCAGACTGGCTATCATCAAAAAATCAACAAACGAAGTGCTGGAGAGGATGTGGAGAAAAAGGAACACTTGTGCACTGCTGGTGGGAATGCAGACTGGTGCAGCCACTATGGAAGACAGTATGGAGTTTCCTCAAAAAACTGAAAATGAAACTCCCATTTGACCCTGTGATCCCACTTCTAGGAATATATCCCAAGAAACCAGAAACACCAATCAGAAAGGATATATGCACCCCTATGTTCATAGCAGCACAATTCACCATAGCTAAGATCTGGAAACAGCCTAAGTGCCCATCAGTAGATGAATGGATTAGAAAACTGTGGTACATCTACACGATGGAATACTATGCTGCTGTAAAAAGGAAGGAACTCTTACCATTTGCAATGTCATGGATGGAACTGGAGAGCATTGTGCTAAGTGAAATAAGCCAGTCAATAAAGGAAAAATACCACATGATCTCACTCATTCATGGACAATAGAGACCATTATAAACTTTTGAACAATAATAGATACAGAGGCAGAGCTGCCTCAAACAGATTGTCAAACTGCAGCGGGAAGGCCGGGGAGGGTTGGGGGGCAGGAGGTAGGGGGGTAAGAGATCAACTAAAGGACTTGTATGCATGCATATAAGCATAACCAATGGACATAAGACACTGGGGGATAGGGGAGGCTAGGGGACTGTCTAGGGCGGGGGGATAAAATGGATACATATGTAATACCCTTTGTAATACTTTAAGCAATAAAAAAAAACAGAAAAAAAACCAAAGCAAATAATTTCAAAATATTAATTATTATTATCATTAGCATTTTTTTCCAATTAAAAAAATACTTTTCTTGGGTAAAAAAAAAAAAAAAAAAAAAAAAAAAAAAAAAAAAAAAAAACAAAGGAATGGACATATATGAGTCAGTTAAGTGCACTAAACCTAACCTGTAGAATCTGTAAAATTATGATTCCCAAACTCTTAATTATTTTTCTACTAAACCTAATGATAGAAATTGGGTGCTACAATTTGCATTTTAAGGCTTTGAGATTGTTCCTATATGTAATCCTCAGAAGGACAGGCCCTACTGATTTTAGCATTGTAAGACAGGCTGCTGTTATGAGAGGCTAAATCGTTTTGGGGTTGTCGTTTTTTTAATATGCTTTTATTGATTCTTAGAGAGAGAGGATGGGAGATGGCTAGAGAGATAGAAAACATGGGAAAGAGAAGAATATCCTCTCTCGGCTCACTGCCTCTTGCATGCCCCCTACTGGGGATCTTCAGAATCCAGACACGTGCCCTGACCAGGTTGGGAATGGAACCGGAAACCTCTTGGTTCCTGGGTTGATGCTCAGCCTCTGAGCCACACCAGCCCACCAGGCTAAAGAGTTTCAACAAACAGATCCATGAGTCTCCAGCCCTCTCTGTGCCTGTGCCTTTTGCCATGTGACTTTGCTGTTCCTCCCATCAGGAAGCAGAGTACACCTTCCAACCACTTGAATCTGAGTGTTTTAGAATCTGATTTGTTTTAGCCAATGGGATAATAATGGATGTGATGCAAGAGGAGGCTTGACAATCTGGGCTTGCTCTGTTAAGCTTCTGCCATCACAAGGAGGATGGGTCCAGCTAGCCCACTGTCCAAGGAGGAGGGGGAGGGTCACCCAGAGCAGAGCCCAGTCACCCAGGCAGCCCAGCCTAAACCAGCTGCCTCCAGCCCAATCCCCAGACATATGAGTAAGCCCAGTCAGGATCACCTGTTGGCCAACCTAGCCAAAGCCTTCAGGCACCTGAGAAATAAATGTTCAGTGTTGTGTGCCACACAGCAATTTTGTGACACTAGCTAACTGCCCCAGGTCAGTAAAAATTTTTGAAGAAAACAGTGAATTTGGATTCTTGGAAAATGTTAATTCTCCTAGATATTAAGAGAGTTATTTATTGAACCAATAAATAATGGAAAGGTGCCTTACCCCCAATATATAAGCTTCATATCCATGGGGGCTCATTTTTCAACATTATAAAAGTGATCTGGGTGAAATAGAATACTCCTAAAATGAGTGAATTTTTTTTTTTTTACTACAGTGCTGCATATCTGTTTGAAAGTATATACTTGTGCAACAAGGGGCAGGCAGAGAATAATTAACATCTGACAGTGCTTCATCTGTGGGTTCCGCACTGTCTCAAAATAGTCTTGCTTTATTCATTTATTTAACTTGTAGCTCAAAGGAACAATATGCATATTACACACAGTTCCACTGACTATACAGACATCAAACTTACTTATTTAATCCACAGATCCTAATCACATATTCTTTTGCGTATTTTAAGGAAGCCTCGCTAACCATCTATTGTAGTCATCTAAGCATAGTTACAAGCATAACGAAAAACTGGTTAAAGTTCAATTTGTACTGATGGGAATTAAATTTGGTAGTAAATTGTGTAAGAAATGGTCTGCTTGGTTCTCCAGTTTGAAACATGAAAGAAAATGATAGGATTAAAATTCTATTTTATCATTCATTAACATAATTGTGATTATAACTGCAGAACATTAATTCCTAGAATGAATCCTAACAGAATCTAATTTTGGTTGGGAATTCTGCCTAACTATATTTTCTGACAAAATTACTAGATGTTAAGTGCAGTGTGGTATCGTAAATTGGATCCAGGGACATCAAAATGCGTTATAACAAAAAATTGGTGAAATCTGAATAAAATTTACAGCTTAGTTAATAATAATTTGCAGACGTCTTAGTTTTAACAAATGTTCCATGTTAATGGAACATTAAGGAGAACTGGTGAGGGATAGATAATAATTCTCGGTATAATAGCTTGAATGCTCCTGTCTATATATATATATAAATCTGACTTAAAAAATTTGGTGAAAATGCAAAATACAAACCCATACTTTTATTTTTTTCCATAATGCAAATTTATTGTTTCATAAATGTACAGTGCTTGAACAGAAAAAGAAAGCCCCACTGTTGCCTAGAAAGAGGAGTTGAAGCAGCACGTGGGAAGAAGGGTGGCTCCGGGATGTCAGGTATGTTGTTAGCGTCTTGGCTCCATGTATGTGGAGGTGTCCATTTCTTCAGGAAGCTCTGCCACATTGATTTCAAACCGACCTTGAACCAAATTGAGGATTTTGGCATTGTTCTCAGGAGACACAAAAGTGATATCCAGGACTTTGGTGCCAAAGCGACCGGCACAGGCCATCCGGTGGAGGTAGGTGTCAGAGTCCCCAGGCATGTCATAATTGAAGATTATGTTGACTCGCTGAATGTCCATCCCTCGTCCAAACAGATCGTTGGCCACCAGGATCCGCCACTGAAAGTCCTTGAACTGCTGATAGCGTGCTAGGCACTCATCCTGGGCCATGGCCCTGTGCATGGCGATGGCTGGGAGGTTCTGTTGCATGAGTAGGTGGGCCAGGACCATGCAGCGCTGCACCAACCTCAGGAAGATCACCACCTGGTTAAAGCCTAGCTCATCCAGGAGGTGGACGAGTTTATGGTTCTTGTCACTGTCTTTGAGCTTGACATAGTACTGCTGCAGCCCATGCAGCGTGAGCTTGGTCTCACAAAGATAAATTGATGCGAATGAAAGAAGAGTTTTGGGATTTTTTTTTCAACTACAGTTGAAATACAATATTTGGAAGAAGAATATCTAAAGTCATTTCAGCAAGCTATGAATATTCATTGTTGTTTGTTTGTTTTTTCATGAGCTATGGGATTTTGATAATCTTCTTTAGCGACCATTGCACATACTTAGTAAATAATTTTTCCCAGCAGAATAGAATGTATTTGATTTCCAAGTACCAACATTTTTTTCCACAAACGTGAATTTTTTGTCACTTATCCAAAGGGAGACAATCCAAAACGTCTCCCAACAATACAGAAGGTGTAGATGCGGTGCAAATACCTTCAGTTACTCCCACAATAGCAAGAGAAATAATAGCTAAAACATTTTCACATGATGAGTGCCTTATAATTTCTTCTTGCAGAACACCTCTGAAAGCGTGGTAAAGGGTACATTTTTTTTTAATCTTCACTTCCAATTAACTGGCTGAAGGTATTCAACAATGGCTTGATATTTTTGTTATTCGGGGCTTCTCTGGTAGACTTAGTAAACAGCGTCCGCACTTCATGTACACTGAAGAGTGGCAGCGCCCGAGACATCTTCTCAGCTGCGCGTGTTGTTGGGGTCGAACCCCAGCAGGTACAGGGGTTCCCATAGGTGTGGACAGAGTGGGTGAAGAAGAAATGACACGGAGACAGCGTTCAGTTGATCAGCAGCCTAGCGTGGTTCTAGCCAGGTTCTCTAGCGGCCTTTATGTCCCAGGACCTGGTCTTTGCGAAATCTCTCCCTTGGAGAATGACGACGACGAAGCACCCAGGGCTGAGAAGGTCTGCAAATGAAGGCCCTGGACCGCTCACTAGCCCCCTTCTATAGCCCCAGAGCGTGGTGGGAGGAGCCATGAGCTCCACCAATCAGCCGCCCCCAGGACTGAAGCTTCACGGTTGGATTCTAATTCAGGAAAACTACCTGGGTTGCAGTCTCCATCCGTGACCTTCCTTGGTCAGGTGGGTGCGGTAGGTGACCTATATTTGGGTCTCTTTCACATAGAAGTTTCTCTGTCGGTCTCTCCTCCTCCATTTCACCCTCCCTAAAGATCTATGGGTAAGTATCCTTGGGTGAGGATTTTCAAAGAAAACAAGAGAATGCCTACATGGGTTCACGAGTATCCGACTTTGCCATAATTGCAGAGTCCTTGTCCCGGCACCCTGGAAAGTTGCCCCCGCCCCCGTCCATCCCCACCCCCCCCCCCAACACCCAGTGCTCAGCCCAAGGCTGTCCCACAAGCCCCTACTGCTGAGATCACTGGCATCCTGTGCCACTTCTTCTTCTTCCTCCTGTTCGCCTTGGCTCCCCCCTGTGGGACCAGGGCCTTGGCCAATGCCCTTGACGCCCCAGGGGAGGACGTTCCCAGCTGGATGGTTGAGCAGGTGGTCAGTCCTGCCCCCTCTGCTCCAGTACTGGTGAATGATGACGGCTTCGGCGGGCAGGGCACACTCGACCTCCCTGAGGTTGAACTAAGGCTTCGGTCGAGATTGTTCCTGGAGCAAGCACCACTGCTCTAAGCTCGTGTGCTTGACGGGCGCCTCGTGTGCGGGCTCCTTGGACACGCGACCCGTGAAGCTGCGGGCACTCTCGGAGCCCCATGTGGTCAACGCTGCGACCTTGTGTTCAGTCCTGGGGCAGCGGGCTTCCCCGCCGTCTCTTTCCAGTTCAGTGGTGTGGACCTAAAAGAGGACGTAAGTGCGTTGGCTCAGGGCCACAGGTGCATAGCGAGCATTGACCTGGGCGCCGTCCTTTTTTAAGCACGGGCCGCCCGGGGCTCGGAGGTAGCAGAAGCAGTGGCCTCTGTGGCAGGTGTGGCCCGCGTGGTCCAGCACGGCGTAGAGCCGGTACAGCAGCCGGCCCAGGCCGCGCCCCTGGTACAGGTGCTCAGGGTAGCACACGTCCTGCTCCACCTTGCTGTCCACCAGCATCGAGAAGCGCTTCAGCACTAGGGTGAGCACCCGACCGGGAAGCGGGGCGGGGGCAGGTGTCTCCGCTGCCATGGTGTGCCAGACACCCTGGACCCTTGCCTGGACATCAAGGCAGTGCAGAGCGTGACCGAGGCCCTGGACGTGCTGGTGAGGCCCGAGCGGCTGCATGGGGCCAAAGGCTACCAGTGCAGCGGAGCGGCGCGAGCCTCCCAAAGGTTGTTGGTGTTTGTGGGGATTTTTTTAGAAGGGTCATGTGTATGTAGACTTCAATAAGCCAGAGACTGAACCAAAAGAGAAGAATGATGATTTTTTTATTTTTTAAATATATTTTATTGATTTTTTTACAGAGAGGAAGGGAGAGGGATAGTTAGAGACATAGATGAGAGAGAAACATCGATCAGCTGCTGCCTGCACACTCCCTACTGGGGATGTGCCCACAACCAAGGTACATGCCCTTGACTGTAATCAAACCTGGGACCCTTGAGTCCACAGGCTGATGCTCTATCCCAGTGATGGCAAACGTACGACATGTGTATCAGAGGTGACACGCGAACTCATTTTTTGGTTGATTTTTCTTTGTTAAATGGCATATAAATATATAAAATAAATATTAGAGATATGACTCTTTGTTTTACTATGGTTGCAAATATCAAAGAAATTCTATATGTGACACAGCACCAGAGTTAAGTTAGGGTTTTTCAAAATGCTGGCACTCCAAGCTCAAAAGATTCGCCATTGCTGCTCTGTCCACTGAGCCAAACAGGTTAGGGCAAGAACGATGTTTTTTTACAAGGGAACATCCCGAGAGAAATCTCATCTTGAGACCGACTGAACGTATGTATGTTTGCCAACCGTCCTGTCTCCATGATGAACTTCTACGAGAGAGCCTCAGCGACCCTACCCCCTCGACCTTTACATCCAGTCGGACTCTTTTTTTGCCATCTGGCCACTTTGAAATATTGTCTCTGGCTCACCTGACCAGCGGCGTAGGTGTATAAGGAAGGAAAGGAGAAGATCGGGTTGGTTCCAGGCAGGGAACTGTGCCAGAGGCTAGAGGGGGAGACAGGAGCCAGTCACTGAGCGGCCCCCAACGTATTTCTAAGACAGTGAGTGACTCTAGCAAGGGCATGCATTCGGAGGAGAGCAGCTGGAGTTCTGTTTGGTGGCTGGGTGCTTGCAGGGGATTGGGAGGGCCTGGGGTCCATTTGCTCCTTTGTTTATGTCATTTTCTTTCTTTCTTTCTTTCTTTCTTTCTTTCTTTCTTTCTTTCTTCCTTTCTTCCTTTCTTTCCTTCTTTCTTTCTTTAGCTCGGGGTCCCTCCCTCTCCCCTTTCCCTCTATCCCGCCCCCCCACACACACAAACACACTCACACTCACACACTGGCCCACCAGTGGCACCCAAGTAGGAAGAGGTTTCCAGAATGAACTGAGTTCCAGGGCCCACCCAGCCAGCCAGCCAGCAGTAAGGGAAAGAGGATATAAAAAGGGATGCCAGGTGGCCCGCGAACACCAGCACAAGTGTCAGTGGGACGGCTCCAGGGCCCTGAGCCCTGTGGGCAGGCCTGAATTGGGCGGCTGCCACCTGGAGGTGTTCCCAGCAGGCTCTCTCCCCACCCCCCGACCCCCCAATCCACACTTACTCCCACTCAGCCTGGCAGCGGAAGGAAGATTGGAAAAGATTTTTGAGGGGTGGGGCAGAACAGAGGTCCAGGACCCTTAACCTAAACCCAGGAGACTCTGAAAGCCTAAACGCAGCGAGTATTCACAGGGCAAAAAACGGAGGAATAATTTTCTCTTTTTGTTTCCTTTCAGTTTTTTTTGTTTCTTTGTTTTTTCAGAATTGAATTTATTGGGGGAAACATCAGTTAATAAAATGAAATAAAATACAATAGGATAAAATAAAAGGTGTAAATATATAAGAAGCTTTGCATTGTGGATGAAAAGGGGCCACATGTTGCCCTGCCCTGCTTGGCTAAGTGGATAGAGTGTCAGCCTTCGGATTGAAAGGTCCCAAGTTTTATTCCAGCCAAGGACACATGCCAGGGTTACAGGCTTGATCCCCAGTGGGGGGTGTGCAGGAGGCAGCCTATCAATGATTCTCTCTCATCATTGATGTTTTTATCTCTCTCTCCTCCCTTCCTCTCTGAAATCAATAAAGAATTTTAAAAAAAAAAGGAGGGGGCGCCCACATGCTAACCTGACCCATTCTGGGGAGGCCTGGCCTGGCCTTGCAAACTCAGACACCTAAAGTGACCACCCAGGAAGTTCTGAAAATTAAAAAAAAATCTTTTTAAAGTAGAAAGGAGTTTATAGTAGGCAGTCATGCCCTAGGCCCTGTATCTTCCCTGAGAGAGGTCACCTTTGAGCTTACTGGTATCTGAGCCTATTGTCTATCTATGCCTCTGAGATCACATTTTTTTTTTAACTGTAGGATAAATGAATATTTATCTTTTTTATATATTTCATTGATTTTTTACAGAGAGGAAGGGAAAGGGACAGAGGGGGCCCCCACCCCCAGCCCCCTCTGGGACAGCACGGTACCACCGAACACGGGGGTGGGGGGGGGGGTGCTAGGAAAATATTTTTCATAGGATGGCCAGAACAAACATGGGAGCTGGCCTGGCCATTCAAAAGTGAAAGACTTCCCCGGAGTCCCACACCACCACCACCACCACCCACCCACCCATCCCCAACACCCCGCAGGCCAAAGACATCCGGCGCCTGCCTCCCATTCTCCTTCTCTCCCTCTCTCCCTCTCTCCCTTCCCGGAGGACATAAAAAAAACATTTTATTAAATATTTTGTTGACTTTTTACAGAGAGGAAGGGAGAGGGACAGAGAGTTAGAAACATCGATGAGAGAGAAACACCAATCAGCTGCCTCCTGCACATCTCCTACTGAGGATGTGCCCACAACCAAGGTACATGCCCTTGACAGGAATCAAACCTGGGACCCTTGAGTCTGCAGGCAAATGCTCTACCATCAAGCAAAACCGGTTAGGGCGGGTCACATGTCTTTGGACTAGTGAATGACAAGCGGTAACTAGTCACTTCCCTTTTTTCCAGTGCCCTCAGGGCACAGCCCAGGGTCCCAGGGCAGAGACCACAGATTCCTTCATTGTAACTGTTGTCATGTTAATTGTTGATGGCTCACTATCATTTTACAGCTTACCAAATCCACCCCGCCCCCCACCCCTTTGCTTTCTCCCACCTCCCTCAACTATCACCACTGGATTTCATGGAGCCCACTGGTCAACATCAGGAAAGAGTGTAGAACAGTGTTTGAAACCACTTACAAGTCTCATCCTTGGATGGTGATTTATAAAAATAGGTCAAAGACATGATTGTGGACTTTGGGCTTTGCTGTGCTGTGTATCTATGCAGAGGCAGGGTGCTCTTAAACTCCTATGTGATGACTTAAGTTTATCCTTCACCCCTGGTCTGGCCTCTGGACTTTGTTATCTAGGCCTTGGAAAGGCTTCCTCCCTACCTTGAAAAGAATGGATTTTTAATTCCTTGAGATTCTGCTTCCCGGCAATTGCCAACAGTCTGTTTCAAATAAACTCATCACAAAAATTATTTACAGATTTGAGTGTTTCTCAGGTTAATGGTATGGAACTCCAAGAAAACACACACACACACACACACACACACACACCACACACACACACACCACAAACACATACACACACACACACACACACACACGGAAGTTTTTCAAGTGTACAACTCAACAAAACATCCCCTGAATACAGCGCCCAAAGTATAAAGTCTCTTTCTGTCACCATTTACCTCCCCACCACCCCCAGGTTTCTTTCTCTTTGGTTTCTTTTGTTTTCCCCCCTTCCACTACCCCCCACCACTCCAAATCTATTATTTTCAACATAGGGAGGAGGCCTTTCCAGGGCCTACAAACAAAGCAACAAAGCCAGGAAGCCATACAGGCAATAAACGATAACCTGGACCACATCTGCCATTGCCTATGTATATATATATATATATATATATATATATATATATATATATATATATATATGTGTGTATAAATATAAATATAAATATAAATATAAATATAAATATAAATATAAATAATATAAATATAAATAAATATATATATATATATATATAGATGTATATTCACACGAAAGCCCAAAGACAACAAGCAGGTGGGTGTGGGGAACATTGGTGCAATGTCATGTGGTTGTGGATTTTAGTGTGACTCACCTTTTGAATTATAAGAAAGTGGGGGGGGGGGGGCGTGGGGAGGTGGGCGCCCTGTAGTATGTGTGTTTGAAATGAGGTAAATCTGGATGAGGCCTTGTCCATGAAATGTACAAAATCAATCAATTTGGCCCTGGACCGGTGGCTCAGTTGGCTAGAGCATCTTCCCTTATGCCACTGTTTGTGTGTTCGATCCCCAATCAGGGCCCATACAGGAAGCAACAGAGCCCTGGCTGGTGTGGCTCAGTTGGTTGAGCATCATCTCACGCATTGAAAGGTCACTGATTCCTTTCCAGGTTGGGGCACATGCCCAGGTTTCAGGCTCAGTTCCCAGCTGGAGGCAACTGATAGGTATTTCTCTCTCTCTCTCTCTCTCTCTCTCTCTCTCTCTCTCTCTCTCCCTCACTCCTTCCCTAAAATCAATAACACACACACACACACACACACACACACACACACACATTTGTTGCTGTTAATCCTCACCCGAGGATATTTTTCCATTGATTTTTAGGGAGAGTGGAAGAGACAGGGCAAGACAGAGGGAAACATCGATGTGAGAGAAACACGTCAATTGGTTGCCTCAAACCAGGGCCAGGGCCCAAAGAACCTGCAACCAAGGTCCATGACCTTGGCTGGAATCGGACCCGGGATCCTTTGGTCCACAGGCTGGCCAACGCTCGATGCGCTGAACCAAACAGGCTAGGGAGGAAAAATATATATATATATATGCTGTACCCAGCCACGCATTGCTGTGGCTCAGTCTGGTTAAATGGAAAAGAAAGAAAAGAGAAAGCACACGTTTCTAATACATTTAATTTCACAATGTCTGTGGGTATACAACATTTTGTGCTGTTCCATTGTCTGTGCAGATAGAGAGATTGTCTGGTTTGCCGACTCTAGAACACACAACATATAATTGTCCATGTGAGAAGCAATCCGCGTCTAGATCTACACCGCACAATTCTAAAGATTGGCCCTGAGCTTTGTTGGTGGTGATTGCAAACACCAATCGAATTGGGAATTGCAATCTCTTAAATTGAAATGGCATATCCCTTGGAATCATAGGAATGTGAGGAATGAGGATATCTTCACCTTTGAAAGGTCCTGTCAAGATTGTTGCTTCTATGACATTGCTCATTAATTTTTTTTACTGCAAGCCACATGCCTGTCAAAGCTTTGGCTGTTTGAGATTTCATAACATGGCAATTGGCACGCCGATTTTCAATTACAGTACATGCGGTGGCATCCCTGGCAGATCGAGTGAATTCAAAAGTTCTGTTGGATAATTAACTGCTTCATCTGCTTCCACAACAGTGTCGATGGACTTGTATGTGACTGCCTTGCTTTGAATGTTAGACTGAATGATATTGTTAAGTCCGTAGATGTCTTTGTTCTTGGCCGCAAGAATAGCTCGTTCACTCAACCAATCGTGAGTCTTATCATTGGTTTGAATATTGGGAAATACTTTTTCAACCAATTCTTCTTTTGACGTCACAAAATGGCAGAAGTTATGAGGCAATGAAATTCGTCCTGAGGTCAGATCAACCGGCACCTTTTTGTTCCCAATTCCCAGCAATTGATGTGAGAATATCTCAGCTGATCGATCGTTTTGCAGCTGGACATGCATATTTGTGGTTAATTTTATCTACAATTTATAATTGTAAACAGAAACATTGAAATGGAATCGTAAAATATTTAGTATAGCGTTGTTGCTTTTATGTCCAACAGATGGCGCTGTTTTTCAAAAAGAGCATGTTTTTACCTGTCACAGGTGTGACATCTATATAATAGTAGGTATACAGGTATATAAAAACACACACGTATTCGAATGCAACGTTGTGTCAAAATTTCAAAGCAATTGGTGAAGAACTTTCGGAGATTTAAGATTTTGAACAAATGAACATTTGCATTTTTATTTATATACTAGAGGCCCGGTGCACAAAAATTTGTGCACTCGGGGTGGGGAGAGGAGGTCCCTCAGCCTGGCCTGTGCCCTCTCACAGTCTGGGACCCCTCGGGAGATAACGACCTGCTGGCTTAGGCCTGCTCCCGGGTCGGGCTCAGAGCAGCCCCTGGTTGGGCTCAGAGCAGGGCCGATTGGGGAGTTGGGGCGCCGCCTCCTGTCATGCACAGAGCAGGGCGGATCGGGAGGTTGTGATGCCACCCTCAGTCACGCTCAGGGTAGGGCCGATTGGGGGGTTGGGGCACCGCTCCCTGTCACACTCAAGGCAGGATCGATAGGGAGGTTGCGGCGCCACCCCCTGTCATGCACAGAGCAGGGCCCATCACAGAGGGTTGGGGCTCCACACCCTGTCACACCCAGAGCCCGCAGGGCGATCAGGGGTTTGGTCGCTGCCCCCTGTCACACTGATCCCGGTGCTGGGAGGCCTCACTGTTCGGCTGATCCAGGGGCCAGGACGACTCTCCGCTTCGCTGATCCCGGCCGGGAGGCCTCTCAGCTCTGCTGATCCCTGGCCGGGAGGCCTCTCAGCTCTGCTGATAACCGGGGCTGGGGGGCCTCTCGGCTCTGCTGATCCGGGGGCCGGGAGGCCTCTTGGCTCCGCTGATCGGGGTTGCTAAGGCATCGAGGCTCTGCTGATCCCAGGGTCCTGAGGCCTCCCAGCGCCGCTGATCCCGGGTGGGAGGCCTGTCTGCTCCGCTGATCCTGGGTCCCTGAGGCCTCTCTGCCCTGCCGCTTCAGGGCTGTTTGGCTTCACTCTGCTTGGAGCCTGAGTATGCAAATTAACCGCCATCTTTTAGCTTCTATAATTGAAACATTGTATCTTTTGGAGTTGTTGCTTCAGGAGCTCAGAGTCCCGCAGCAGCAGATGGGGAACCTTGGCTTCCTCCATCGCTGGGACAACCAAGCCTCCTGTTCTCAGCTGCCTGGCTGCCGGCCGCCATCTTGGCTGACAGTTAATTTGCATATCTCGCTGATTAGCCAATGGGAAGGGTAGCGGTCGTACGCCAATTACCATGTTTCTCTTTTATTAGTGTAGATATATTTAAAAGCTAATGACGAATGAATAAACAACCTCTGTCTCTCTCTCTCTCTCTCTCTCTCTCCCTCTCCCTCCCTACCTCCCTCCCTCCTCTCCTCCCTTCCACTCTCTCTTTTTTTTTCCCACTCTCAAAAAAGAAACCAAAAAAAAAAAACAAAAAAACTAGCCCTAGCTGGATTGGTTCAGTGGATAGAGCCAAGAGGTCCCAGTTTTGATTCCGGTCAAGGGCACATGGCCAGGATTGGGGCTCGATCCCCAGTACGGGGTGTGCAGGAGGCAGCCGATCCATGATCCTCTCTTATCGTGGATGTTTCAATCTCTCCCTCTCCCTTACTCTCTGAAATCAATAAAAAAATATATTTTAAAAAACAAATCAAGCCCTAGCGGGTTTGGCTCAGCAGATGGAGCATCAGCCTGTGGACTGAAGGGTCTCGGGTTCCATTCTGGCCAAGGGCACATGCCCGGGTTGCAGGCTCAATCCCCAGTAGGGGGCATGCAAGAGGCAGCCGATCCATGATCCTCTCTCATCATGGATGTTTCAGTCTCTCTACCTCTCCCTTCCTCTCTAAAATCAATAAAGAAATACATTTAAAAAAAATACATCAGGAATCAGTGTAGAGCAGTGTTTGACAACACTTGGGAATCACTGCTACAGAGCAATACACTGTAGAACAGTATTTGACACCACCTGGGATTCACTTCTAAAAGGCTGGAAACTATATGAAAGTGTTTGAAAGAACTATGAAGTCACTGCTCAACATCAGAAACTGTGGAGAGCAGCATGTGACAAAACTTGGGAATCACTGCTGAAGTGCAGTCACTACACTGACAAATGGCAGAAAACGGTGCTAAAGTGCTTGAAAACACTTGCAAGTCACTAGTAGCATTCTAAGATGCCAGAGAGGAAAATGTCACCGAGGCCAAAATCTTACCTCCACCTTCTGAGGGTTTGTGGAGGAGGCGGCCCTGAAAAATTCACCTGACACACAGGAGAGAGAGAGAGAGAGAGAGAGAGAGAGAGAGAGAGAGAGAGAGAGAGACGAGGGCACCGTTTTCTTTTTTGTTTTCCTCAAGTGTCTGATGTGACACGGGGAGAGCTCCTAAGGAGACCGTGTAAGAGCCGGAGAGGTGGCAAAACATCCACGCTTTTTCATACTGGGTTGAAAGGAGAGGGGCGATTGTGGGAAAGCCACTAAGTAGGCGGGGAGGCGAAAGGAGAGATGAGGGAGGCCCATTCCTACAGATTCCTCTGCTTCCTGCTGGCTTCCTGCCTGAAGTGCACAAAACGAGTCCCCGTTTGCACTCGTTGTCATCTCTCCCCCCCACCCCCATCCCCTCGATCTTTACATCCAGTCGGAGTCTTTTTTTGCCATCCGGCCACTTTGGAATATTGTCCCTGGCTCGCCTGAGCGTCTGGGGTGGCAGCATACTCACTTAAGGAAGGAAAGGAGAAGATCGGGTTGGTTCCAGGCACGGAATTGTGCCAGAGGCCCGGGCGGGGGGGGGGGGGGGGGGGAGTCAGTCACTGAGCGGCCCCCAACGTGAGCGACTCTGGCAAGGGCATGCGGTAGTAGGAGAGCAGCTGGAGTTCTGTTTGTTGGCTGGGGGCTTGCAGGGGATGGGGAGGGCCTGGGGTCCGTTTGCTCCTTTGTTTATCTTTCTTTCTCTTTCTTTCTTTCTTTCTTTCTTTCTTTCTTTCTTTCTTTCTTTCTTTCTTCTTTCTTTCTTTCTTTCTTCTTCTCTCTCTCTCTCTCTCTCTCTCTCTCTCTCTCTCTCTCTCTCTCTCTCTCTTCTTTCTTTCTTCTTTCTTTTTCTTTGTTTAAACAAAGGTGAAGGACTCTTTGGGTGTAGATATTTCTGCAAGAAAGCCTGGCAGGACAGGACATGGGGGTATGCGGGCCAGGCCAGTCCATTGACCAGAAAACCCAAAGGATCTGTAGTGGTTATGACTAGCGCCCTTCCTTTAAGAAACAGGAAGACAGGGGAGTTTATCTCGGGGTCCCTCCCTCTCCTCTCCCCCCGCCCCCCCACACACACACACACTCGCACACCAGGCCCACCAGTGGCACCCGAGTAGCAAGAGGTTTCCAGAATGAACTGAGTTCCAGGGCCCAGCCAGACAGCCACCCAGCAGCAAGGGAAAGACCATATACAAACGGCCGCCAGGTGGCGCGCGAACACCAGCGAGAACGTAGTGGAGCAGCTGCGGGGCCATGGGCCCGGCCTGGGCAGGCACCCCGCCGCCCGCTGTGTGTGTGTGTGTGTGTGTGTGTGTGTGTGTGTGTGTGTGTGTGTGTGTGTGTTTGGGGGGAGGAGGGTGGCAGGGGGCAAGGGTGGCCGATCTCCTCCCCGCCCCCACCTCTCCAGTGGGACCGTGTCGGCAGGGGGCCGTGGCGGCGGGGCGGTGGGGCGGGGCATCCATCACCTGGGGTTTCCCAAGGAAGGCCCCGCGCAGGCACACACGGCCTGGCAGCAGAAGGGGGGACTGGAAAAGTTTTTGGAGGGTTGGGCCCTGACAGAGGACCGAGAGGACGTACCCAGAACAATTTTTGCGGCCCGGGACCCTTAAAACAACAACCCCGGGGTAGTCTGAAGACCTAAAGGCGGTGAGTATTCACGGGGCCACAATGGAGGAATCATTTTTGTTTCCTTTCAGTTATTATTTATTTTTCGTAATTGAATTTATTGGGGGACACATCAGTGAATAAATGAGATGGAATGCAATAGGATAAAATGAAAGGTGTAAATACATAAGAATCTTTGCATTATGGATGAAAAGGGGCCACATGTAACCTGACCCACTGGGGGGAGGACTGGCCTGGCCTGGCCTTGCAAACTCAGACACCTAAAGTGACCACCCAGGATGTTCTGAATTTAAAAAAAAAAAAAAAAGCCAACTTTTTAAAGTAGAAAGCAGTGTATAGTGACTGGGCAGTCATGCCCTAGGCCCGGTATCACCCCTGAAAGAGATCACCTTTGAACTTACTGGCATCAGAGCCTATTGTCTTTTTATGCCTCTAGGTCTTAGAGTCTAGGATCACATGTCTTTGGACTAGTGAAGGTCCTGGTAACTAGTCACTTTCCTTTTTCCCAGTGCCCTCTGGGCACAGCCCCGGGTCTCAGGGTAGAGACCACAAATTCCCTCATTGCTACTGTTGTATATTTTTTAAAAAGCTAGGGCCGAATGAATAAACAAGTGGAAAAACAATTCCTCTCTCTCTCTCTCTCTCTCCCTCTCTCTCTCTCTCTCTCCCTCCCCCCTCCCTGCCCCCTCCCTCTCCATTCCACTCTCTCTTTAAACAACAACAACAAACCAACAAACAAACAGAAAAAACACAGCCCTAGCCGGTTTGGCTCAGTGGATAGAGCATTAGCCTGTGGTCCGTGAAGCGTTCCGGGTTCGATTCTGGTCAAGGGCACATGCCTGGGTTTCGGGCTCGATCCCCAGTGTGGGTTGTGCAGGAGGAGAAAGCTGACCGGTGATTCTCTCTCTCTCTCATCGTTGATGTTCTAGTGCTCTCTAGCTCTCCCTTCCTCTCTGAAAACAATAAAGATACATTAAAAAAAAAAAACAACCACAAATGTATTATTCCACCTTTATGTAGTAAAAAGTGTGCTTGTACGATGTTTTGTATTCCTGTTATTAAAACAGTGAATTTAAAGGGGGGGGGGATGGGGAGGAGGATAAAAGCGAGGGGTTGACCTTAGCCGATTCAAAATGGTGGTTGCCAAGTCACTGGAGCTAAAATGGCGGCTGCCTAAACTCCCTTTTTAAAAAAATATAGATTTTTATTGATTTCAGAGAGGAAGGGAGAGGGAGAGAGAGAGATCTAGAAACATGCAAGATGAGAGAGAATCATGGATCGGCTGTCTCTTGCACACCCCCTACTGGGGATCGAGCCCACAACCCGGACCCTTCGGTCCACCACCAGGAAGCAGATTCTCAACATATTGGGATAACGCTCCCTAGAGTGGAGGGTGTGTGTGTGTGTGTGTGTGTGTGTGTGTGTGTGTGTGTGTGTTTTAACCTTGTTGTATACATGACAAGCAAAAGAGGAGATGTAAGTGGGTTCCATGAACTCCGCTGATGATAGATGAGGGAGGCGAGAGAAAGCAAAGTGGGGTGGGGAGGGGAGGGAATCCTCTGGGATTGGATGAAAATTAAAGTAAAATGATAGACACATACTTCTTCATACTTCTCTTACTTAGGTTGGAGTAGGATAGTTAATGGCCAGCAATGTACTCAATAACAATAAGGGGATTTAAAAAGGAAAATTACACCCTAGCCAGTTTGGCTCAATGGAGATAGAGTGTCGGCCTTTGTACTAAAGGGTCCCAGGTTCGATTCGGGCCAAGGGCACATGCCTGGGTTTCGGGCTGGATCCCCAGAGCCACCCCCCCCCCCAGTAGGGGGTGTGCAAGAGGCAGTTGATCCATGATTCTCTGTCATCATTAATCTCTCTCTCTCTCTCTCTCTCTCTCTCTCTCTCTCTCTCTCTCTCTCTCTTCCTCTTCGAAATCAATCAAAGCACTAAAAAAAAAAAAAAAAAAAAAGAGAGAGAAAGAAAGGTTGACCTTTGTCAGGGAAGGTAGCGGCCTAGGACGTGACTATTCACCATCACTTTCGTTTGTTAAACTTTTAATTTCCGTCCATGGGTGGATGGATGCGTCCTCCCTCCCTCCCTCCTTCCCTCCCTGCCCCCCTCCACCCACCCGCCCGCTCACCCGCTTTTCACGGGAAATCCTCAGTCTCATATCACACACTCACTGGTGATTTCACTCGCTGCCTCCTTGCTCCCCGTGAGAAAGAGGAAGGAAAATGGACAAACCTGAAAGAGCCCCAGAGGCGACAACTGTGAACCAAGTGCACGCACATGTGTGCATGTGTGGCATTTGTCAACAACATAAGAAATCCTCCAACCTGTGAAGAATTTCTGTGGGTGTCTTTCAGCCAAACTGTCCACAAATGTCGCACGCACGCACGCACACCGGGAAGCACTATCTCAAGGAACGGTTGGAGAGGATGTTTCCAAGAATGGCAATGTCGCCCCCCCCCCTTATTTTATGCACTCCAATCCAAAGAGGAGACCGTATGTGGGTTACATGAAATCCACTGGTGACATTTGAGGGAGGTGGGAGAAAGCAAAGTGGGCAAACCTCTGGGATTGGATGCAAAGTAAAATGATAGACACAGACTTCTTTTACCTGGGTGGGTGGGTGTAGGATAGCTCATAGACTCAATCATGATGAGGTTTGTGATATTCACAGAGCCGTGCCTGTGATTCCAGGGCTCCAGGAAAGATGGAAAATCCCCTTGACATTTCAAAGATGTGTGATTGTGGATGCGAGAAAGAAAGCGACAGACAGGCTCAGTCCAGGTTGAGATGGACCTCTGTCAGGGAGGATGCCGGCCTAGGACAGGATCACCCTCCCCCAACTGCTGTTAGCCTTGTGAGGCCACCATGCATGGCCTCCCCGGAGCTTGTCAGGTTTAGTACAGTATGTGGTCCCTTTTCACCAACACCAGCACCACCCCCACCACCACCACCACCACACACACACACTGAGTCTGCTCATTGGGTGAACCACCCGTGACTCTAAATTCGTGATCCTGACCCCGGGAGTTGTATTAAAAATCAAGCTAAAGGAGTGTGAATGTAAACTGTAGGCTTATCAAAGGTTCAAAGGAGGTCTGCGTTTACCACCATTGAAAGAAAACAAACCAAGAAAGAGATCAAGGTCAAAACACCCTCTCTTGGACTGGGAGTGAGAGAGCTCCTGCATCTGTCCAAGAGGGTCATCGGCAGTGTGAAAAGCGAGGGTTCACTACAGGGGATATTTTCTTCCTCTCAGGGATCATGAAAAGCATCCATGACAGTAAGGGGGTGGGTGCTGTCATTGAAAAGGCAAGGCGAGCAGGGAGAGTTCTATTCAGGTCAAGGGCTCATGCCTGCCCAGGTTATGGGCTCGAGCCCCACTAGGAGGCATGCAAGAGCTGGCCAATCCATAATCCTCTCTCATGGATGATGTTTCTATCTCTCTACCTCCTCTCCTTTCCTCTCTGAAATCAATAAAAATACATCTTAAAAAAAAAAAGTATGTGTCTATCATTTTACTTTTTTAAAAAAAATCATTGATTTCAGAGAGGAAGGGAGAGAGAAAGAGAGATAGAAACATCAATGATGAGAGCGAATCGTGGATTGGCTGCCTCCGGCATATCCCTCACTGGGGATCGAGCCCTCCACCCATGCACATGCCCTTGGCCAGAATCAAACCTGGGAAGCTTCAGTCCCCAGGCTGACACTCTATCCAATGAGCCTACAAGCTAGGGCTATCATTTCACTGTTTATCCAATCCCATAGGTCCCCCCCACCACTCCCCACCCCACTCCACCCCACCTTTGCCTGCCTGCCTACCTCCCTCCCTCCCTCCCTCCTTTATTTATCACCAGTGAATTGTCTGTAACCCGCTTACATCTCCTCCTTGGATTGTCGTGTATAAAACAAAGTGCCACCCTGGCCTGTTTGGGTCAGTGGGTAGAGCATCGGCCTGAGGACCAAAGAAGTCCTAGGTTCGATTACAGTCAAGGGAGCAGGCCCGGGTTGGGGGCTCGATCCCCAGTAGGAGGTGTGCAGGGGGCAGCTGACCCGACGATTCTCTCTCTCATCGTGGGTGTTTCTCTCTCTCTCTCTACCTCCCTCCCTCTCCCTTTCTCTCTGAAATCTATGAAGACATATTAAAACACACACACACACGGACAACAACAACACAAAGGTATTATTTATTTCACCTCCATGGAGTAAAAAGTATACTTTTTTAAAAAATATATATTTTATTGATTTTTTACAGAGAGGAAGGGAGAGGGATAGAGAGTCCGAAACATTGATGAGCGAGAAACATCGACCAGCTGCCTCCTACACACCTCCTACTGGGGATGTGCCCGCAACCAAGGTACATGCCCTTGATGGGAATGGAACCTGGGACCTTTCAGTCCGCAGGCAGATGCTCTATCCACTGAGCCAAACCGGTTATGGCAAAAAGTATACTTGTACAATGTTTTGTACTTGTATTTCATGCTATTAAAACACAGAAGTTAAAACGGGGGATTTGGAGCAGCGGTGAGAGGATAAAACAGAGGGATTGACCTTTGCTGTTTCAAAAGGGCAGCTGCCGCCCTAGCTGGTTTGGCTCAGTGGATAGAGCATCGGCCTGCGGACTGGAGGGTCCCAGGTTCCATTCCGGTCAAGGGCATATACCTTGGTTGTGGGCACATCCCCATTAGGGGGGTCGGGGGGGAGTGCAGGAGGCAGCTGATTGAGGTGTCTCTCTCTTTGATGTTTCTCATTCTCTATCCCTCTTCCTTCCACTCTGTAAAAAAAAATCAATAAAATATATTTTTTTAAAAAATGGCGGCTGCCAAGTCACTGGAGCCAAAATGGCGGCTGCCTCCTTGCACTCCCCCTGACCCCCAACACTGGGGATGGAGCCCACACCCCAGGCAGGTGCCCTTCACTGGCCTTGAACCCGGGACCCTTCCGTCCACAGGACGACTCTCTATCCGCTGACCCAAAACCAGCTAAGGCTAAACTCCCGACTTTGACAGAAAGGATGACTCCTTTATTCCCACACAACTGTGGACGATGAAAGGGGCCACATGCTAACCCCACGAGCTCAGGGAAGGCCTGCGCGGCGGTCTTGCAAACCGAAAGGCCTAAAGCCACCGCAGGGATGGTCTGAAGGGAGACTGTTACTAAGAGCAGTTGTGGGGGCTGGTCGCGTCCGAGGCTGGAGTCTTCCCTGACAAGGTCAGTGTTTACCTTAACTGAACCTATGGTCCTTTTGCATCTAAGTCAACATACCTCTGAAATGTCAGAGGAACTTGTAACATCCCGCCGTCCCCGCCCCACCCCGCCTCCACCCCCTTCCCCTCCCCCCACCCCACCCCACACAAGCAAATGCGCCTGGGGGCTCTGCAGGACAGAGACCATAAATTCCTTCATGGCTACTGTTATCACGTGTACTGTTGCCTGTGAACTATCTATCCTGCACCCACCTAAGGAAAAGAAGTAGGTGTGGCCCTGGCCGGTTTGGTTCAGTGGGTGGAGCCGAAGTCAGCCTGCAGCGGACCTTAGGGTCCCGGGTTCCATTCGGGTCCAGGGCGGTGCATGCCCACCCAGGTCATGGGCTCCAGCCCCACTCGGGGGCGTGCAGGAGGCTTCCAATCCAAGATTCTCTCTCATGGATGAGGTTTCTATCTCTCTCCCATCCTCTCTGAAATCAATAAAAATATATTTTACAAAAAAGAAGTATGTGTCTATCATTTTACTTTTTATCCAATCCCAGAGGTTCCCCCCACTCCCCACCCCCACCCCCACCCCCTTTGCTTTCTCCTCCCTCCCTCCCTCCTTCCCTCCCTCCCTCATATGTCACCAGTGGATTGTCTGTAACCTGCTTACATCTCCTCCTTGGATTGTCATGTTTAAAAGAAAGTGCCGCCCCGGCATGTTTTGGTCAGTGGGTAGAACATCGGCCTGGGGACCCGAAGCATCCGGGGTTCCATTCCAGTCAAGGGCGCAGGCCCGGGTCACAGGCTTGATACTCAGTAGGGTGTGTGCAGGAGGCAGCCGATGGGTGATTCTCTCTCATGGTAGATGCTTCTATGGCTCTCTCTCCCTCTCCCTTCCTCGCTGAAATCAATGAAGATATATTTTTTAAAGCCACACAAATGTATTATTGCACTTCCATGTAGTAAAAAGCATACTTGTACAATGTTTTATACTTGCATTTTGTGTTATTAAAACAGTGACGGGCATGGGGGGAAGGGGAGTGCTGGGCCGCCCCGGGGGCGTCGGGGGGGGAGGCGGGGAGGGGGGGCGCAGCGAAGATGCTAAACTTCTGCGGGAGGGGCCCGGGGGAGGGGCGGGGGGGGGGAGCCGGACTGCACCAGGAAGAGCATGTAGTCAGATTTGGCCTCCTTCAGGTTCTGGAGGGATCCTGCCAGATGCCAGGAGTGGGTGGGAAATCGTAGGAGAGCAGACTTAGAAGATAAAACACCTGAACAACTAAATAAACATTATGGATGATGTGCCAAACACTCTGAGACCTCTGTGATCTGTAGAACTAGTCCTTATAGGACAGTTCTTCGAGATAATGCAATACCAACAATAGGTGATCTTACCAGTCATTTGAACAATCCACATAGTAGACACAGAAAATGAATAAAAGAATTGAGCGAAGATGAAATCAGGACACGGAAACAGGAAAAAATTGACGAAACTTCTGAAAGGGAACAAAAACAAACATAGAGTGATCAGAACTCCAATACAGAAGGGGGTGAAGAACAGGATGAAGACATTTTACCTTTAACCCTTGAAGAGAAAGTAAACAAAAGAATACTTTAAAATCTTTATTTGAAGTTTTGATTCTTATGGGAAAACAAAACATAAGTCTAGATCAGCGGTTCTCAACCTGTGGGTCGCGACCCCTTTGGGGGTCGAACGACCCTCTCAGAGGGGTCACCTAAGACCATCGGAAAACGCATCTATAATTACATATTGTTTTTGTGATTAATCACTATGCTTTCCTTATGTTCAATCTGTAACAATGAAATTGGGGTCACCAGAACATGAGGAACTGTATTCAGAGTTCTTGGCATTAGGAAGGTTGAGAACCACTGCTCTAGATGGACATGAAGCTGATGAAATCCCAGAAGGCCTCTTCACTCCAGATGACTTTCAGGCAGGCAGGCAGGCAGGCAGTCAGGCACTGTCGGAGTGCCGGATAAATTCTGGTGAAGAGGTTCGCTCTGAGAAAGCCCTTTGAGACCACAGCAGTCAACGCACCATTCTGTTCAAAAGTACAAGCAGAAGCAGATGCTAGAGATCCGTGAGAGCCGCATTCGGGGAAGGAATGCTCAGGGGAGTGAGAGACTCCCCCTTCTTTTCCATGGCCACTGACAGACGGACGCACGCACGCACGTAGTGGACACAGCAGGGGAAGAGCACCTGCCCACGTTGGTGAGGTTTGCTGACAAAGCTCGTGACCTGAGAGAGGAATCTGTGGGTTTCCTGCCTTCTGAAGCCGCTGCCGAAATTTTGGCTATGACGTTTCACACTACGAGACCCGAGAAGTGGGGATTACGCATGGAATATTGTCATGGCCAGGCTTACATTGTGTCCAGTGGATTTCCTTCCGAAACTAAAGTTGTTGCTTCTAGACTTTTGGAGAAACATCCCTCCCCAAGTTGTCTACACACTCTGCTCTTCCCTGTGCCTGAAGTACTCGGTCGGCAAAATCGGTGCCGGTCACGGGAGCGTCTGTTGCATTTGGAACAACTGAGGGAGTTTGATCTTTTTTCCACCCGTCACCACAACTGCTTTTAGAGCTTAACAGTGTCATTTCTGTCCTCTTTCAGAACAATGAAGAAAGCGGTCAAGAACTGAAGGAAATTTGCCATTCTCGGTGGACAGGCAGGCGCGCACGATGCTTTTGAAATTGCAGTGGAGCTCCTGCAAGCACTTGTTTTCTGTGTAGGTGTGAGGCCCCCAAGAGGGACCCTCACTCTGTCCCACAGATCGACGGCGACCCCAATCAACCGCAGGAGACGTCACTTGATGCAAAACGCAAGAGGCTTTATTCTTTATTCCAGCGCGCTGGGGCCCAACCCGTACTCACACAAGAGCAGAGGAGTTGTGCCCCCAGCAAGGGGTTTTTCAGCTAATTATATGCTAAAATCACACATCAGGGAGGGGTTGCATGCAGGAGGGTAAGAGGCCAAAAGGGTCTGGTTTGTGTCTTGATAGGGATAAGGCACTCCTTACAGTCTGTTCCTCTCAAGGTTGATTGAAGCTGGGTTTACTCAACCCATCCTTTGTTGGGGCTATCTCCTGTAATAGCCTTGGGGAGGGCGTCATTCCCTTCCGTTCCTATCTCTAGCGTGAGAAACCTGGGGAGTTGAGATAAAACAGGCAGCTAGTCCTGGCAGCTGGGCTTGTGCAGTTTGTAACATTCTTTTATTCTTTCATTCCCCCATTTGCTTTTTGGTAAGTTCTAATCATGGAACTTCTGTCTCTAGACATTCCTCTTCGAAACTATCTCTCTGGCGGAGAGACTGGTATTGCTGCCTGAGCACTAGTACTTGAAAGGTGACCAGTCGGTTTAAGATACAGGGCCCAAAAGTAAGAATTAAAAGCAATATAATAAGAGGACCCATAAGGGTGGATATGAGGGTCCACTGAGTCCTAGACTTCTTTATTTTGCCTGGGCTGTCTTAAGCCAGGTGTGATGAAGCCAAGTCGGGATCCCGTCGACCTGACCTCCGTGGGGGTGGTCCTTTCAGTCCTTGGGTGGCAAATTTCTTTACCCAAACAGTGTCACCAGGTTGGAAGGGATGAACCGGATACAGGCAGATCATCTTGGACGTGCTTCTGGTCTGCTTGCTGGGTAGACTGTAAAACCTGAAAGAACTTGAGTAAACTGGTGAGATGAGTAGTACAGGGTCTGGAAGAGTCACTAGAATCTGTAAAGGCCCCACTGGTTTTAGGGCAGCCTCCTGGGCTGCTTTGTCTGCAGCCTAGTTCCCTCCTGCTTCTGGGGAGTCAGTGCCAGTTGACCCAGCGTCCTTGCTCTGCTCATGTCTGTCTAACTGCTTATTATATTACCTCAAGGATCCTGGCTCTGAATTCTTTCAGGGAAAATGGGCGTTGAATTCTCTTCTGTAGCTGCTTCGTGCTGAGGAGGGACAGAAGTTTCTCTCAGAGCCAAGAGATCCTTGCTATCTGTCAGAGGGACGATGAGGCCTGGGCACAGAAGGAGGTAGGCTTGTGACCTGGCAGAGACAAACTGTAACAAATGGTCTGGTGGGAGGGAAAGAAAACATTTCAGTTTTAATAACCTCTGTTGAAATAGGATTTTTCTCCTTAAAACTCCTCTATGGCTATCAAAAAGCCAAATCAAGACCAATTTATCTACTGTATTCAATTTGGCCTGATGTTTGCATAAATACAACAAGAATGGTAACTGACTACCTGTGCTGGAATTTCATGATTGAATCTTAATGTGCCCCGTAAGGGCCAGGAAGCCAAGCCATCCAGCTGCCATCAGGCCTGCCTGCTGTATCTGCTGTGTTAGGTGAATCCCTCACCTGTAGCAACTCCACCTGAGCCCACGCTCTAGGCTTTAAGGCCCATCTCAGTAGCCCTCCTACTCGTTGCGGCCCAGAGTGTGTGGGGGTTTCGCAGGGATGCAGAGGCATCTTTACTGCTCCCCTTCTACTCTTACCAACCGCCAGTGATGGTAGGGCATGGGCCTGACGCTCCAGCGCCAGCCATCTTCAGGGCTCCCAAGCAGGATACCAGGCTTTTCCTGTGGCACCTTTTTTTGGCTTCAAGTCGTCAGAGGTCAGACAGGTTTCTTTAAAACATGATACTCCAGTCAAAGTTTTCATTAAATAAAACCACTACTGGAAACTGGTCTTATTGAATTTATGCAAAGAAATGTATTGCCATGACTTATTAAGCATTGCCAAATTTTGGAGGAATTACATAAGGAGAAAAAGCCACTGACCTGCCTTAACATCTTCTGATTTTCCTTGTAACTGTTAGATCTCTTTTATCATTCTTCCTAAGTACTTTGGCATAACTATTTACCCTCTGTTTAGGGAGGCAGAATGTAAATTATTTACTCTTTCTGACCTACTGGCCTGTATCATTTGATTAATTTTCTTTCAACATTTCTCTTCTCCTTCTTATCATATACACAACCTTTTTAAATTTCATACTTTCAAATTAGCCTTTAAACCTTCTTTCTATGTCTTTTAAAAATGCATAACCATGCCTCAGACCTTCTACTCAGTAATTCCTTATTCTTAGAAACCTCAATCCTTTAATGATTACCATAAAATAAACAGCCAGTATTTCTTAGATTACTAAAACCAGGTGCTTCCATCCTTATGCAATTTCAAGTATACTGTATTCGTCTAATTTAGTCTTGAAAGGGTTAAAGAGAACAAAACGGGGCAGAGAGAAACTTACTGAGCTTAGCAGCTTGCGGCCTTGAGTCCAGCAGATTAGTAAAAATCAACAAAACTTCTGGTCTGCTTTCCCTGCCGACGGCCCCCCTCTTTTCTGTATTAACCATTTCCTCAGCTGCTCTCCCTCCTAGATTTTCACTCAGGTACCCGTCTGACCAAAGTTGTGGAGCCACACAAAGGAGAGGAGAGGGCAGGCCCCCTCCCTCCACACTCGCACACTTTCACCAGACATTCATTCAGCAAAGGCATTTAGCTATCACAACACACAGTTTTTCTTCAAGGTCCCAAGTTCTCAGCAGTTCTGGAAAACCACACCTGAGGCTGGCAAGCAGGTTTGACCCAGCCCTTGACTTTAAAATGACCATAATGCTTAAAGGAGTAGTTTGAGTCTGTCCCATAGCGTAAACAAAAGAACACAGACACCAAACAAACAAAGACACCTAAGAACAGCCTTCCGACCCCGCGGAAGAAAAACTGAAAACAAAGCAAATGGGGGCTTTTACACCCCCCCATATGGGGGCTCAAGGCGTCCCTTGACTCCTCCTCTACCCTTGGGGCGTCCCCCAGGGCTGCAACCTGTGGTCCTCCAGGCACGTCTACCGACCACTGTTCGGCCACTCTCACGAGTGGCCGAACGGCTGCCAAACCGAAAGCACGCACTCAAATCCAGACCACTTGACAAACACAAGACAAAGACAAACAACTCGGGGTACCCCTTCTTACCTCCAAGGTCGGCTCCGCGGATGAGGGGTGGTCGTCTAATCCCAGACGAGCCCCCAAATGTGAGGCCCCCAAGAGGGACCCTCACTCTGTCCCACAGATCGACGGCGACCCCAATCAACCGCAGGAGACGTCACTTGATGCAAAACGCAAGAGGCTTTATTCTTTATTCCAGCGCGCTGGGGCCCAACCCGTACTCACACAAGAGCAGAGGAGTTGTGCCCCCAGCAAGGGGTTTTTCAGCTAATTATATGCTAAAATCACACATCAGGGAGGGGTTGCATGCAGGAGGGTAAGAGGCCAAAAGGGTCTGGTTTGTGTCTTGATAGGGATAAGGCACTCCTTACAGTCTGTTCCTCTCAAGGTTGATTGAAGCTGGGTTTACTCAACCCATCCTTTGTTGGGGCTATCTCCTGTAATAGCCTTGGGGAGGGCGTCATTCCCTTCCGTTCCTATCTCTAGCGTGAGAAACCTGGGGAGTTGAGATAAAACAGGCAGCTAGTCCTGGCAGCTGGGCTTGTGCAGTTTGTAACATTCTTTTATTCTTTCATAGGCGGTGCACAAGAGGACACACATAGTAGATGGGAAAACTGTATAGCGGGCCGAGCATTCCCACTCTGCAGTGCAGCAACAGATTTTGATTTCGTTGTTACCATTGTCATTCTTTTTTTTTTGATATATATTTTATTGATTTTTTACAGAGAGGAAGGGAGAGAGATAGAGAGCCAGAAATATCAATGAGAGAGAAACATCCATCAACTGCCTCCTGCATACCTCCTACTGGGGATGTGCCCGCAACCAAGGCACATGCCCCTGACCGGAATCGAACCTTGGACCCTTCAGTCCTCAGGCCGACACTCTATCCACTGAGCCAAACCGGCCATGGCTACCATTGTCGTTCTTAAAAACGTTCTACCTTTGACAAGAGCCTCTGGGAAAAATCTCCAGGGTCAGACCTCTGATGTCTTCTTTGCAGCCCGCCAGTAGCTGGACCTGGGTGCTGCGTTTGCTACATGAAGTGATGGAAGATATTGAAGTTTATCGTGAATTTCGGTTTGAGGAGGCCACCAATCTGGCAACCACATTTGCTATTTCAGATGAAGCTCTCTGGGAAGTTCCACAGAGCTCAGTGAGGGAACCTGGAGTCTCAGGCGACCGACCTCTGAGAGGTGCTAGAAAGAGCCTCTGACTGTTCCAACAGTGGACCCCATTGTTCAGGAACTGAAAGAGGTAGTCTCAGAACAGCACCCCAAAGCTCTTCGATGCTGATCTCTGGTCCCCTCTGTCACGGGACGGATGAAATTCAATACGCTGGAGGAGCACCAGGCTGACACGTACGGCAGCGACTTACCCAATCCCGATGCACTCTCAGCTGTGCTGCATTGTTGGAGAATCAAGTGGAAACCCAGAGGAAAAGATACAGAGCTTCCATCCACCATGCATGAAGCCCTCCACCTGCCAGACATCAAGTTTTTTCCTCATGTTTATACGTTGGTTGCTAAAGGGCCTACGAATTCTCCCTGTGATGAAGGTTGAGAACGAACGCTATGAAAACGGGCGAAAGCGTCTCAAAGCACACTGGAGGAACACTTTGACAGGGCAAAGGTCAAGTAGCTTAGCTTTGCTTAACATGCAAAAAAAAAGAAAAAAAGAAGAAAAAGGGAAAAAAAAGAATAAGAAACAAAAAATAACTAACAAAACAAAACAAAAACAACACTCCTTAAAAAAAAAAAATCCTTAGAAAACACGGTTATCCAGCCTTTCAACGCGCTGATGCTTTGGCAAGACCAGATAGCCAGGCCTAGACTTGGTCACTGGGCGGGGGCCTGGACATCCATCCAGAGAGGGAGGGGGGCGGAGGGGGCCGACCCGCCCTCTGCTGGTCGAGAAGCGCCAATGAATTCCTCCCTCCGGGAAGGCAGAGCCAGGTGATTGGACTTCCCAGTTCTGGGTCGGACAAGCAGGAGACACTGTCCGAGAACACAGAGGCTGAAGGGTGCTCATGGATGCCGATGGACCATTCAAATGAAGACGTATCTGTGCCTGACTGCGGATGTACACACACACACACACACACACACACACACACACACACACACGAAACCATGTTCCGCTATCCCCAGGCTGCCAAGTCCTCGCCATAGCCCCCCACTACCCCAGCCGCCCCTCAGATGGGCGAGAGAAAAGAAGAGAAGAGCGACTTGGGAGCGGTTTTGCTCCTTGGCGAGGATTGTTCCGCACTGGCAGGCGGGGGCGGAGCCACGGACAGGCTCTTCCACTGGGAATCCACCAATCACACCGCCGCAATGGGCGAGCGGCTCTAGCGTGGCTTCTGATTGGCTCAGACCTCCCGCCTCTGTATATATGAGTCTCCCTCACTGCAGCCCAGGGCTTTGTTGGTAAGACAGCCGACTCCACAGTGGGAGGGGTGAAAGAGACTTTTTTAAAAACGATATAGGTGGACTGTGCTGGCTGTTACACGTGGAGGCATGGAGGAGTGCACTTGCCTCTGCGGCTTCGGCTCTTCGCGAGGATATCGGTGTCCTCAGAAAGGCCAGCGCCCATCTGAGACAGCAGCAGCCGAAGGCAAGCGGAGTCCTAGGAAGCGCCCGCGCCCAGCTGAGACAGCAGCAGCCGAAGGCAAGCGGTGTCCTCACAAGCGCCAGCGCCCAACTGAGATGGCAGTGGCAGAAGGCAAGCAGTGTCTTCAGGAGTGCCAGGGCCCAGCTGAGAAGGCAGCGCCCGAGGGCAAGCCGGCCCCGGCAGAAAAGCACCTCGAGTCGGGCGCCGCAACACGGTGCTGTATGGGGAGTGGTGGAATCGCGAGCCCCATGCCGCCCCCGCACTGCTCTCTGCAGGACCTGCCTGTGGAGATGCTGGTGGAGATCTTCGCCTCGCTCCCCAGCACCGACCTGGCCAGCCTGGCCCAGGCCTGCACCAAATTCCGCCACATCCTGCGCACGGACAGCATTTGGAGACAGCGCTGCCGGGAGGAGTTTGGCTTTCTGGAAAACTTGCAGACACCAGAGATGATGGGTATGTCTTATCGAGAGGTCTATGCGAAGATGTTCCCATACAGAAACATTCTGGGTTTGTGGCAGCTAGATAATGCCTATAGAAGACTGCTGAATGTAGTGGTGGATGGCTTAGGCATTACTGGTTGGATGTACAGGCCTTCCCTTAACACCCATGTGGACGGCCCAATGCAATTCGAGCCCTCCTTTAGAATTCGCCTGATGGAGAGGAAATCAGCCACGGTGGAGTACATGGACGACTTCTACAGCTTTTCCCACAGCCGCCACATGCAGATTCAGAAGGACAGGTTCAGCATCCGGTGGATCAAGAGAGACCACCGAAAGGATCCACCGACACGGCTTAGGGGGGAACGGGGGCTGGTACTGTCGCGGGAGGACAGACAGCTATATGACTCCCTGACCTACCGTCGCCTCTACCTCCCGCCGAGCCACCCGGACGACCTCATCAGGCCAGGCCTCTTCCAAGGCAGATACGATGGCTTTGGCCTCATGATTGCCATGCTCAGCTTCCATGGGAAGTATGCCAGGGTCACGAAGATCACAGGAGACTTAATCTGGACGTTAGAGATCCACCTCATGCGCCGCATCCATCTGCCAGATGGCGAGATCTTCCGCAACTTCAACGAGCTCTCCCGCATGGTCCTGGAGATTGAGGAGCAGGTGATGCGGGAGCAGCAGCAGCCTCAGCAGCAAGCAAACGGGACTGAGGAAAGCGAGAGCCATGGCTGGCAGAGCCCTGCCCAGCCCAGCGTCAGGGAGTCCTGGGCTGCAGCTTCAGAGGAGCAGCCTGTTCCGTTTGTTCTGCCTGTGGGCACACTCACAAGAAACAAGAACTACCCCCGAACCTGCAGGATGTGTTTCTATGGCGTGCACATGCTTACCTTACATGGTTTCGCTGACCCCAGGCGTTGCCCTGGAGTCTTCATCCTGTTCGATGAGAACCACTTCGGGTTCATCAAGCTGGAGGAGAAATACTTCATCCTGTTAGGCAGAGTCCAGAACACCTTCCAGAATGTGGAGGCACCATCCCCGCAGGCCTTCCTGGAGATGCTCTCCAACATTCAGTCTGGACCCCCTGGGAGGAGCAGCTTGCATGCACTTTGAAGATTTCACCATCTGACCCAGTTACCCACCTTTGTTTGTTTGTTTCTTTTTAATCCTCACCCGAGGATATATTCCCATGGATGTTTAGAGAGGGTGGAGGAGATTGGGAAAGACAGAAATCATCGATGGGTGAGAAACACATCAGTCATTGGCCTACTGCCCAAGCCCGGACCAAGGCATGGCTGGGTAGGGGCCAGCAACTGAGGTAGAAATAAACCTTAGACCAGTGGCCTCAACCTTCCTAATGCGGCATATATAAAACCATACACATTTTATTCGAATAAACTCCTTTAAAAAAAAGAAAACTCCTAAAAAAAATCCTGTAAAAACCTCCTTAAAAAAAACAAACAAACAAACAAAAAAACACTCCTTTAAAAGAAAATCCTTTAAAAAAAAACAAACCCTTAGAAATGACATTGATCCAGCCTTTTAAAGAGCAGACGTTTCATCATGCCCATGTGTCCTGGCCTGGACTTGGTCTCTGGGCGAGGGCCTGACCATCCATCCAGAGAGGGAGCATGGGGGGAGGGGGGTCGACCAGATGGCCCAGCCCATGCGGTGCCAAAGAGCTTATCCCGCACTTTGCTGGTCGAGAAGCGCCAATGTAAGCCACCTTCCTGCAGCCACCTCTGGGGAAGGCAGAGCCAGGTGCCTGGACTTGACCCGAGGGGGGAAGGACAAGCAAGGGGCGCGCTGTCTGCCAGAAAGCCGGGGCTGAAGGGTGATCATACATGCCGACGGACCATTCAAATCAAGAAGTGTCCGTGCGTGACTGCAGATGTACACACACAGACACACGTGCGCACACACACACACACACACACACACACACTCACCTACCCCCACCCCCCCCACACACACACACACAAGGGAGCACAGGTTCTGCTATCAATACTTCTAATGAGTGACCCACGTCTAGGAGATTTACTCTGGCTTTTTTCCTTGTGGCTTGTCCCGGGCCCACCCGAGCCTGTGTAAATATGTATTGTCCCCTCTTCCACCCAGAATACGGCGACGCCGCCCCACAAGGCATGGAGACGGAGCCCTGTGGGCCTCCTTGGGCACTTGCCCCATCTCCCCAGCCCCCCCCCCCGCACCCCCTACCCCACAAAAAAGACAGGGAATCGCTTCAGCGGGCGAGTGACGCCCTCTACAGGCCCTGAAGCGCAAGTGCAAGTCTCCTCCCCAAACCCCACCCGCACCCCCTTCCGAAAAACTTGTCTGGGGAAGGCAAAGCCAGGTGTCTGGACCTCCCAGGTGTGGGTAGACCCGAGGGGTGGGGGAAGGTCCAGCCAGGGGCGCTGTCTGTGAGAAGGCAGGTGGCCTCTGTGCGTCCTGAGCTCAGAGGTAATATACAAATCCATACAGATTTTATAGTTTCTATCCTTTGATTTATGTTCATTTTTATGAGATATTGTCGTAATATTTTTCTTCTTAGATATAGTCCTTTAGCTCTTTGAACATATATAAAATAAGGGATTTAAGGCCTTTGTTTAGTGAATCCAATATCTGGGTTTTCTGAGGTACAGTTTCTAAGAAACTGAGATTACACATATATATTCATTATCACCTCCCAGAAACATTAAGCGTATATGAGTCATAATTTATTATTTCTTTGCATATCTCACAGTTTTTGTCGAAAACTGAACATTTTTACTAATATAAGTTGGCTACTTTGGAAATCAGATATTTTTCCCTCATCAGGGCTGTTGATTTGGTTGTTTGTTTGTTTGGTTTTTTTTTTAGAGACGTCTCTGAGTTAATTATGTAAAGTCATTTTATCATGTGTGGTCACTGAAATAACTGTCTGGCTGTCAGCCAATGACTGGACAGAGATGTTCTTAGATGCCTGCCAGTCTTTGCCAAGGAGCTCTGTATGTGTTCGGGGACATGCCTTCAAAATTCACCCAACTACATGTTAGCCTTCACTTCCTTTTACACACTCTCCAGATTAATTGTAAATGAGACTATAGGACATTCTTAGTTTTTTCCAGAGCATGCACATGGCCCACACAGGTACACAGCTGTACACATGTGTGTAGCATTCTCCATTCCCAAACATATGTTGTAGCCATTCAGTGTCCCTTAAAGATATCTCATTCTATAGCTTTTCCTTTTAAGCTTTTGGCTAGTTTATTATTTACTCCAATTGTTATTGATCTCTTCAGTATTTAATAGTTGCTTCTGGCTGTTTTGTTATATTTAAGAACGGCCACTGATTGTTTTGTGAAAATGTCTCTGGGAAAAGGCTTTTTGTGCTAACCTTATGTAGTAGTGCTATAGTACACAGGTGATTATGTTCTCTGAAAATACAAATTGTTGGGTATTTTTTTTTTTAATTCTTATGCCTTACTGCACTGGCTATAACACTTCCACTAGAATGTCAAATAGGTGTGGTGCTAAAGGCCATCTTTACTTTTATTTTTTCTGATTGTGGGATAAGGAATTCAGTATTTCATCACTAAAGTTGATGCCCTCCATGGTATTTTTGTAGAAATTCTTTATTTAATTATGGAAGTTCTCTTCAATATTCAATCTGCTGAGAAATGTTTATATCAGCAATGTTGAATTTTCTTAAATGCCTTTGTTTGCATCTATTGAGTCAATCGTGTGATTTTTTTTCATTTAGAACCTTAGTATGGTGAACTAAATTGATTTTCAGATGTTAAACCATTCTTTCATTTCTGGGTTAAACCTCACTTGAATATAAAATATAGATAGATAGATAGATAGATAGATAGATAGATAGATAGATATAAATTTAAGAGTTTCTGTGTCTATTATGTTTTCGGTTAATTGCTTTGCAGTTTCCTTTCCTTTCTGGTTTGTAATATCTTTGTGACTTTTTGTTTACATGTTTGAAATAATTGAACAGTGAAGCATTTGATTCTGGAATATTATTTATAGAAAGACTTTTAACTATGCATTTGACTTATTTAATACACATGGAGCTATTCTAGCCATCTCTTTCTCTTTAACTGAACTTTGGTAGTATGTCAATTTTGTGAACTATTTCATTTAAATTTTGGACTGGCTTGTCATAAAGTTTTTTAAAATAATGGGAGGCCCTGACCGGTTTGGCTCAGTGGATAGAGCGTCGGCCTGCGGACTGAAGGGTCCCAGGTTCGATTCCGGCCAAGGGCATGTACCTTGGTTGCGGGCACATCCCCAGTGGGGAGTGTGCAGGAGGCAGCTGATCGATGTTTGTCTCTCATCGATGTTTCTAACTCTCTACCCCTCTCCCTTCCCTCTCCCTTCTTCTCTGTAAAAAATCAATAAAACATATTTTTTAAAATAAAATAAAATAATGGAGGACTCCAAAGAGTTTCTCTTCTAAGAATTATAACTACCTCATTGGATTAATAATTATACTAAGTTTTTGAACACAAGAATAGACATGCTATCATCATATTGCCCAAGAGAACAATGATGTTATCACATGATGTATAGTCTCTGAAAAATTTCACTATACGTTCATGAGAAAACGAAAATTTAAAAGGCATATGATGTCTTAGAATTATTGTGAAATTGGTTTTGTTTTCGCACAGCCACTTAAAGGATCTCAGGTACAATCAGGGTTGCATAATCTGAGGGCTGCTGTGTAATCCATCCATCGCAGACACTGTCATCACTGTTCATGAAGATATTAGACAAGAGAGCTAGGAGAAATCCTGCCTTTATTTTGCTTCCTCAAAACGCATATCCAGTTTAACAATACATAGCCAAAATGCAGGTATAAAAAAATCACTAGTTTTAGTTGGTTTTAAGTTCAATATGAATTAAGTGTGATGTGGCTACCACATTCCCCACCTCCCACCAATACTGTTTCCTGACTGTGGGAGTAGTTGGCAAATTTAGATGTGAAGTATAAACGGATAAAATAACAATTTGCAAAAGATGTTACATTTATGGTGATAAGGCCTTTTTTAGATTATAGTAGACATCCTATATGGCAATTAGAGAGAATAAAGTGGAATTAGTATGTTTTAACCTAGGTAGAGTCACAGAGAAGAAGAAAAAGTTATCATCTGGATTCTTTGTTTCTACAACAACTTAAAATTGGTATTTTTGTTGCTATGATAAAAATATCTTAAGTGCTGATGTTAATAAAGCAATTCTGGTAACATATATGATTATTTTATTGTAATAATCTATCATACTTTATTCATTTGACACACTGAGGTAGATAATTAGGATCTCAAGTTTTCTCCGTTTAACTGCTGTCTAGATTTCACTTATTTGCTTTCTAACCACTGAGTGTTTTAATACCTATTTCTGAGAATCTAATATTGTATAAAATGAGGGAAATAACCCTTGTATGCTAGCAGATTATAAAGGGTAATTTGAACCTTTGAACATTTTTATTACTTTGAAATCTTATATGAAAGTTATTTTCTTTTTTATTTTATTTTATTGAGTTTTACAGAGAGGAAGGGAGAGGGATAGAGAGTTAGAAACATCGATGAGAGAGAAACATTGATCAGCTGCCTCCTGCACACTCCCTACTGGTTATGTGCACGCAACCAAGGTACATGCCCTTGACTGAACCGAACCTGGGACCGTTGAGTCTGCAGACTGACGCTCTATCCACTGAGCCAAACCGGTCAGGGCTGAAAGTAATTTTCACATGGCAAGCATTAATATTTATCAAATGAAAAATATGTTATCTTCACACAGGCTCCTGTGAATAAAAAAGAAAAAGCTGCATCACCGTGTTTTCTAAGGAGTCCTTTCTTTTGTTGTTGTTGTGGGCATTTTTTTTAAATTTTTTTTTTTAAGGAGGGTTTTTGGGGGGATTTTTTTGTGTTTTTTTGTTTGTTTGTTTGTTTGTTTGTTTGTGGTGGCTTTTTTTTGTTTTTTGTTTGTTTGTTTGTTTTTGGTTTGTTTGTTTTTTGGCCCCTGGGACGTATCTCATCACTGGACTTGTAGGGTCTCTTGATTTTCCAGAAGGTTCTAACAACTCTGTGTTTAGAAGGCCTTCGCTTCCTTCCGCCTTCGATGTTCCTTATGTTTACTTCCTTTACCATCTCCTGCAGCACTGTCGCTCTCCTTCTCTTTTGACTTTGTACTATCCTTCCGATTGTGGCTGTCTCTTGTTGAAAGCTTTTCTGGAGAGTTGCTACCACCTATGTTTCGACTTCTATGACTTTGTCCACCCGAGTAAACTTCTCTGCGTCCCCTTGTCAGGGGAGAATTCCTGATATGAGGTGGTGAAAAGCTCTCTGGAGGAGAGTTATCTCCATTTGCTGATGCTCGAGGCTGTGCTCCAGCAGCATAACCTCTGTAGTATCTGTCATCCCACTCAATGTATTTTCTCTCGCACTCTCGGTAATGCTCATTCTTAAAGGGATCTCTAAAGTCAACACTCCTGCCATAGTAAGCTTTTCTGTCATATGGTGGTGGAACTTCTCTGTATCTATTAAAATGTGCACGTCCTGTTTCCCCTTGTGGTACAGTCTGCTTATTTGGAGGCTGTCCCCTAAATGCTGGAGGGGACCTTGGTCGCGAAGGACATGGCCTATATAGTGGTGACCTTGACCTAGATCGACAATATCCATGAGATCTAGACCTTGGGCGGTGATTTCGACTCTTGCCTCTGCCCCTTCTGGGGTATGGAAGTGATGGCGAATAGGAGCAAGATTGCGAGCGGCTAGATGATCGGGGATAAGAAGGTGACCGCGTTGAACCAGGTCTTGATTTAGGGTAAGTAGAAGGACTTCTGGAGTATGCGGAACCACCATAGGGATATTTAGACTCTCCTTTTAGCCGTCGCTGCTCTCTATAGAATCCTTCCCTGGGCCCAAGTGGTGCTTGTGTTGTTGGGATGGTATTGGAATGAGCAGTCTGCACTCCTGATGATCCCCAAGGCGTTGACAAATTGGCCGGCGCTGGAGGGAACCCGGGGGGAGGGACACTATACCCAGCAGGTGGTGACTGTCCAAGCAAAGATGGGGTTCCAAGCACAGGCACCGGGTAACCTTTCTCCTCCACAAGGGCAGTCATTGCTATTGAAGAGGTTCCCTTTGAATGCTCTGAGGCAAGGGCTGCGGCTGACACTATTTTATGATCGGAATCCCGGAAAGGCCCATCTGATTTTTCCCAGTGGACTGAGATGGACACCGGTGCAGTTATATCAGGTCCAGGCACTGGGGTGGATGAATTTCCGGGCACAGCAGGGGCTAAGCGAGACTGATTAGAAGTTAATGAAGATGTAGAGGGAGCCGGGTGGCCTGATGAAGACGTGACTGGAGTCATCGGAGGATCTTGCTGTCTTGATACTGGAGATCTCATCAGAGGCTGTAGATTCCGCTGAATGAGAGGTCTCGGAGGCGGTATCAGGGGTGGTGGTGGGGGTAACTGTTTCCGCAGTCTTTTTGTATAACCACAAGTTCCATTTTTGAAGTTAGTAACAGCCTGTCGCAAGAATTTATTGGCAATTAAAGCATCGGGAGAGACATCGTGTTGATGACACGTTGGACACGTATGGTCCTCTGATTCCAAGAGCGCTGTTCTTATACACTCATCACAATAGCTGTTTGCACAGCAGGGAATGATAGCGGCATCAGTCACGATGTCTTTGCAGATGGGACACAGCAACTCGTCTGGGATAGGGTCGTCCTTTTCAGAAGACGAAGAGGGCTCCTCTGGAAAGAAAGGTGGCCTTTCTTTCTTCCCAATTGCATATGCCTCTGCCTCTATAGTCGGTATTGCGTATGTTCCAGTGTTGGTGAGCTTTGCACCTTTCATGTTGGGATCTTTCACTTCCATCATGAAACTTCTGGGGATTCCAGTGCTCTTTTTAGTCCTAGGGCGAGGTTCGAAGCGTTCATCCCCGTTGGTTGGGCAGTTCTTAATATAATGGCCGGGTCTACCACAGCGGAAACAGGTATAAGATGGAGGTGGTGGACCTAGAGGCTCCTTCACGTAATTGACGGGGCCGTTCGCACGGCCAGATTGCGCCATCATGGCTTTAATTTTATCTTCTTCAGAAGCATTGGCTTCAGCCAGATTGGCAGTCTGCGTAAGCTGGGCCAGAGAAATAGATGCAGAAGAGGCATCAGTGACTATTGAAGTGCCCATCACTGGTTCCGAGCGACGTCTAGCGTCCGCCTTGCTTGTAGATTTCACACCTCCAATAGGAATTCTTCTAACAATTACAGATACATTCTTAGGAATCAGAGCATTGTCATCGGTATATTCTTCCTCGGTCTGCGCGTTGCTGATCTGCAGGTCGCACTTGGCAGCATTCAGCTTCTCTCTGCCCATAATCTGCTTCTTTAGGTCACGGAGGGAGATGTGCCGCCCATCAAAGGTGGCGATGGCATAGCTGAGTTTGGAAGCGAATTTATAATGCACACAGGCCATGGTGCCAAAGGACTCCTAACTAAGGACGGGCGTGGAGACGTGGACGCGCTCAATATATGTATATTTGTCAACTGAAGAGCAGAATATGCCCATACACAGAACACCCGCAAGACACCCAGGGACCGCAGGCCTCGGGTTCAACACCCCCACAGACAGCAGGGGCGTGAGCACCGCAATCCAGACCGGCGAGCACGGAATCACTTAAGGTGCAGGAGGGTGGACCAGGGCGGGAGGGCCAGGGGCTCCGCCAAGGGGCACTGCGTCACCACCAAGCCGGCAGCGGGCCTCCACCGGGCTCCGGGCACAGCCGCACCACCCAGGCCCCGCTGGCGGGCGGCCTCAGGCCTCGGTGGCCTGTCACCGCCGCTACCGAGGCTCCCGGAAGCTTCCCCACCCGAGTGCTCCGCGCTTCTCTCGCCTTCCGCTCCCTTCGCCTCTAGTCTCAGGACAGCGAGAACAGGCCCGGAAACTGCGAAGACCAGTTCTTCCTTTCTGTTCTGCCCGGTGCGGCTCCCGAGATGGCGGGGTCCAGCGCCAACAGGTCCAGGGGTTCCCAAACGTGTGGACGGAGTCGGCGAAGAAGAAATGACACGGAGACAGCGTTCAGTTGATCAGCAGCCTAGCCAGGTTCCAGCCAGGTGCTCCAGCGGCTTCTATGTCCCGGGATCGGTTCTTGGCGAGATCTCTCCCCTGAAAGCTCTCTTGGAGAACGAGGACGACGACCAAGACAACAAGCCTAGGGCTGAGAAGCTCTGCAAAGAAGACGCTGCTTTCTTTTATAGGCCCAGAGCGAGGTGGGAGGAGCCAAATCAGACGCCCGCTCCACCAATCAGCCGCCACCAGGACTGAAAGCGTCACCGGTTGGGCGTCAAGTTTAAGGTGGGGGTGCACATGTTCCAAGCTAGGCCCGGCAAGGCATTCACCGAAAGGACCTCAAGGAAAGGTTCTGTTGAATGTGGCTGCGCCTGGTATTTATTCCTCGTAGGGAATCGGCCGGGCGAGGGTGGGTGTGTGTGTGAGGGGGAGGGGGGCGTGGGGGGCGGGGGGTAAGGGGGTAGACCGGAGACGCAGACGCACCGAATGAAGCTGGCCTTGGAGGTCATGGGAGGCAGAGGCTGAGGCTGAAGTTGATGTGAATAAAATGTGTATGGCTTTGTATATTAGCTCTGAGCCCAGGACGCCAGAGGCCACCAGCAGTCAAACAGCCCCAGCAGAGAGTGGTGGTATAGATGTCTCTGGATCTGTCCCTGTTCCTCAGTCTACGTTGTTCTCTATATTCCACAAATGGGTGAGTTCATGTGGTATTCATTTTGCTCTGACTGGCTAACTTCACTTAGCATAATGCTCTCCAGTTCCATCCATGCTGGCAAGAATTCCTTCTCTTTTTTTTTTTTTTTGTTTTTCTTACCTTTTTACCGCAGCATAGTATTCCATTATGTAGGTGTACCACAGTTGTGTGTGTGTGTGTGTGTGTGTGTGTGTGTGTGTGTGTGTGTGTATGTGATATTAGGGTTTGGCCCCGCCCTGGGGGGACCCAGGTGCCAAGGGCACCTTGAGGGCTTCCTGTGTGGTGGGAGCAGGGCCACCTTGTAGGTTACATTAATCCATTTCTGGAAGAGGAAACTGAGGCTGAGGCAGGTGAAATTAATTTGCATAAGCGGGTCAATTATCAGGAAGACCGGAAGCTGGAGGTGAAGAAGTGGAGGGCCAGGGCGAGGGTACCCTTCTGAACAGGGTGAAGAGTGGGAGCCTAGGGAGAGAAGCCATCTGTCTGCAGGCAAACAGCTTAGCCCTACCGAGGGAGGGCATGACTAGTCCGAGTCTGTGGGGCCCTGCGTAGCTGGGTCTGAGCGAGGCCTCCATCACTTCTTCCTGAATGAATGGCTGAATGACCTTGTGCTCACCAAAACAGGCGGGCGGGACTTGGTCTCTGGCGGGGACCCGGCCACACACAGAGAGAGGCTGGGTCCACCAGATGGCCTGGCCGGGACTTGGTCTCTGGCTGCCGATCAGAGTGATTGGCGGCGGGACTTTTCTAATTTAACTTAATTTAATTTAATTATTTTATTTTATTTTTTCATTTTATCTTGTATATTTTATTTATTTATTTTATTTCATTTTACTTTTATTTTATTTCATTTATTTTACTTTATTGTATTGTATTTTATTTTATAATTATATTTTCCTGGCCCGGACTTAGTCTCTGGTTGTGGATCAGAGTGATTTGGGTTGATCCGGGGCGAGGCCAAAAAGCAAATAAATGTTGACAGACAGAATACTTTGTATTTTATTTCTTTCTTTATACCAATAGCTACAGGCCAGAACCACCCCACCGTCTGCCCAGCCCCAGCCCCAGCCCCAGCCCCAGCCCCAGCCCCAGCCCCAGCCCCAGCCCTCCTCTGGCTCCGGGCAACTCAGCGGCAGCAACAGCCAAAGCTCAACAGCCACGCAGCCATCGACTGGGGGAAGATGGCGGAGCAGTGGCTTCAGGAGAAGGAGGCTGAGCGGCGGAAACAAAAGCAGCGGCTGACACCTCGGCCACACCCGGCCCTAGGAATGAAAGCATCCCATGTCTATTGCTGGCGATGCCACCCTGCTCTCGGACGAGATGGATCAGTAGGGGCCCTGCTCCCAGGACTCTGGTTACCTCTGAGGCTGGGAGATGCTCAGAGTATTGTGCGTGACTGCGGCCATTGTCCTACTCATTTTCAAAAAAAAAAAAAACTTGCTAAAAAATATAAAAATAATAAAAATAAACCTCCTAAAAAAACACTTTGATCCAGACTTTCAATTCGCCGCCCTCTGCTGTTTGAAAAGCGCCGATGCAACCCCCCCCCAACCCCTCACACGCCCCCCCACCCCGCGCTGCAACCTCCTCTAAAATAAAGTAAAATAAAATAATAAATAAAATAAAATAAAATAATAAAGCCCCGCCGCCAATCACTCTGATCGACAACCAGATATACAAAAGCATACACATTCTATTCACATCCACTTCAGCCTCTGCCTCCCATGACCTCCAAGGCACCCTTCGTTCGGTGTGTTTGCGTCTCAGGTCTCCCCCCCCTCAGTCACACACACCCCCGCCCCCCGCCCCTCCCTTCGAGGAATGAATACGAGGCATCTCAGCCACTTTCAGGAGAACGTGAGACGAGACGGAGAGAGTAGGGGGAGAGGGAGAGAGAGAGAGAGACAGTGATGTGAGAGAATCATGGATTGGTTGCCTCCCAAAAGCACTTTGCCCAGAGCCAGGATAGAACCTGGTATGTGCAACCACCTATGTGCCCTTGACCCGGAATCCCTTGACCCAGAATGGAGCCCTCAGCTTTCCATTGCCTGACGCCACCTCTCTCACCTACTGAGCCACACCAGCAGGACGCCGTTTGTCTTTCAGGTGGATCTTGTCATGTATTTATACTTGAAGAGAGTATCGCCAGTTAAGGGTGCTTGCGCTGTTATGGTTTTCTGAGTTTTAGAGCCCTCTGTTTCTCTTTTATTTTCCTGCTCTCTTGTCCTGTATGTTGAGGACTTTCTGTAGTGCTCTGTTTGAGTTCCTTTCAGTTGTTTCTCGTGTACCTCCTGTAGACTTTTGGTGTGTGGTGACCTGGACTCCTGACTTAGGACAAATAAACAGCCTCTCCTCACATTGAGGCGATGGCCTCTCAGGCAACCCTGCCGGGCCTAGCATCCCTCAAAGATGGCCCAAGAGCCCGTCCCGCCCTCTGCTGGTCGAGAAGCGCCAATGCAAGCCACCCTCCTGCAGCCAGAGCCAGGTGCCTGGACTTGACCCTAGCCGGGAAGGACAAGCAGGGGCCGGGGCACGCTGTCTGCAAGAAGGCCGGGGCTGAAGGGTGCTCATGGATGCCGACGGACCATTCAAATCAAGAAGTGTCCGTGCGTGACTGCGGATGTACACACACAGACGCGCACACGCACACCCACACACCTACCCCCCTCCGCCCCTACACACACACACACACACACACACACACACACACACACACACACGCACACGCACACGCACACATACACGGGAGCACAAGTTCCGCTATCAAATGAGGAGCCCACGTCGAGGACATTTACTGTGGCTTCTTTCCTTGTGGCTTATCCTGGGCCCACCGGAGCCTAAGTATGTATTGTCCCCTCTTCAACCCAGAAAACGGTGATGTCGCCCCGCAAGGCGTGGAGACGGAGCCCTGCAGGCCTCCTTGGGCACCTGCCCCATCTCCCAAGTACTCCCCAAGCCCCGGGAATCGCTTCGGCGGGCCAGTGGCGCCCTCTACTGGTCCTGGATCGCCAATGCAAGCCTCTTCCCACCCTCTAACCCCCACCCCCCACTCACCACAGGCACCCACACCCCATTCCGCAACTTTCTCTGGGGAAGCCAGAGCCAGGTGTCTGGACCTCCCAGGTGTTGGGAGACCCGAGGGGTGGGGAATGTCCAGCCGGGGGCCTTGTCTGCGAGTAGCCAATTGTAGGACACTACACCCATACCCATTAGCAGTCACCTCCCTTTCTCAGTGCCCATCCTGTCCTCCCGCCCTAGCCCCTCCCAGTCACTGGTCACTCATCAAAGTGATGGAGCCTCTGTGGCAATTGTGAAGTTGTTCTTTGGGGCAGTAGTCACAAAGCTAATGAAACGGAGTCCTTGTAGCGTGGTGAAGGGAAGGGCCCTGAAGAACTCTGGAGGGCTGATCTGAGTCAGCCCTCCAACTGCTGATGTGCAGGTGAGGAGAGCACAAGGTCATTCAGCCATCCCTTCCAGAAGAAGTGATGGAGGCCTCGCTCAGACTCAGCTCCGCGGGGCCCCACAGACACAAATGCAATAAAAATAAATAAATAAGACAGTAAACCCGCAACTGTGGTATGTGTTCCATTGTTCACCCAATTTGTTGGCAAGTATCTCTATTTTCCCCCTGGTACAGGCCTGTCTCGGCGAGCATCAGGGCTTTTATTTTCCTTCAGTACAGCATCATTATCTTCCTTGTCTTCACCCTCACCTGTTTTTATTTCTTCTGAAGGCGGTGGTGATTCCTTTGCTAGCTTTAGCACCATGTTTTCGAGATATTCTGGCAAACTTTTGAACTGCTGTTTGGTTGGCTGGAAGAAGTGAGGGCTTCTTCGTGCTAACAGTCTCAGGGCTCTCCAACCATAATTTGGATTGTTCACAACCTTATATTCATTTTCAATCATGCTTTCCGGGTCTGCCTGTTCAATGGCTTCTTCAAAGAATTCCTCCAAAGTTGGCAGATAGCCTGCTGGGTTTTATTCACAAGCTTCCATATTATCCGGGCAGAGATCCCAAAGGCTTGTTAACGCCTCCTTTCCCTTCAGAATCTTTTTGTTGGGCCCTTTCCCCAGGAAGGTGCTGTTCTCTTTCGTACTGCTCTCCTCGGCTTAGTATCTGATGTTCTTTCCTTCACAAAACTTGGGCAGCCTTCATTTTTCCACGAGTTCCAGTTTTCTTCAGTGTTTAATATATGCTCTACCATCTTTGAAAATCTCTCTCCATCGGGTGGGTTTTCAGACAGCAGTTCATAAACTGATTTTGTAGTACCTTCAATCCAGAGTGACTGCTCATCAGTTAAAACATCCTTTGAACTTTTGGATTTCACCTGTCCCTTGAGATGTTGGAATAAAATGAGATACTGCAGTAGAATGTGTCGGTGAAAGTTACTGTCACTCAGTTGTAAACCCAGCAACTTTTCACTTGTTAAAAATTTTGCAACGTATACATGTTCTCCTCCTGTTTTTAATTCTCCCATCTTTTTCCTTGAGGCCTGAGTGTCATCTAATTTGTAATTCTTGAAAACAGCCAGGACTTCCTCTGAGTACGTGAGGAAAGTTTTCCATGAAATCTTCTCATAGCATTGCACAGGGTTCCTGAAGTAATCCTGAAGTGACCAGAATTTTCGATACAGGCTGTAATCCATTGGAATGGAGCAAGTTGTTGGAGCTTCGTCATCACCCATTTCACCTTCATCTACGTCCATTCCATCTTCTCCGACTTCAGCGTGCTTCTGACCCAAGGTGCTTTCCTGCTCATTGGTATTGAAAACGGTGACATTTTCCAGATTAAACTGACTCTGCAAGTTAAGACCGGATCTCTCAGATAAAGGGAAAAGCCTGGCCAAAAAGAGTTGAATTCGTGCACGCAAAACTGTGTGCTGGGATTTTGATAATCTTCTTAAGAGATCATTGCACGTACGTAGTAAATAATTTTTCCCAGCGGAATAGAATGTATTTGATCTCCAAGTAGCAACATTTCTCTCCACAAACGTGAATGTTGTGTCACACTGATCCAAAGGGAGACATTCCAAAACGTCTCCCAACAATACAGAAGGTGTAGATGCGGTGCAAATACCTTCAGTTACTCCCCCAATAGCAAGAGAAATAATAGCTAAAACATTTTCACACGATGAATGGTTTATAATTTCTTCTTGCAGAACACCTCTGAGAGCTTGGTCAAGGGTACATTTTTTTTCATCTTCAGTTCCAGGTAACTGGCTGAAGGTATTCAACAATGGCTTGATATTTTTGTTGTTCAGAGCTTCTCTGGTAGACTTCGTGAACCGCGTCCGCGCTTCGGGTACACTGAAGCGTGGCCATGTAGGAGACATCTTCTCGGCCGCGCGTGTTGGTGGGGTCGAAGCCCAGCGGGTCCGGGGGTTCCCAAACGTGTGGACGGAGTCGGCAAAGAAGAAATGACACGGAGACAGCGTTCAGTTGATCAGCAGCCTAGCCAGGTTCCAGCCAGGTGCTCCAGCGGCTTCTATGTCCCGGGATCGGTTCTTGGCGAGATCTCTCCCCTGAAAGCTGTCTTGGGAGAACGAGGACGACGACCAAGACAACAAGCCTAGGGCTGAGAAGCTCTGCAAAGAAGACGCTGCTTTCTTTTATACCCCAGAGCGTGGTGGGAGGAGCCAAATCAGACGCCCGCTCCACCAATCAGCCGGCCCCCCCCCCCCCCCAGGACTGAAAGCGTCACCGGTTGGGCGTCAAGTTTAAGGTGGGAGTGCACATGCTCCAAGCTCGGCCCCGCGCGGCTCGCCCCTTAAGGTGGCATTCACCGAAAGGACCTCAAGGAAAGGTTCTGTTGAATGTGGCTGCGCCTGGTATTTATTCCTCGTAAGGAATGGGCCGGGCGAGGGTGGGTGTGTGAGGGGGGGGAGGGTTGTGGGACGGGGGGATGGGGGCAGGGGGTAAGGGGGTAGACCGGAGACGCAGACACACCGAATGAAGCTGGCCTTGGAGGTCATGGGAGACAGAGGCTGAGGCTGAAGTTGATGTGAATAAAATGTGTATGGCTTTGTATATTAGCTCTGAGCCCAGGACGCCAGAGGCCACCAGCAGTCAAACAGCCCCAGCAGAGAGTGGTGGTATAGATGTCTCTGGATCTGTCCCTGTTCCTCAGTCTACGTTGTTCTCTATATTCCACAAATGGGTGAGTTCATGTGGTATTCATTTTGCTCTGACTGGCTAACTTCACTTAGCATAATGCTCTCCAGTTCCATCCATGCTGGCAAGAATTCCTTCTCTTTTTTTTTTTTGTTTTTCTTACCTTTTTACCGCAGCATAGTATTCCATTATGTAGGTGTACCACAGTTGTGTGTGTGTGTGTGTGTGTGTGTGTGTGTGTGTGTGTGTGTGTATGTGATATTAGGGTTTGGCCCCGCCCTGGGGGGACCCAGGTGCCAAGGGCACCTTGAGGGCTTCCTGTGTGGTGGGAGCAGGGCCACCTTGTAGGTTACATTAATCCATTTCTGGAAGAGGAAACTGAGGCTGAGGCAGGTGAAATTAATTTGCATAAGCGGGTCAATTATCAGGAAGACCGGAAGCTGGAGGTGAAGAAGTGGAGGGCCAGGGCGAGGGTACCCTTCTGAACAGGGTGAAGAGTGGGAGCCTAGGGAGAGAAGCCATCTGTCTGCAGGCAAACAGCTTAGCCCTACCGAGGGAGGGCATGACTAGTCCGAGTCTGTGGGGCCCTGCGTAGCTGGGTCTGAGCGAGGCCTCCATCACTTCTTCCTGAATGAATGGCTGAATGACCTTGTGCTCACCAAAACAGGCGGGCGGGACTTGGTCTCTGGCGGGGACCCGGCCACACACAGAGAGAGGCTGGGTCCACCAGATGGCCTGGCCGGGACTTGGTCTCTGGCTGCCGATCAGAGTGATTGGCGGCGGGACTTTTCTAATTTAACTTAATTTAATTTAATTATTTTATTTTATTTTTTCATTTTATCTTGTATATTTTATTTATTTATTTTATTTCATTTTACTTTTATTTTATTTCATTTATTTTACTTTATTGTATTGTATTTTATTTTATAATTATATTTTCCTGGCCCGGACTTAGTCTCTGGTTGTGGATCAGAGTGATTTGGGTTGATCCGGGGCGAGGCCAAAAAGCAAATAAATGTTGACAGACAGAATACTTTGTATTTTATTTCTTTCTTTATACCAATAGCTACAGGCCAGAACCACCCCACCGTCTGCCCAGCCCCAGCCCCAGCCCCAGCCCCAGCCCTCCTCTGGCTCCGGGCAACTCAGCGGCAGCAACAGCCAAAGCTCAACAGCCACGCAGCCATTGACTGGGGGAAGATGGCGGAGCAGTGGCTTCAGGAGAAGGAGGCTGAGCGGCGGAAACAAAAGCAGCGGCTGACACCTCGGCCACACCCGGCCCTAGGAATGAAAGCATCCCATGTCTATTGCTGGCGATGCCACCCTGCTCTCGGACGAGATGGATCAGTAGGGGCCCTGCTCCCAGGACTCTGGTTACCTCTGAGGCTGGGAGATGCTCAGAGTATTGTGCGTGACTGTGGCCATTGTCCTACTCATTTTCAAAAAAAAAAAAAAACTTGCTAAAAAATATAAAAATAATAAAAATAAACCTCCTAAAAAAACACTTTGATCCAGACTTTCAATTCGCCGCCCTCTGCTGTTTGAAAAGCGCCGATGCAACCCCCCCCAACCCCTCACACGCCCCCCCACCCCGCGCTGCAACCTCCTCTAAAATAAAGTAAAATAAAATAATAAATAAAATAAAATAAAATAATAAAGCCCCGCCGCCAATCACTCTGATCGACAACCAGATATACAAAAGCATACACATTCTATTCACATCCACTTCAGCCTCTGCCTCCCATGACCTCCAAGGCACCCTTCGTTCGGTGTGTTTGCGTCTCAGGTCTCCCCCCCCTCAGTCACACACACCCCCGCCCCCCGCCCCTCCCTTCGAGGAATGAATACGAGGCATCTCAGCCACTTTCAGGAGAACGTGAGACGAGACGGAGAGAGTAGGGGGAGAGGGAGAGAGAGAGAGAGACAGTGATGTGAGAGAATCATGGATTGGTTGCCTCCCAAAAGCACTTTGCCCAGAGCCAGGATAGAACCTGGTATGTGCAACCACCTATGTGCCCTTGACCCGGAATCCCTTGACCCAGAATGGAGCCCTCAGCTTTCCATTGCCTGACGCCACCTCTCTCACCTACTGAGCCACACCAGCAGGACGCCGTTTGTCTTTCAGGTGGATCTTGTCATGTATTTATACTTGAAGAGAGTATCGCCAGTTAAGGGTGCTTGCGCTGTTATGGTTTTCTGAGTTTTAGAGCCCTCTGTTTCTCTTTTATTTTCCTGCTCTCTTGTCCTGTATGTTGAGGACTTTCTGTAGTGCTCTGTTTGAGTTCCTTTCAGTTGTTTCTCGTGTACCTCCTGTAGACTTTTGGTGTGTGGTGACCTGGACTCCTGACTTAGGACAAATAAACAGCCTCTCCTCACATTGAGGCGATGGCCTCTCAGGCAACCCTGCCGGGCCTAGCATCCCTCAAAGATGGCCCAAGAGCCCGTCCCGCCCTCTGCTGGTCGAGAAGCGCCAATGCAAGCCACCCTCCTGCAGCCAGAGCCAGGTGCCTGGACTTGACCCTAGCCGGGAAGGACAAGCAGGGGCCGGGGCACGCTGTCTGCAAGAAGGCCGGGGCTGAAGGGTGCTCATGGATGCCGACGGACCATTCAAATCAAGAAGTGTCCGTGCGTGACTGCGGATGTACACACACAGACGCGCACACGCACACCCACACACCTACCCCCCTCCGCCCCTACACACACACACACACACACACACACACACACACACACACACACGCACACGCACACGCACACACACACATACACGGGAGCACAAGTTCCGCTATCAAATGAGGAGCCCACGTCGAGGACATTTACTGTGGCTTCTTTCCTTGTGGCTTATCCTGGGCCCACCGGAGCCTAAGTATGTATTGTCCCCTCTTCAACCCAGAAAACGGTGATGTCGCCCCGCAAGGTGTGGAGACGGAGCCCTGCAGGCCTCCTTGGGCACCTGCCCCATCTCCCAAGTACTCCCCAAGCCCCGGGAATCGCTTCGGCGGGCCAGTGGCGCCCTCTACTGGTCCTGGATCGCCAATGCAAGCCTCTTCCCACCCTCTAACCCCCACCCCCCACTCACCACAGGCACCCACACCCCATTCCGCAACTTTCTCTGGGGAAGCCAGAGCCAGGTGTCTGGACCTCCCAGGTGTTGGGAGACCCGAGGGGTGGGGAATGTCCAGCCGGGGGCCTTGTCTGCGAGTAGCCAATTGTAGGACACTACACCCATACCCATTAGCAGTCACCTCCCTTTCTCAGTGCCCATCCTGTCCTCCCGCCCTAGCCCCTCCCAGTCACTGGTCACTCATCAAAGTGATGGAGCCTCTGTGGCAATTGTGAAGTTGTTCTTTGGGGCAGTAGTCACAAAGCTAATGAAACGGAGTCCTTGTAGCGTGGTGAAGGGAAGGGCCCTGAAGAACTCTGGAGGGCTGATCTGAGTCAGCCCTCCAACTGCTGATGTGCAGGTGAGGAGAGCACAAGGTCATTCAGCCATCCCTTCCAGAAGAAGTGATGGAGGCCTCGCTCAGACTCAGCTCCGCGGGGCCCCACAGACACAAATGCAATAAAAATAAATAAATAAATAAATAAATAAGACAGTAAACCCGCAACTGTGGTATGTGTTCCATTGTTCACCCAATTTGTTGGCAAGTATCTCTATTTTCACTGGACCTTTGCCCTCACTGGGGCGTTGGCGTTTATCCAGCCATGGTTTGAAAAGTGGGCGTGCCTGGGGGCCTTTGCGGTTTCTTGAGTTTACCAGGGCACGCGAGGAAGACGGGTCAGGTTGCTCACCGCTCCTCTTGCCCAGTGCATAGAACACTTGCGGACCCTCCACCAAGCGCGCACGCAGGCCGCTGCGAGGCCTTTTGAAGGCCTCTTGTGGCAGCTCGGGAGGGCTTTTCTTTCTCTTCATCATCTTGGGAAGGGCTACCTTCTCTTCGGCCTCCGTTGGGGTCCAAGCCCAGCCGTTCCGGGGGTTCACAAAGGTGTGGATGGACTCCGTGAATAAGAAGTGACACGGAGGCAGCGCATTCAGTTGATCAGCAGCCTAGCCAGGTTCTAGCCAGGTGCTTCAGCGGCTTCTAGGACCCGGGACCGGGTCTTGGCGAGATCTCTCCCCTGAAAGCTCCCTTGGAGAATGAGGACGACCACGACCGCGACCACAAGCCTGGGGCTGACGAAGCTCTGCCAAGAGGGACCCTGCTTTCTTTTATAGCCCCAGCGAGTAAAAGTGGGAGGAGCCAGAGAGACCCACCAATCAGCCGCTCCCAGGAATGAAGCGTCACCATTTGGGCGGCGCCAACTTTAGGGTGGGGCAGGTGGGGTATCTCCTGAACGTGGCTGCGATGCCTGGGGTGCTTGACCGGCGCCTCTTGGGCAAGGTTCCTCCGACCCGGGACCAGTGAATAGTGTTGGGGGGTTTTATTTTACTTTATGTTATTTTTTCTTATTTCTGCGCTCATTTCTCTTCATTCATTGCAATTGATTCCATCTCTCGGCAATGAACCGTTGCAAACAAGGTTCCATTTGCATTCGAAGGGAGGGGGCCGGGGCCGGGGTGTGCGGGGGGGGGGGGGGGGCGGGAGGGGGGGCCCGCAGACGCAAACACACCGAACTTAGCGGCCCTTGGAGGTCATGGGAGGCAGAGGCTGAGGTGGATGGGAATAAAATGTGTATGCTTTTGTATCCTAGCTCTGCGCCCAGGACGCCAGAGGCCACCAGCAGTCAAACAGCCCCGTCAGAGAGCGGTGGTATAGATGTGTATGGATCTGTCGTTGTTCGTCAGTCTACGTTGTTCTCTATGTTCCAAAAACGAGTGAGATCATGTGGTATTCATTTTTCTCTGACTGGCTAATTTCACTTAGCATAATGCTCTCCAGTTCCATCCATGCTGGCAAGAATTCCTTCTTTTTCCTACTTTTTTACTGCAGCGTAGTATTCCATCGTGTAGATGCGCCACAGTTGTGTGTGTGCGTGTTTGTGTTTACTGCATTTCTGTGAAATCCCCCCCCCACTACCCACCCCACACCCCCACACCCCTATAGGCATATCCCCGGAGGCATCTCCCTACAGAAAGCAGCTTAGGGTTTGGCCCCTCCCTTGGGGGGACCCAGGTGCCAATGGCATCTTGAGGGCTTCCAGTGTGGTGGGAGCAGGGACACCTTGTAGGTCACATTAATCCATTTCTGGAAGAGGAAACTGAGGCTGAGGCAGGTGAAATTAATTTGCGTAAACGGGTCAGTTATCAGGAAGACCGGAAGCTGGAGTTGACGAAGTTGAGGGCCAGGGTGAGGGTACCCTTCTGAACAGGGTGAAGAGTGGGGGCCTAGGGAGAGAGAGCCGTCTGTCTGCAGTCAAACAGCTTAGCCCTACCGAGGGAGGGCATGACTAGTCCCTGTGTCTGTGGGCCCCTTAGGAGCAGGGTCTGAGTGAGGCGTGTGCTTGTCTGTGTGTTTACGTCCACTGTCACGCACAGACACTTCTTGATTTGAATTGTCCGTCGGCATCCATGAGTACCCTTCAGCCCCTGCCTTCTCGTAGACAGCGTGCCCCCTGCTTGTCCTTCCCTGCTCTGGTCAAGTCCAGGCACCTGGCTGCGGCTGCAGGAGGGTGGCTTGTATTGGCGCTTCTCGACCAGCAGAGGGCGGGACGGGCTCTTCGGCCATCTTGGCGAATCCCCCCCACCCCGCGCCTCACAGCCCCCCGCCCCCGCCCCCCCCCCCCCCCGCCCAGTGTACTTGCCCGAGGTCCATGCCGGAGATCTCCCAACTTACGGGGGGGGGGGGGGGGCGCCGCAGCGCCAAGGCCTCGCCGCCCCCACCCGGCGCCGCCCCGAACCCCGCATCCCACCCCACCCCACCCCACCCCACCCCACCCCACCCCCCACGGAGGATATGGGTACGGTCCGGCGCGAGATTTACACCCTCTACCCGGGATATTTTTCCAAGGGCCAGCGGGCGCTCACCGGACGTCGCCGGAACCGCGACGCTTTCCAAGGCACGGGCCCCTCTCTCGGGGCGAACCAATTCCTGGGCGTCCTGCCCTTCACAAAGAAAAGAGAACTCTCCCTGGGGCCCCCGCCGGCTTCTCCAGGGTCGGTCGCGTTACCGCACTGGACGCCTCAAGGTGCCCGTCTCCGCCACTCGGGATTCGGGGATCTGAACCGGACTCCCTTTCCATCGGCTGAGGGCAACGGAGGCCATTGCCGGTACCCTCGGAACGGCGCTTGCCCATCTCTCAGGACCGACTGACCCATGTTCAACTGCTGTTCTCATGGAACCCTTCTCCACTTTGGCCTCCCAAGGTCTCCTTGCAAGAACTACAGCCGGGTATGGGCCCGCGGCACCAGCGCCATCCATTTTCGGGGCTAGTTGATTCGGCAGGTGAGTTGTTACACACTCCTTGGCGGATTCCGACTTGCATGACCCCCTTCCTGCTGTCGCTATCAACCAACACCTTTTCTGGGGTCTGATGAGCGTCGGCATCGGGCGCCTTATCCAGGCGTTCAGTTCACCCCGCAGCGCCAGTTCTGCTTACCAAAAGTGGCCCGCTAGGCACTCGCATTCCACGCCAGCGAGCCGGGCTTCTTACCCTTTGAAAGAAAGTTTGAGACTAGGTTGAGATCGTTTCGGCCCCAAGACCTCTAATGATCCGCTTTACCGGATGGATGAAAGTGCATCTTTTGTGAGTCTGCGAGAGCGCCAGCTATCCCAAGGGAAACTGCGGAGGGAACCAGCTACTGGATGGTTCCATTGGTCTTTCGCCCCTACACCCAGGTCGGACGACCTATTTCCCATATTTGTTCAGTTTTGTTGACTGATAAAATATATCAATATTCTGAAATTCATGTCTATCTGCCAACCTATTACCTCTCTATGGAGTTACCGCTCTATGGAAAAGCAGCCGGTGCCGAAAGGGGCGCCAGCACTCCCATCATCTCCTACATTGCATAGCCATAGTACAGAGCAATCGCCATGTCTTTTTCCCTCTCAGTGAAATGCTGACGACTTTTCCCCAGTCTGGCAGCATTCTCACGCTCTAGTTGAGCCTTCCTCTTCATGGCCTCTCGTTCTGGCCTCTGCTCATTTGCGATGGGTGTTGACATTACTGGCCCCAGAACCTCAGGTGCCCTCCATAGAATTGGTTGGCGGGTGAAATGCTGGAGTGGAGAGTGGTTGTGAGGCCTGGGCAGGGTGCGGGGCTGGCTCACAGCAGAGTGCACAGGCTCCCGCTTCCGGGAAGCACAAGATGATGTTGTGTAGGGCCCAGGCCTAGAAGCAGGAGGCCGAGGGACACTAGGCCGGGCAGGGTTGTTGAAACCTGGTCTGGCTGAGTTGGTCGACATTGGCTGAGCTGAGCTGCCAGGACCTGCCAAACATACAGGGGTTGGCAGGGTTGCAGTGACTGCAGCAGGCTTGGCAGGGTTGGTCACGGCAGGCCGACGTGATGCCCAAGACTGTGGCCTGCGAGGCATGGGTCGAGCCGGAGGCTTGTTGTCCACGGGTGGAAAACCCGATGGCACCAACTTGACCTTCCCGGCAGAAGGCAGCTTATCCTGGGATGGAGGTGGAGACCCTTGGCCCGAACTTCCATCTGGTTTTTGGGGTTGGACTTGACTTTTCACTGGACCTTTGCCCTCACTGGGGCGTTGGCGTTTATCCAGCCATGGTTTGAAAAGTGGGCGTGCCTGGGGGCCTTTGCGGTTTCTTGAGTTTACCAGGGCACGCGAGGAAGACGGGTCAGGTTGCTCACCGCTCCTCTTGCCCAGTGCATAGAACACTTGCGGACCCTCCACCAAGCGCGCACGCAGGCCGCTGCGAGGCCTTTTGAAGGCCTCTTGTGGCAGCTCGGGAGGGCTTTTCTTTCTCTTCATCATCTTGGGAAGGGCTACCTTCTCTTCGGCCTCCGTTGGGGTCCAAGCCCAGCCGTTCCGGGGGTTCACAAAGGTGTGGATGGACTCCGTGAATAAGAAGTGACACGGAGGCAGCGCATTCAGTTGATCAGCAGTCTAGCCAGGTTCTAGCCAGGTGCTTCAGCGGCTTCTAGGACCCGGGACCGGGTCTTGGCGAGATCTCTCCCCTGAAAGCTCCCTTGGAGAATGAGGACGACCACGACCGCGACCACAAGCCTGGGGCTGACGAAGCTCTGCCAAGAGGGACCCTGCTTTCTTTTATAGCCCCAGCGAGTAAAAGTGGGAGGAGCCAGAGAGACCCACCAATCAGCCGCTCCCAGGAATGAAGCGTCACCATTTGGGCGGCGCCAACTTTAGGGTGGGGCAGGTGGGGTATCTCCTGAACGTGGCTGCGATGCCTGGGGTGCTTGACCGGCGCCTCTTGGGCAAGGTTCCTCCGACCCGGGACCAGTGAATAGTGTTGGGGGGTTTTATTTTACTTTATGTTATTTTTTCTTATTTCTGCGCTCATTTCTCTTCATTCATTGCAATTGATTCCATCTCTCGGCAATGAACCGTTGCAAACAAGGTTCCATTTGCATTCGAAGGGAGGGGGCCGGGGCCGGGGTGTGCGGGGGGGGGGGGGGCGGGAGGGGGGGCCCGCAGACGCAAACACACCGAACTTAGCGGCCCTTGGAGGTCATGGGAGGCAGAGGCTGAGGTGGATGGGAATAAAATGTGTATGCTTTTGTATCCTAGCTCTGCGCCCAGGACGCCAGAGGCCACCAGCAGTCAAACAGCCCCGTCAGAGAGCGGTGGTATAGATGTGTATGGATCTGTCGTTGTTCGTCAGTCTACGTTGTTCTCTATGTTCCAAAAACGAGTGAGATCATGTGGTATTCATTTTTCTCTGACTGGCTAATTTCACTTAGCATAATGCTCTCCAGTTCCATCCATGCTGGCAAGAATTCCTTCTTTTTCCTACTTTTTTACTGCAGCGTAGTATTCCATCGTGTAGATGCGCCACAGTTGTGTGTGTGCGTGTTTGTGTTTACTGCATTTCTGTGAAATCCCCCCCCCACTACCCACCCCACACCCCCACACCCCTATAGGCATATCCCCGGAGGCATCTCCCTACAGAAAGCAGCTTAGGGTTTGGCCCCTCCCTTGGGGGGACCCAGGTGCCAATGGCATCTTGAGGGCTTCCAGTGTGGTGGGAGCAGGGACACCTTGTAGGTCACATTAATCCATTTCTGGAAGAGGAAACTGAGGCTGAGGCAGGTGAAATTAATTTGCGTAAACGGGTCAGTTATCAGGAAGACCGGAAGCTGGAGTTGACGAAGTTGAGGGCCAGGGTGAGGGTACCCTTCTGAACAGGGTGAAGAGTGGGGGCCTAGGGAGAGAGAGCCGTCTGTCTGCAGTCAAACAGCTTAGCCCTACCGAGGGAGGGCATGACTAGTCCCTGTGTCTGTGGGCCCCTTAGGAGCAGGGTCTGAGTGAGGCGTGTGCTTGTCTGTGTGTTTACGTCCACTGTCACGCACAGACACTTCTTGATTTGAATTGTCCGTCGGCATCCATGAGTACCCTTCAGCCCCTGCCTTCTCGTAGACAGCGTGCCCCCTGCTTGTCCTTCCCTGCTCTGGTCAAGTCCAGGCACCTGGCTGCGGCTGCAGGAGGGTGGCTTGTATTGGCGCTTCTCGACCAGCAGAGGGCGGGACGGGCTCTTCGGCCATCTTGGCGAATCCCCCCCACCCCGCGCCTCACAGCCCCCCGCCCCCGCCCCCCCCCCCCCCCCCCCCGCCCAGTGTACTTGCCCGAGGTCCATGCCGGAGATCTCCCAACTTACGGGGGGGGGGGGGGGCGCCGCAGCGCCAAGGCCTCGCCGCCCCCCACCCGGCGCCGCCCCGAACCCCGCATCCCACCCCACCCCACCCCACCCCACCCCACCCCACCCCACCCCCCACGGAGGATATGGGTACGGTCCGGCGCGAGATTTACACCCTCTACCCGGGATATTTTTCCAAGGGCCAGCGGGCGCTCACCGGACGTCGCCGGAACCGCGACGCTTTCCAAGGCACGGGCCCCTCTCTCGGGGCGAACCAATTCCTGGGCGTCCTGCCCTTCACAAAGAAAAGAGAACTCTCCCTGGGGCCCCCGCCGGCTTCTCCAGGGTCGGTCGCGTTACCGCACTGGACGCCTCAAGGTGCCCGTCTCCGCCACTCGGGATTCGGGGATCTGAACCGGACTCCCTTTCCATCGGCTGAGGGCAACGGAGGCCATTGCCGGTACCCTCGGAACGGCGCTTGCCCATCTCTCAGGACCGACTGACCCATGTTCAACTGCTGTTCTCATGGAACCCTTCTCCACTTTGGCCTCCCAAGGTCTCCTTGCAAGAACTACAGCCGGGTATGGGCCCGCGGCACCAGCGCCATCCATTTTCGGGGCTAGTTGATTCGGCAGGTGAGTTGTTACACACTCCTTGGCGGATTCCGACTTGCATGACCCCCTTCCTGCTGTCGCTATCAACCAACACCTTTTCTGGGGTCTGATGAGCGTCGGCATCGGGCGCCTTATCCAGGCGTTCAGTTCACCCCGCAGCGCCAGTTCTGCTTACCAAAAGTGGCCCGCTAGGCACTCGCATTCCACGCCAGCGAGCCGGGCTTCTTACCCTTTGAAAGAAAGTTTGAGACTAGGTTGAGATCGTTTCGGCCCCAAGACCTCTAATGATCCGCTTTACCGGATGGATGAAAGTGCATCTTTTGTGAGTCTGCGAGAGCGCCAGCTATCCCAAGGGAAACTGCGGAGGGAACCAGCTACTGGATGGTTCCATTGGTCTTTCGCCCCTACACCCAGGTCGGACGACCTATTTCCCATATTTGTTCAGTTTTGTTGACTGATAAAATATATCAATATTCTGAAATTCATGTCTATCTGCCAACCTATTACCTCTCTATGGAGTTACCGCTCTATGGAAAAGCAGCCGGTGCCGAAAGGGGCGCCAGCACTCCCATCATCTCCTACATTGCATAGCCATAGTACAGAGCAATCGCCATGTCTTTTTCCCTCTCAGTGAAATGCTGACGACTTTTCCCCAGTCTGGCAGCATTCTCACGCTCTAGTTGAGCCTTCCTCTTCATGGCCTCTCGTTCTGGCCTCTGCTCATTTGCGATGGGTGTTGACATTACTGGCCCCAGAACCTCAGGTGCCCTCCATAGAATTGGTTGGCGGGTGAAATGCTGGAGTGGAGAGTGGTTGTGAGGCCTGGGCAGGGTGCGGGGCTGGCTCACAGCAGAGTGCACAGGCTCCCGCTTCCGGGAAGCACAAGATGATGTTGTGTAGGGCCCAGGCCTAGAAGCAGGAGGCCGAGGGACACTAGGCCGGGCAGGGTTGTTGAAACCTGGTCTGGCTGAGTTGGTCGACATTGGCTGAGCTGAGCTGCCAGGACCTGCCAAACATACAGGGGTTGGCAGGGTTGCAGTGACTGCAGCAGGCTTGGCAGGGTTGGTCACGGCAGGCCGACGTGATGCCCAAGACTGTGGCCTGCGAGGCATGGGTCGAGCCGGAGGCTTGTTGTCCACGGGTGGAAAACCCGATGGCACCAACTTGACCTTCCCGGCAGAAGGCAGCTTATCCTGGGATGGAGGTGGAGACCCTTGGCCCGAACTTCCATCTGGTTTTTGGGGTTGGACTTGACTTTTCACTGGACCTTTGCCCTCACTGGGGCGTTGGCGTTTATCCAGCCATGGTTTGAAAAGTGGGCGTGCCTGGGGGCCTTTGCGGTTTCTTGAGTTTACCAGGGCACGCGAGGAAGACGGGTCAGGTTGCTCACCGCTCCTCTTGCCCAGTGCATAGAACACTTGCGGACCCTCCACCAAGCGCGCACGCAGGCCGCTGCGAGGCCTTTTGAAGGCCTCTTGTGGCAGCTCGGGAGGGCTTTTCTTTCTCTTCATCATCTTGGGAAGGGCTACCTTCTCTTCGGCCTCCGTTGGGGTCCAAGCCCAGCCGTTCCGGGGGTTCACAAAGGTGTGGATGGACTCCGTGAATAAGAAGTGACACGGAGGCAGCGCATTCAGTTGATCAGCAGTCTAGCCAGGTTCTAGCCAGGTGCTTCAGCGGCTTCTAGGACCCGGGACCGGGTCTTGGCGAGATCTCTCCCCTGAAAGCTCCCTTGGAGAATGAGGACGACCACGACCGCGACCACAAGCCTGGGGCTGACGAAGCTCTGCCAAGAGGGACCCTGCTTTCTTTTATAGCCCCAGCGAGTAAAAGTGGGAGGAGCCAGAGAGACCCACCAATCAGCCGCTCCCAGGAATGAAGCGTCACCATTTGGGCGGCGCCAACTTTAGGGTGGGGCAGGTGGGGTATCTCCTGAACGTGGCTGCGATGCCTGGGGTGCTTGACCGGCGCCTCTTGGGCAAGGTTCCTCCGACCCGGGACCAGTGAATAGTGTTGGGGGGTTTTATTTTACTTTATGTTATTTTTTCTTATTTCTGCGCTCATTTCTCTTCATTCATTGCAATTGATTCCATCTCTCGGCAATGAACCGTTGCAAACAAGGTTCCATTTGCATTCGAAGGGAGGGGGCCGGGGCCGGGGTGTGCGGGGGGGGGGCGGGAGGGGGGGCCCGCAGACGCAAACACACCGAACTTAGCGGCCCTTGGAGGTCATGGGAGGCAGAGGCTGAGGTGGATGGGAATAAAATGTGTATGCTTTTGTATCCTAGCTCTGCGCCCAGGACGCCAGAGGCCACCAGCAGTCAAACAGCCCCGTCAGAGAGCGGTGGTATAGATGTGTATGGATCTGTCGTTGTTCGTCAGTCTACGTTGTTCTCTATGTTCCAAAAACGAGTGAGATCATGTGGTATTCATTTTTCTCTGACTGGCTAATTTCACTTAGCATAATGCTCTCCAGTTCCATCCATGCTGGCAAGAATTCCTTCTTTTTCCTACTTTTTTACTGCAGCGTAGTATTCCATCGTGTAGATGCGCCACAGTTGTGTGTGTGCGTGTTTGTGTTTACTGCATTTCTGTGAAATCCCCCCCCCACTACCCACCCCACACCCCCACACCCCTATAGGCATATCCCCGGAGGCATCTCCCTACAGAAAGCAGCTTAGGGTTTGGCCCCTCCCTTGGGGGGACCCAGGTGCCAATGGCATCTTGAGGGCTTCCAGTGTGGTGGGAGCAGGGACACCTTGTAGGTCACATTAATCCATTTCTGGAAGAGGAAACTGAGGCTGAGGCAGGTGAAATTAATTTGCGTAAACGGGTCAGTTATCAGGAAGACCGGAAGCTGGAGTTGACGAAGTTGAGGGCCAGGGTGAGGGTACCCTTCTGAACAGGGTGAAGAGTGGGGGCCTAGGGAGAGAGAGCCGTCTGTCTGCAGTCAAACAGCTTAGCCCTACCGAGGGAGGGCATGACTAGTCCCTGTGTCTGTGGGCCCCTTAGGAGCAGGGTCTGAGTGAGGCGTGTGCTTGTCTGTGTGTTTACGTCCACTGTCACGCACAGACACTTCTTGATTTGAATTGTCCGTCGGCATCCATGAGTACCCTTCAGCCCCTGCCTTCTCGTAGACAGCGTGCCCCCTGCTTGTCCTTCCCTGCTCTGGTCAAGTCCAGGCACCTGGCTGCGGCTGCAGGAGGGTGGCTTGTATTGGCGCTTCTCGACCAGCAGAGGGCGGGACGGGCTCTTCGGCCATCTTGGCGAATCCCCCCCACCCCGCGCCTCACAGCCCCCCGCCCCCGCCCCCCCCCCCCCCCCCCCGCCCAGTGTACTTGCCCGAGGTCCATGCCGGAGATCTCCCAACTTACGGGGGGGGGGGGGGCGCCGCAGCGCCAAGGCCTCGCCGCCCCCACCCGGCGCCGCCCCGAACCCCGCATCCCACCCCACCCCACCCCACCCCACCCCACCCCACCCCACCCCCCACGGAGGATATGGGTACGGTCCGGCGCGAGATTTACACCCTCTACCCGGGATATTTTTCCAAGGGCCAGCGGGCGCTCACCGGACGTCGCCGGAACCGCGACGCTTTCCAAGGCACGGGCCCCTCTCTCGGGGCGAACCAATTCCTGGGCGTCCTGCCCTTCACAAAGAAAAGAGAACTCTCCCTGGGGCCCCCGCCGGCTTCTCCAGGGTCGGTCGCGTTACCGCACTGGACGCCTCAAGGTGCCCGTCTCCGCCACTCGGGATTCGGGGATCTGAACCGGACTCCCTTTCCATCGGCTGAGGGCAACGGAGGCCATTGCCGGTACCCTCGGAACGGCGCTTGCCCATCTCTCAGGACCGACTGACCCATGTTCAACTGCTGTTCTCATGGAACCCTTCTCCACTTTGGCCTCCCAAGGTCTCCTTGCAAGAACTGCAGCCGGGTATGGGCCCGCGGCACCAGCGCCATCCATTTTCGGGGCTAGTTGATTCGGCAGGTGAGTTGTTACACACTCCTTGGCGGATTCCGACTTGCATGACCCCCTTCCTGCTGTCGCTATCAACCAACACCTTTTCTGGGGTCTGATGAGCGTCGGCATCGGGCGCCTTATCCAGGCGTTCAGTTCACCCCGCAGCGCCAGTTCTGCTTACCAAAAGTGGCCCGCTAGGCACTCGCATTCCACGCCAGCGAGCCGGGCTTCTTACCCTTTGAAAGAAAGTTTGAGACTAGGTTGAGATCGTTTCGGCCCCAAGACCTCTAATGATCCGCTTTACCGGATGGATGAAAGTGCATCTTTTGTGAGTCTGCGAGAGCGCCAGCTATCCCAAGGGAAACTGCGGAGGGAACCAGCTACTGGATGGTTCCATTGGTCTTTCGCCCCTACACCCAGGTCGGACGACCTATTTCCCATATTTGTTCAGTTTTGTTGACTGATAAAATATATCAATATTCTGAAATTCATGTCTATCTGCCAACCTATTACCTCTCTATGGAGTTACCGCTCTATGGAAAAGCAGCCGGTGCCGAAAGGGGCGCCAGCACTCCCATCATCTCCTACATTGCATAGCCATAGTACAGAGCAATCGCCATGTCTTTTTCCCTCTCAGTGAAATGCTGACGACTTTTCCCCAGTCTGGCAGCATTCTCACGCTCTAGTTGAGCCTTCCTCTTCATGGCCTCTCGTTCTGGCCTCTGCTCATTTGCGATGGGTGTTGACATTACTGGCCCCAGAACCTCAGGTGCCCTCCATAGAATTGGTTGGCGGGTGAAATGCTGGAGTGGAGAGTGGTTGTGAGGCCTGGGCAGGGTGCGGGGCTGGCTCACAGCAGAGTGCACAGGCTCCCGCTTCCGGGAAGCACAAGATGATGTTGTGTAGGGCCCAGGCCTAGAAGCAGGAGGCCGAGGGACACTAGGCCGGGCAGGGTTGTTGAAACCTGGTCTGGCTGAGTTGGTCGACATTGGCTGAGCTGAGCTGCCAGGACCTGCCAAACATACAGGGGTTGGCAGGGTTGCAGTGACTGCAGCAGGCTTGGCAGGGTTGGTCACGGCAGGCCGACGTGATGCCCAAGACTGTGGCCTGCGAGGCATGGGTCGAGCCGGAGGCTTGTTGTCCACGGGTGGAAAACCCGATGGCACCAACTTGACCTTCCCGGCAGAAGGCAGCTTATCCTGGGATGGAGGTGGAGACCCTTGGCCCGAACTTCCATCTGGTTTTTGGGGTTGGACTTGACTTTTCACTGGACCTTTGCCCTCACTGGGGCGTTGGCGTTTATCCAGCCATGGTTTGAAAAGTGGGCGTGCCTGGGGGCCTTTGCGGTTTCTTGAGTTTACCAGGGCACGCGAGGAAGACGGGTCAGGTTGCTCACCGCTCCTCTTGCCCAGTGCATAGAACACTTGCGGACCCTCCACCAAGCGCGCACGCAGGCCGCTGCGAGGCCTTTTGAAGGCCTCTTGTGGCAGCTCGGGAGGGCTTTTCTTTCTCTTCATCATCTTGGGAAGGGCTACCTTCTCTTCGGCCTCCGTTGGGGTCCAAGCCCAGCCGTTCCGGGGGTTCACAAAGGTGTGGATGGACTCCGTGAATAAGAAGTGACACGGAGGCAGCGCATTCAGTTGATCAGCAGTCTAGCCAGGTTCTAGCCAGGTGCTTCAGCGGCTTCTAGGACCCGGGACCGGGTCTTGGCGAGATCTCTCCCCTGAAAGCTCCCTTGGAGAATGAGGACGACCACGACCGCGACCACAAGCCTGGGGCTGACGAAGCTCTGCCAAGAGGGACCCTGCTTTCTTTTATAGCCCCAGCGAGTAAAAGTGGGAGGAGCCAGAGAGACCCACCAATCAGCCGCTCCCAGGAATGAAGCGTCACCATTTGGGCGGCGCCAACTTTAGGGTGGGGCAGGTGGGGTATCTCCTGAACGTGGCTGCGATGCCTGGGGTGCTTGACCGGCGCCTCTTGGGCAAGGTTCCTCCGACCCGGGACCAGTGAATAGTGTTGGGGGGTTTTATTTTACTTTATGTTATTTTTTCTTATTTCTGCGCTCATTTCTCTTCATTCATTGCAATTGATTCCATCTCTCGGCAATGAACCGTTGCAAACAAGGTTCCATTTGCATTCGAAGGGAGGGGGCCGGGGCCGGGGTGTGCGGGGGGGGGGGGGGGGGCGGGAGGGGGGGCCCGCAGACGCAAACACACCGAACTTAGCGGCCCTTGGAGGTCATGGGAGGCAGAGGCTGAGGTGGATGGGAATAAAATGTGTATGCTTTTGTATCCTAGCTCTGCGCCCAGGACGCCAGAGGCCACCAGCAGTCAAACAGCCCCGTCAGAGAGCGGTGGTATAGATGTGTATGGATCTGTCGTTGTTCGTCAGTCTACGTTGTTCTCTATGTTCCAAAAACGAGTGAGATCATGTGGTATTCATTTTTCTCTGACTGGCTAATTTCACTTAGCATAATGCTCTCCAGTTCCATCCATGCTGGCAAGAATTCCTTCTTTTTCCTACTTTTTTACTGCAGCGTAGTATTCCATCGTGTAGATGCGCCACAGTTGTGTGTGTGCGTGTTTGTGTTTACTGCATTTCTGTGAAATCCCCCCCCCACTACCCACCCCACACCCCCACACCCCTATAGGCATATCCCCGGAGGCATCTCCCTACAGAAAGCAGCTTAGGGTTTGGCCCCTCCCTTGGGGGGACCCAGGTGCCAATGGCATCTTGAGGGCTTCCAGTGTGGTGGGAGCAGGGACACCTTGTAGGTCACATTAATCCATTTCTGGAAGAGGAAACTGAGGCTGAGGCAGGTGAAATTAATTTGCGTAAACGGGTCAGTTATCAGGAAGACCGGAAGCTGGAGTTGACGAAGTTGAGGGCCAGGGTGAGGGTACCCTTCTGAACAGGGTGAAGAGTGGGGGCCTAGGGAGAGAGAGCCCTCTGTCTGCAGTCAAACAGCTTAGCCCTACCGAGGGAGGGCATGACTAGTCCCTGTGTCTGTGGGCCCCTTAGGAGCAGGGTCTGAGTGAGGCGTGTGCTTGTCTGTGTGTTTACGTCCACTGTCACGCACAGACACTTCTTGATTTGAATTGTCCGTCGGCATCCATGAGTACCCTTCAGCCCCTGCCTTCTCGTAGACAGCGTGCCCCCTGCTTGTCCTTCCCTGCTCTGGTCAAGTCCAGGCACCTGGCTGCGGCTGCAGGAGGGTGGCTTGTATTGGCGCTTCTCGACCAGCAGAGGGCGGGACGGGCTCTTCGGCCATCTTGGCGAATCCCCCCCACCCCGCGCCTCACAGCCCCCCGCCCCCGCCCCCCCCCCCCCCCCCCGCCCAGTGTACTTGCCCGAGGTCCATGCCGGAGATCTCCCAACTTACGGGGGGGGGGGGGGCGCCGCAGCGCCAAGGCCTCGCCGCCCCCACCCGGCGCCGCCCCGAACCCCGCATCCCACCCCACCCCACCCCACCCCACCCCACCCCACCCCACCCCCCACGGAGGATATGGGTACGGTCCGGCGCGAGATTTACACCCTCTACCCGGGATATTTTTCCAAGGGCCAGCGGGCGCTCACCGGACGTCGCCGGAACCGCGACGCTTTCCAAGGCACGGGCCCCTCTCTCGGGGCGAACCAATTCCTGGGCGTCCTGCCCTTCACAAAGAAAAGAGAACTCTCCCTGGGGCCCCCGCCGGCTTCTCCAGGGTCGGTCGCGTTACCGCACTGGACGCCTCAAGGTGCCCGTCTCCGCCACTCGGGATTCGGGGATCTGAACCGGACTCCCTTTCCATCGGCTGAGGGCAACGGAGGCCATTGCCGGTACCCTCGGAACGGCGCTTGCCCATCTCTCAGGACCGACTGACCCATGTTCAACTGCTGTTCTCATGGAACCCTTCTCCACTTTGGCCTCCCAAGGTCTCCTTGCAAGAACTGCAGCCGGGTATGGGCCCGCGGCACCAGCGCCATCCATTTTCGGGGCTAGTTGATTCGGCAGGTGAGTTGTTACACACTCCTTGGCGGATTCCGACTTGCATGACCCCCTTCCTGCTGTCGCTATCAACCAACACCTTTTCTGGGGTCTGATGAGCGTCGGCATCGGGCGCCTTATCCAGGCGTTCAGTTCACCCCGCAGCGCCAGTTCTGCTTACCAAAAGTGGCCCGCTAGGCACTCGCATTCCACGCCAGCGAGCCGGGCTTCTTACCCTTTGAAAGAAAGTTTGAGACTAGGTTGAGATCGTTTCGGCCCCAAGACCTCTAATGATCCGCTTTACCGGATGGATGAAAGTGCATCTTTTGTGAGTCTGCGAGAGCGCCAGCTATCCCAAGGGAAACTGCGGAGGGAACCAGCTACTGGATGGTTCCATTGGTCTTTCGCCCCTACACCCAGGTCGGACGACCTATTTCCCATATTTGTTCAGTTTTGTTGACTGATAAAATATATCAATATTCTGAAATTCATGTCTATCTGCCAACCTATTACCTCTCTATGGAGTTACCGCTCTATGGAAAAGCAGCCGGTGCCGAAAGGGGCGCCAGCACTCCCATCATCTCCTACATTGCATAGCCATAGTACAGAGCAATCGCCATGTCTTTTTCCCTCTCAGTGAAATGCTGACGACTTTTCCCCAGTCTGGCAGCATTCTCACGCTCTAGTTGAGCCTTCCTCTTCATGGCCTCTCGTTCTGGCCTCTGCTCATTTGCGATGGGTGTTGACATTACTGGCCCCAGAACCTCAGGTGCCCTCCATAGAATTGGTTGGCGGGTGAAATGCTGGAGTGGAGAGTGGTTGTGAGGCCTGGGCAGGGTGCGGGGCTGGCTCACAGCAGAGTGCACAGGCTCCCGCTTCCGGGAAGCACAAGATGATGTTGTGTAGGGCCCAGGCCTAGAAGCAGGAGGCCGAGGGACACTAGGCCGGGCAGGGTTGTTGAAACCTGGTCTGGCTGAGTTGGTCGACATTGGCTGAGCTGAGCTGCCAGGACCTGCCAAACATACAGGGGTTGGCAGGGTTGCAGTGACTGCAGCAGGCTTGGCAGGGTTGGTCACGGCAGGCCGACGTGATGCCCAAGACTGTGGCCTGCGAGGCATGGGTCGAGCCGGAGGCTTGTTGTCCACGGGTGGAAAACCCGATGGCACCAACTTGACCTTCCCGGCAGAAGGCAGCTTATCCTGGGATGGAGGTGGAGACCCTTGGCCCGAACTTCCATCTGGTTTTTGGGGTTGGACTTGACTTTTCACTGGACCTTTGCCCTCACTGGGGCGTTGGCGTTTATCCAGCCATGGTTTGAAAAGTGGGCGTGCCTGGGGGCCTTTGCGGTTTCTTGAGTTTACCAGGGCACGCGAGGAAGACGGGTCAGGTTGCTCACCGCTCCTCTTGCCCAGTGCATAGAACACTTGCGGACCCTCCACCAAGCGCGCACGCAGGCCGCTGCGAGGCCTTTTGAAGGCCTCTTGTGGCAGCTCGGGAGGGCTTTTCTTTCTCTTCATCATCTTGGGAAGGGCTACCTTCTCTTCGGCCTCCGTTGGGGTCCAAGCCCAGCCGTTCCGGGGGTTCACAAAGGTGTGGATGGACTCCGTGAATAAGAAGTGACACGGAGGCAGCGCATTCAGTTGATCAGCAGTCTAGCCAGGTTCTAGCCAGGTGCTTCAGCGGCTTCTAGGACCCGGGACCGGGTCTTGGCGAGATCTCTCCCCTGAAAGCTCCCTTGGAGAATGAGGACGACCACGACCGCGACCACAAGCCTGGGGCTGACGAAGCTCTGCCAAGAGGGACCCTGCTTTCTTTTATAGCCCCAGCGAGTAAAAGTGGGAGGAGCCAGAGAGACCCACCAATCAGCCGCTCCCAGGAATGAAGCGTCACCATTTGGGCGGCGCCAACTTTAGGGTGGGGCAGGTGGGGTATCTCCTGAACGTGGCTGCGATGCCTGGGGTGCTTGACCGGCGCCTCTTGGGCAAGGTTCCTCCGACCCGGGACCAGTGAATAGTGTTGGGGGGTTTTATTTTACTTTATGTTATTTTTTCTTATTTCTGCGCTCATTTCTCTTCATTCATTGCAATTGATTCCATCTCTCGGCAATGAACCGTTGCAAACAAGGTTCCATTTGCATTCGAAGGGAGGGGGCCGGGGCCGGGGTGTGCGGGGGGGGGGGGGGCGGGAGGGGGGGCCCGCAGACGCAAACACACCGAACTTAGCGGCCCTTGGAGGTCATGGGAGGCAGAGGCTGAGGTGGATGGGAATAAAATGTGTATGCTTTTGTATCCTAGCTCTGCGCCCAGGACGCCAGAGGCCACCAGCAGTCAAACAGCCCCGTCAGAGAGCGGTGGTATAGATGTGTATGGATCTGTCGTTGTTCGTCAGTCTACGTTGTTCTCTATGTTCCAAAAACGAGTGAGATCATGTGGTATTCATTTTTCTCTGACTGGCTAATTTCACTTAGCATAATGCTCTCCAGTTCCATCCATGCTGGCAAGAATTCCTTCTTTTTCCTACTTTTTTACTGCAGCGTAGTATTCCATCGTGTAGATGCGCCACAGTTGTGTGTGTGCGTGTTTGTGTTTAGTGCATTTCTGTGAAATCCCCCCCCACTACCCACCCCACACCCCCACACCCCTATAGGCATATCCCCGGAGGCATCTCCCTACAGAAAGCAGCTTAGGGTTTGGCCCCTCCCTTGGGGGGACCCAGGTGCCAATGGCATCTTGAGGGCTTCCAGTGTGGTGGGAGCAGGGACACCTTGTAGGTCACATTAATCCATTTCTGGAAGAGGAAACTGAGGCTGAGGCAGGTGAAATTAATTTGCGTAAACGGGTCAGTTATCAGGAAGACCGGAAGCTGGAGTTGACGAAGTTGAGGGCCAGGGTGAGGGTACCCTTCTGAACAGGGTGAAGAGTGGGGGCCTAGGGAGAGAGAGCCGTCTGTCTGCAGTCAAACAGCTTAGCCCTACCGAGGGAGGGCATGACTAGTCCCTGTGTCTGTGGGCCCCTTAGGAGCAGGGTCTGAGTGAGGCGTGTGCTTGTCTGTGTGTTTACGTCCACTGTCACGCACAGACACTTCTTGATTTGAATTGTCCGTCGGCATCCATGAGTACCCTTCAGCCCCTGCCTTCTCGTAGACAGCGTGCCCCCTGCTTGTCCTTCCCTGCTCTGGTCAAGTCCAGGCACCTGGCTGCGGCTGCAGGAGGGTGGCTTGTATTGGCGCTTCTCGACCAGCAGAGGGCGGGACGGGCTCTTCGGCCATCTTGGCGAATCCCCCCCACCCCGCGCCTCACAGCCCCCCGCCCCCGCCCCCCCCCCCCCGCCCAGTGTACTTGCCCGAGGTCCATGCCGGAGATCTCCCAACTTACGGGGGGGGGGGGGGGGCGCCGCAGCGCCAAGGCCTCGCCGCCCCCACCCGGCGCCGCCCGGAACCCCGCATCCCACCCCACCCCACCCCACCCCACCCCACCCCACCCCCCACGGAGGATATGGGTACGGTCCGGCGCGAGATTTACACCCTCTACCCGGGATATTTTTCCAAGGGCCAGCGGGCGCTCACCGGACGTCGCCGGAACCGCGACGCTTTCCAAGGCACGGGCCCCTCTCTCGGGGCGAACCAATTCCTGGGCGTCCTGCCCTTCACAAAGAAAAGAGAACTCTCCCTGGGGCCCCCGCCGGCTTCTCCAGGGTCGGTCGCGTTACCGCACTGGACGCCTCAAGGTGCCCGTCTCCGCCACTCGGGATTCGAGGATCTGAACCGGACTCCCTTTCCATTGGCTGAGGGCAACGGAGGCCATTGTCGGTACCCTCGGAACGGCGCTTGCCCATCTCTCAGGACCGACTGACCCATGTTCAACTGCTGTTCTCATGGAACCCTTCTCCACTTTGGCCTCCCAAGGTCTCCTTGCAAGAACTGCAGCCGGGTATGGGCCCGCGGCATCGGCGCCATCCATTTTCAGGGCTAGTTGATTGGGCAGGTGAGTTGTTACACACTCCTTGGCGGATTCCGACTTGCATGACCCCCTTCCTGCTGTCGCTATCAACCAACACCTTTTCTGGGGTCTGATGAGCGTCGGCATCGGGCGCCTTATCCAGGCGTTCAGTTCACCCCGCAGCGCCAGTTCTGCTTACCAAAAGTGGCCCGCTAGGCACTCGCATTCCACGCCCTGCTCCACGCCAGCGAGCCGGGCTTCTTACCCTTTGAAAGAAAGTTTGAGACTAGGTTGAGATCGTTTCGGCCCCAAGACCTCTAATGATCCGCTTTACCGGATGGATGAAAGTGCATCTTTTGTGAGTCTGCGAGAGCGCCAGCTATCCCAAGGGAAACTGCGGAGGGAACCAGCTACTGGATGGTTCCATTGGTCTTTCGCCCCTATACCCAGGTCGGACGACCAATTTCCCATATTTGTTCAGTTTTGTTGAGTGATAAAATATATCAATATTCTGAAATTCTGAAGCTCTGCCAGAAGGATCCTGCTTTCTTTTATAGCCTGAGAGCGTGGCGGGCAGAGCGGAATCAGTGGACCGCCCGCTCCACCAATCAACCACCCCCAGGATTGAAAGCGTCAGTGCTCCAGGACCAGTAGCGGGCGCCACCGACCCGCCAAAGTGATTCCGGGGCTTGGAGAGGACTTGGGAGATCGGGCAGGAGCCCAAGGAGGCCCGCAGGGCCTCCGTGTCCACACCTTGCATGGCGGCATTGCCGTTTTCTGGGTTGAAGAGGGCACAATACATATTTACACAGGCTCCGGTGGGCCCGGGACAAGCCACAAGGAAAAAAAGCCACAGTAAATCTCCTAGGCGCGGTTCACGTGGCAGAAATCATGGTGCCGGACATTGTGCTCCGTGTGTACCTCCACGGCCACCCAGGTGCACTGGGGGATTTCCCCTGTGGGATGATATCGTAGAGCGCCCCTCTTCTCCCCACCGCCCCCTCCCCCATCCGCTCACTCTCTGGATGGATGGGCAGCCCAACACCCAGAGACCAAGACCCGGCCTGGCCCATAAAATCATAAACCGCAATAAAATATAATAAAATAATATCCTATCTAATAAAAGAGACACATGGTAATTGGTGTACGACCGCTCTCCTTCCCATTGGCTAATCAGGGCAATATGCAAATTAACTGTCAGCCAAGATGGCGGCTGGCAGCCAGGCAGCTTGAAACTAACATGAGGCTTCCTTGCTTCAGTGACGGAGGACTCCAACGTTCCCGCCTGCTGCTGCTGCAGGCCTCTGAGCTGCAAGCAACTATGTAACAAACATAGAAGCTAAACAAAACCCCAGAAACCTGCCGGGCTTCAGCCATCAGGATCGCAACATTGTAAGCAAAGGCCAGAAACCTCCTTTCAGCAGTGGAGGCCTAAGAGCTGGAGCCAAGCCTCAAAGCTAAAGCTGACCCAGAATTAAAAAAAAGAAAGAAAGAAAAAGAGGAGCGGTTGGGAGCTTCAGTCACCCCCAGCCTGAAAACAGCCCTCAGCTCCTCACCTAGACTGGCCAGGCACCCCAGTGGGGACCCCCACCCTGAAGGATGTGTGACCAGCTGCAAACAGCCATCATCCCCTCACCCAGACTGGCCAGGCACCCCAGTGGGGACCCCCACACTGATCCAGGACACCCTTCAGGGCAAACCAGCCGGCACCCACCCATGCACCAGGCCTCTATCCTATATAGTAAAAGGGTAATATGCCTCCCAGCACCGGTATCAGTGGAGCCGGGAGGCCTCCCAGCACCAGGATCAGTGTGACAGGGGGCAGCGCCCAAACCCCCTGATTGCCCTGTGGCTCTGTGTGTGACAGGGTGTGGCGCCCCAACCCCTGATCGGCCCTGCTCTGTGTGTGACAGTGTACAGAGCCCCAACCCCCCTGATGGGCCCTGCTCTGTACATGACAGGGGGTGGCGCCGCAACCTCCCCATCGACCCTGTCTTGAGTGTGACAGGGGATGGTGCCCCAACCCCCCAATTGGCCCTACCCTGAGCGTGACTGAGGGTGGAATCACAACCTCCCGATCGCCCTGCTCTGTGTATGACAGAGGGCGGCACCCCAACTCCCCAATCGGCCCTGCTCTGAGCCCGACCAGTGGCTGCACCTAGGGATTGGGCTTGCCCTCTGCCACCTGGGAGCAGGCCTAAGCCAGCAGGTCATTATCTCCTGAGGGGTCCCAGACTGCAAGAGGGCACAGGCCGGGCTGAGGGACCCCCCCCTCCCCCCTGAGTACACAAATTTTTGAGCACTGGGCCTCTAGTATAAAATAAAACCATAAAGTGTAATCAAATATAAAATAAAACCATAAACTGTAATAAAATATAACTAATAAAATAAAATCATAAACTGTAATAAAATAAAATATAATAAAATAATATTTTGTCAACATTTATTTGCTCTTCAGCCCCGCCCCTGGTCAATCCAATCAGTCTGATCCACTGAAGCATCACCAGTTGGGGGTCAGGTTGAGGGTTGGGGGGTGGGGCGCTCATGCCCCAGGCAGGACCCGCTTGGCCCGCCCTTCAGGAGACATTCACCAAAAGGATCTTAAGGAAAGGTTCTCCTGAAGGAGGCTCCGCCCTGCGCCCGATGCCTGGTATTCAGTCCTCTGGAACCAAAGTGCCCAGCACGACCTCGGCCTCTGTCGCCCCTCATGGCGTCCTAGATCCTGAACAATGGAAGCCACACCAACCGCCCCTGTCCTCCAAGCAGCCAACACGGGCCGTAGAAAACGGGCTTGTAAACCAATTAAAAATCCTTGCTGTGTTAGGAACTAGCCAATCAGAATAGACTAGACAGTAATGACGAATTTCCCCCCCCCACACACAATAAAATTTATTATGAAAACAGGCCGGTGTGGGGATAAGGGGGGTTGTGGGGTGGGTTGGGGTGTGGGTGGGGGGTTGGGGTCGAGGGGGGTCAGACGAGTACATATTGGTTGGGTGGCTCAGGTGAAATAGTGCGGCTTCTTCACATTGATGCCATACTCGCTGAGGGCAGTTGTCAAGTCCTCCATGGTTAGGGTGTGCTTGCGGTCCTTGCTCTCACTTCGGGAGCTGCGAGAGGCTGTGCCCTTCGTTTTACAGTGCTGTAGGGCGTCGTTGGCAATATCTGAGATGAATTTCTGGGCAGCTATGGAGATGAGCCAAAGTATGCGAGGGTCTGGAGCCTCGAAGCCTGCGCGGTTCAGGTAATAACGAGTCACTGGATCTGGGATCGTAGGCGTGTAATCCTACAGCTGCTTCCATTTTCTCTTTATGTTCTTGTTTCCTTCCATCAGACCGAAACTCCTTCATAAAGGATTTGCCTATGCGCACCACTTTTGCAAATAAAATGGGATCCCAAGAAAGGTGGGGGCTAAGGTAACAGAACATATTGAAGACATCTGTCCTCAAATCCTCAAACCTCTCTGCTTGTTTTGGTACTCTCTTATTTGGCAAAGCATTCACAGGTGAGCCTTTAGCACCTTGAGGAACGCCAACTCTTCGGTAGAGAGGCTCAATAGTTACGTGAATAAGCTTGCAAATAGCAAGAGCTATTAGCTTATGGGAAGCAGCATAGTATGGAGGCATCAGATCCATCATGTTCTGTGCATGCTGCCAATCGCCAATCTTTAATAAGGCTCCTAACAAACCAAGTTTTTGGTTGTCCGGGGGCTTTTCTACTTTCTCCTCCTCCTTTTCCTTTGCCTTCTCTTGCTTATCCACTTTTTCAGAAGACAGTACAGCCACTGTAAGTTTTCTAAGAATTTCCTGAGCTTCCACCATTTCTCGTTTATATTCATCCATAATGCAATTATCAGCTGGAAGAAGATGTACATAAAGATCATTTAAATCAATAAGATTAACTTGTAGGAGCACTGCTGCAACTCTGTACAAAGACAAAGGAGTCTCTCCATTCAGCTCCTGGTAAAACTTGAATTGGAACCCAAGTATATGACAAAGTGTTTGCGGTTCACACATATTCATATAAGATTCTAATAAAGATATAAAGAAGTCATTATATTCTGGTCTGCATTCAAACACTTCTAAAATGACACCCAAAACCCTATTGGGATCTAGATTAAAGCATCCTATTAAAGATTTGATATTTTCTAAGATTTAATCACTAGTAATATTTCCAGATAAATCTTGCCCCAATTCAGCAATCAGGTTAGCATAGCCTTCATTCTCTTCTCTTAACAAATTGAACTTTTGCAGCTTATAAAAGTTTCGTCTTGATTTTAACTGATCTTTGATCAAATTGCCTTGATTGTTTGATAAGTCCTTATGATTCCAATGTTTCTGGATCCAGGCGTTCCTTTAGAATCATGTCTGAGGCGAAATACAAACACGCTAATACCAATTGCATAAAGCAGTCTCTCTTGCTCTTCTCTTCTAAAACGGTTGTCTCAATATCTAATATGAAGAAGACATAGGCAAGAATGGAGGGCATATCCTCACGAAATTCGCTGTTGTCATTGAAAACATCAGCTGCTTTTCAGGCTTCAATTTTCCTTGAATGACATGGTGTGATAACTCATAGAGAACTCGCTGGAAATCTCTGTAATCCGAACTGCCGAGGCTCTTGTTTTTGCTGAGAAGCCAACGTAAATCCAACAGGTCGCCTCTCCCTGATTTCTCCCTGTTCTTTATCCACTCGACCTGTATCGACAGGGACGCTGCCTCCATCTTCCCCGCCTTAGTGACAGAGGCCCGGGAGTGCCTCAGGTCAGTGTGGAGTCAAAGGGAAGTAACGCCCACGAGGAATGCCAGGATATGCGCGTTTGCTTTTCGAGTTTCAGGCCCCAAGGATTTCTAAAATAAAATTTAAAAAATAATGAAATAATGTATTATACCAAATATCACTCTATTAAAGTGCTCCAATTCCAGGTATTAAAAATATTGATGTCATCTCATTTAACTAAGAAATCTACTTCTCTACTTAGAGAAGATACCAGCAAGTGCAGTGGTAAATCAAAAATGTTTGTAATAACATAAAGTAGGCACTTTTTTTTGGAGATATTTACTCAAAAAAATAAAAACATATACATTCTAAATTCCATACTCACCAGAGTCTACTATGAATGCTCCCACCTCGGTAAGTTCTGTCGCTATCAGGGTCAGGAGGAATTCTCTTCACTCACCTGGCAGCTCCAACTTCCGTCAGTCTGCTCTGGAGAAGTTCTGTGAGTCCTCTGCACAGATGAGCCTTTTATAGGACTCCCCTTACTTAGGCCACACCCACTTGCTGAGATTGGCTAAAAATCCACAAATGGAAATAACCACCTCCAATGGATGAAAGTCTGATAGGTCATTAGGGTTACAACACATAGAAAACACTTGGGGGCTGACACAAACAGAATGTCAATGTGTTTTCTGGTAGAAACAGGAAACTTTTCAATATGCAATACACTATGAACTGTAGTCACTGTAGGATGAGTTTAGTGTCCCCACTAACGAGTTTTTTGAGACACCAGCTGTCTCTTGGCCAGTTTTTTGCTTGGTGCCGGCCACGAAGACACTGCGCCTGTACGCGTGTCATCCCCCCTGCTCCCCCTCCCACCCGTGCTCACACTGAAGCACTACTCGGCGCTGGCGGACAGCAAGGCAGAGCAGGAAGTGCACTACCCCAAACGCCTGGACCTGCAGCACTACCTGTCCCGGCTGGAGGCGCGGGGCAGCGCAGGCCCATTGCTGTACCGTCTCTACACCGTGCTTGTCCATGCCAGACGCACCTGCCACAGCAGCCACTACTTCTGCTCTGTCAGGTGGTTCAAGATAGATGACGCCCAGGTGACCGCCTATGACGCGTCTGTGGCCCTGAGCCAATGCGCCTATGTGCTCTTTGACGTCCAGACCAGTGAAGTGAAAGGAGACAGCGGGGAAGCCTGCTGCCCTGGGATGGAGCGCAAGGTCACTGCGTCCACCCAACTGCCCGAGACTGCCCCCAAATTCACGGCCCCCACCTGGAGGTCCAGACACCTGACTCTGCCTTCCCCAGAGGAGGTTGCGGAAGGGGGTGCAGGTGGGGGGTGGGGAGGAGGCTTGCATTGGCACTCCAGGACCAGTAGAGGGCGCTACTGGCCCGCCCAAGCAATTCCAGGACTTGGGGAGGACTTGGGAGATGGGGCAGGTGCCCAAGGAGGACCGCAGGGCTCCATCTCCGCGACTTGCAAGGCAGCATCGCCGTTTTCTGGATTGAAGAGGGAACAATACATATTTAGACAGGCTCGGGTGGGTCCCGGACAAGCCACAAGAAAAAAAAAAGCCACAGTAAATCTCCTAGACGTGGGTCACTCATTAGAAATCTTGATAGCGAAACTTGTGCTCCTGTGTGTGTGTTGGGGGTGGGGTAGGTGAGTGGGTGTGGGTGTGGTTGTGGGTGTGGGTGTGTGTGTGCTTGTCTGTGTGTGTACATCCGCAGTTACGCACGGACACTTCTTGATTTGAATGGTCCACCTGCATCCATGAGCACCCTTCAGCCCCTGCCTTCTTGTAGACAGTCCACACCCTGCTTGTCATTCCCCCCTCGGGTCAAGTCCAGGCACCTGTCTCTGCCTTCCCCAAAGGTGGCTGCAGGAGGGTGACTTGCATTGGTGCTTCTCGACCAGCAGAGGGCGGGACGGGCTCTTACGCCATGCTTGGGCTGGGCCCTCTGGTCCAGCTGCCTGCTCCCTCTCTGGATGAATGGTCAGGCCCCTGCCCAGAGACCAAGTCCGGGCCGGGCCACATGGGCTTGCCGAAGCATCTAAAGCATTGAAAGGTTGGATCAATGTCATAAGGTTGGATCAATGTCATTTCTAAGGAGGGTTTTGTGTGTGTGTGTGTGTGTGTGTGTGTGTGTGTGTGTGTGTGTGTTTAAGAAGTTTTCTTTTTTTAATTTTAAAAGGAGGGTTTTTTTTAAAAACCAGATCAGAAAGTCAAATCTTCAAAGTGCATTCAAGCTGCTCCTACCAGGGGGTCCGGACTTAATGTCGAGAGCATCTCCAGTAAGGTCTACGGGATGGTGCCTCCACATTGTGGAAGGTGTTCTGGACTCTGCTGAACAGGATGAAATATTTTGCCGACAGCCAGAGGAACCCGAAGTGGTTCTCAAGAAACAGGATGAAGATTCCATGGCGGTGCCTGGCGAAGACAAAGATAGGTAAGTTAACATTAATAGTTTCCATGACATAGAAACACATCCTGCAGGTTCAGGGGTAATTCTGGTCTCTTGGGGCCACGTCCACAGCCTGAACAAATGGAACAGGCTGGTCCTCCGAAACTGTGGCCCTGGCTTTCCTCAGTCCCATGTTCTTGTTGCTGCTGCTGCTGCTGCTCCCGGATCACCTGCTTGCCAGTCTCCTGGACCATGAGGGGGAGCTCTTTGAAGTTGCAGAAGATCTCGCCATCTGGCAGGTGGATGTGGCACATGAGGTGGATCTCTAACTTAGTGTTCATGCACTGTCCCGTGATGTGGGTGACCCTGGCATAGTTCCCGCCATTTTGGCTCCAGTGACTTGGCAGCCGCCATTTTGTTTTTAAATATATTTTACTGATTTTTTTTTTTTTTTACAGTGTGGAAGGAAGAGGGATAGAGAATTAGAAACCTCAAAGATAGAGAAACTTCAATCCGCTGCCTCCTGCACACCTCCTACTGGGGATATGCCCACAACCAAGGTATATGCCCTTGACTGGAATCGAACCTGGGACCCTTTAGCCCTTAGGCCAATGCTCTGTCCACTGAGTCAAATCAGTTAGGGCGGCAGCCTCCATTTTGAAAGGGCAAAGGTCAATCCCTCTCTTTTATCCTCCCCCACCACCCCCAATCCCACGTTTTAACTTCCCCGTTTGAATAGCACAAAATACAAGTACAAAACATTGTACAAGTATACTTTTTACTACACAAAGGTGGATTAATACCTTTGTGTTGTTGGTGTGTGTGTGTGTGTGTGTTTTAAAATATATCTTTATTGATTTTGGAGAGGAAGGGAGAGGGAGAGGGAGAAAGCGATAGAACATCCACGATGAGAGAGAATCACCGGTCAGCTGCCTCCTGCACACCCCACACTGGGGATCTTGCTCACAACCCAGGCATGTGCCATTGACCGGAATTGAACCCAGGACGCTTCGCGGTACACAGACTGACGCTCTATCCACTGAGAAAAACTGGCTAGGGCCATTTTGTTGTTGTTGTTTCAAAAGACAGTGGAAGGGAGAGGGAGAGGATTGTTTTTCCACTTGTTTATTGATGTGTCCCTTGCTTTTTAAAAAATATACAACAGTAGCAATGAGGGAATTTGTGGTCTCCTCTCTGGGACCCTGGGCTGTTCTCCGAGGGTACTGGAAAAAAGGAAAGTGACTTGTTACCGTGGCATGCAGTAATCCAAGGACATGTGCTCCTAGAGGTATAGAAAGACAATAGGCTCAGATACCAGTAAGTTCAAAGATGATCTCTCAGGGAAGATACCCAGCCTAGGGCGTGACTATCCACTCACCATACACTGCTTTCTACTTTAAAAAGTCTTTTTAAGTTCAGAACATCCTGGGTGATCACTTTAGGTGTCTGAGTTTGCAAGGCCAGGCCAGGCCTCCCAGGAGTGGGTCAGGTTAGCATGTGGCCCCTTTTCATTCACAAGGCAAAGCTTCTTATGTATTTACACCTTCCATTTTATCCTATTGCATTCCATTTCACTTTATTAACCGATGTCTCCCCCAATACATTCAATTCAAAAAAAAATTATAGGAAAAAAAAGATAAAATGATTCCTCCATTGTTGTCCCGGAATACTCGCCTCGTTTAGGCTTTCAAAGTCCCCGGAGTTTAGGTTTTAAGGGTTCCGGTCCGCAAAAAGTGTTCTGGGTACGTTTTCTCGGTCCTCAGTCACACCCCACCCCCCAAAAAAACTTTTCCAGTCCCCCTTCCACTGCCAGGCCACACACGGGGCCTTCTGGGAAAACCCAGGTGGTGGATGCCCCGGGTTAGGGGTTAGGGCAGGGGTGGGCAAACTTTTTGACTCGAGGGCCACAATGCGTTCTTAAACTGGACCGGAGGGCCGGAACAAAAGCATGAATGGAGTGTTTGTGTGAACTAATATAAATTCAAAGTAAACATCATTACATAAAAGGGTACAGTCTTTTTTTTCAATAGTTTTATTCATTTCAAAGGGGCCGGATCCAGCCTGCGGGCCGTAGTTTGCCCATGACTTGGTTAGGGGTTAGGGATTAAGGTCAGGGTCAGATCTAGGGTTAGGGTCTGTGTCAGGGCCATGGTCAGGGTTAGGGTTAGGTTCACGGTCAGGGTCAGCTCACGGTCAGGGTTAGGGTCAGTGTAAGGGTTAGTGTGGGGGTCGGGATCAGGATCAGGGTTAGGGTCAGCATCAGGGTCAGTTTCAGGGTTAGTATTAGGTTTATTGTCAGGGTCAGGTTAGGGTTGTTAGGGTTAGGTTTGGGGTTGTTAGGGTTAGTTTGAGGGAGAGGGTGAGGGTTGAGTTAGGGTGAGGGTGAGGGTGAGGGTGAGGGTTAGTGTAGGCTGAAGGTGAGGGTGAGTGTTACGGTTAGGGTTGGGGTTAGGATTTATCATTGTCAGTATGGCCATAACTAGAATAAGAAAAGAAATGTGTTCTCTATCATGAAGATGTCATGACTGAGCAAGGGACAATCTGTGACATATTTAAGGGCATATGAAAGGATCAAACTGCTACTGCTGTTACAACATGTAAAAATGATCTTTCCCAGGAAGTTGCTGGGGTCCAGCCCCAGCAGGTCCAGGGGTTCCCATAAGTGTGGACGGAGTGGGCATTGAATGAATGACACAGAGGCAGAGTTCAGTTGATCAACATGGTTGGGTTCTCTTTTTATTGTTCTATTACATCTATATTTATCCTATTTGATCCCATAAGCATGCCTCTATAATTACATCATGGTATGTTTCAGGAAACCTTCTGCAGTTCCTAGTTTCATGTCCATAATCCTGTCTCTATCTAGTTCTGTGGATTTTGATCTTGTTTGGTTAATCTCTTGTGTTCCATTATAAGGGCTATTCCAAGGTCACTATTCTACTGCTCTACTGATAAGCTACAAGGAAGTTACTGAAGAAGTTTATCCTACCCAGTCAAGGTTATGTCCTCCCAGCCTCACTGCTTGCCTTCCCTGGGACTTCCCTGTGTCAGTGGGTCTCCAGGGGTATAGGCTTTGGCGCTTCCTCTGGTGGGGTGTATATATGTGACTTTATTTCTAAGGGTTTTGTGGTTGGCATTTGTGATTTTGCAACTGGAACTCACATGGGTGGCTCTGGCAATGGAGGAGCAAGGTCTGCGCTGTCCTGTACAGGGACTGGAGAAAGCATTGGTGGAATTTTTTTGGGTATGGATTGAGCTGAGTGGTTCTCGAGCTTCCAATAATGCTACTTCCAGGGTGTCTCCTTTAGCACTTATTCATCGTGGTAGCTTTGTGGCAGGCATTTCTTCAACTTCGGGGCCATCTAACGGCCTCTTACCCAAGAAATTCTCATAATTAATAATTTCCTGTTTTAAACAGGAGTCTTGTTATTAGCACTACCAGTGAAAAATAATATTCAAGTAAAAAAATTTTTTGATGTAATTAAGGCTTTTACTTACAAGGCATTATTCTGCTATCCTCCCCCCGCCCCCACCCACCCTTTTTTTAATTTTAATATTGGGAGGCTTTTGGAAATTTTACAATGCAGTCTTGATAACCTTTCACTTCAATTTCTTGTATAGAAATATGACTGCTTTAGATTCATTGCATGCGAAGCAATTTTGAACTATCAATAGAAAATTAGTTAATGTTTCAGGAGTAGCTTCCTTCCAGGTACAACAAAGTCTTTATGAATATTCACTTATTTCAATTGGCCAATTTAAATTAACTCGAAATAAGGTTAAATTTTTATTTTTAACTTTACTTGTCCTAGGTTATGGACAGAGTGGTCCAGTTGACCTGTTGAGCCTGCAGAGCAGCTTGAGCCCGGGCCTTGACCACATGGGAGCAGAGGAGGGGTCCAAGGGACCCAAATTCTGCCCAATAGGCATCCTGCTTGTCAGGTGGTGGGCGCAGCTTTGCCAGAACAGGGGCAAAGTGCTTCAGGAGGAGGCTCTGCACGTGGTCAGCTCCAATTCGGTCAATGTTGCTTAGCACAGGGCCATCCAGGACACTACGGATCCGCTCCCCCTCCTGCTGTAGCCGTGGCAGAATCAGAGTTTTAATCACATCATGTCCCAGCTCGGCCAGGCCTGCAATGGAGCCATAACGTGTAGTCCATGGAGGCTTCTCATCCACCCAGCTCTTGGTGAAGGTCTTGGTGATCCGGGACTGGATGTTGTTAGTGGTTGTGCTGCAAAGTCCTGGAGTGCCCAGTGATTGTCCACATCTGGCCTCAGACACAACTGTCTGCTCACGATGCAAGTCATCACAGCTGGAATCAATTCATGCACGTATTTTTCTAGGTACAGGATAGGGTTGTCCATCAGTGCCTTCACCATGCAAATCAAATAGATGAGCAGGGCCAGGTTCTTCTGCACCACGTTCACACGGACCCCCTCTGAGATGAAGATGCTGAACCGTGGCAGCATCTGATAGAGCCCTGGGTCTGTTGCGATGCTCTGAAGGGCTTCCGCTCTCTTGGCTTCACATGACCCCACACAGGCTTCAGTGATCACCTTGTAGTACAGTTGCTGCTCCACAGACAGCTCGTGGACACTTCAGGGCTTTAATCGAAAATGGCCCCCCTCCAGTAGGGGTGGTGCCTTCTTCGCATTCCCTTTGCCATCAGGTGGAGCAGCCCCTTGACCTTTGTTTTTCAAGGGTCCATCTTCCCCCTGGCCTGGCTTTGCTGACTTCGGGGGTTCTGTGGCCTCAGCCTTCTGCTGCTCTTTGGGAGCTGGAGGTGGATTCTCTGGGATAGCTGGCTGGCAGCCTTCAATGCTCAACCAATGACCTTTGAGGCAGATGTCTAGGGGCACACAAGACAGAGGGGTATTGATGATGTCACTCAGGTCAACAACCTCCTTCTTCTCATAGAAGTAGAATTCCCGGCCCCCACCGGAGGAGAACCGGAAAGGATGGTTTTCTCCTCCCTCTGTCGCGTAAACCTTGAGGTGCTTGGAGCTGTGCACAGGCTCAAGGTATTGATAAAGACAAAGGTGGTTGTTGCTTGTCTCATGGGTCATGTTCAAGCAATGCCCCCATGTACTGACAGGTGTGTAAAATCTAGCTTCCTCAGGGATGTCATTAAAGACAGGTTTTCTTCTTCAGAGTCTGGTGGTGATGGCACAGGGCATTTTGGCTAGGAAGAAAATCTTCTCCACCAGAACGTTAGCAGCACAAGGGCAAGGACTTTATCGTATTGCTCACCATACCCTCCAAATCTAGAAGCTCTAGCAAATGTGCAGTAGGTAATGGTTGGAAGGTAGGAAGAAAAGACAGGACAGATGGAGTTGGGGGAGGAGGAGGAGGAGGAGGAGGAGGAGGAGGAGGAGGAGGAGGAGGAGGAGGAGGAATGACCTTTAGAAAAACCAGCTCCTTTTGTAGTGACTCATACACAAACAGGAGAGGGGTTGCCTGCCCTGAGGGAACCTATAAGTAGAATAACCACCTAAGGAACAGTGCTCAGTGCCCAGGCTGCAGGCAAGCTCCTGCACAGCAGGACACACCTCTACTCGGCCCCTGTGCCTGGTCGCCCAGCACTGCTGCTGAGCTGAGGGGTGTTAAATCGCCTTATTGCCCTGAGGTGACAAGTCTAACTCTAAGGAAAAGACACTGTTTTACCACCTTGAGAGAAAGAACGATGTCAGAGAACCAAGTTCTTCACTTGTGTGACACGTCTCAGAGTAATTTACTGAACTCCCCCCATAGGTGATAATATTTTAAGGGGGGGAAAAAACACACAACCATGAGATCACTTGGTGGTAATTTTTCTGCACTAGTTCCATCATTAAAAGAGCCATATGGCCTTTGCACATGCTGACCCACCCTGACTCGTGCTGGTCAGGACCATTTCACAACTTGGGCCACCAGCTCTGGCTCAAGACAGACCTGGGTTCAGGCTCAGCTCTAACATCTCCTCGGTGACCTGGGCAAGTTTTTAGAATTTTTAAAATCAATCTCATGTCCTTAATCTGTACGAATGGACAAACCAAACCACTTCCTGCCCTCAGAGGTTTGTAATGAGAAATGAATAAGATGATTTGATGGAAATGCTTAACACAGGGCCTGGCACATACAGAGTAGTTCAAGTCTGTTAGCACCTGTGCAATAAGCCCTGTGCTAAGGTGGGGATACAAAGATGCGAAAGACAGTCTCACGTGGTTTCTGCTTCATCTGATGACAGACACAGAGTCCACCAGGTAGAACGGTGTGGAGGAAGAGGTGGGCTAATCCCTGTCAAATGCTTCCCCCGATGGTGGGAACACGGGGAAGGACTGCTACAGCGACCTCAGGCCATGCATGCATCTCTGTTCCCTAAGTGGATTACAGCGAAGCACTCGGCTCCTCCCTGAGGGGTGTGGCAAGCGAAGGGGCCATTAGGCATGCAGTGAATCTGGCTGAGGCTCCATAAGTGCCGGGCCCTGCACCCAGCAACTGCTTGCCAGTGGAGGATCAGCCATAGCTGCTTGCTCCACCCTGTTGTTCCCCTGAGACCCCGCCCCACCAAGCTGCAGCAGACGCTTTTGCATATGAATGCCCTGGCCCTTTGCAATCTGAAAATTGCCTAACAAACTGCAGCTGGGCCAGACAGACCCAGAACTTCCAAGAGAAGGCCCAAGGCCCCAAAGCAGCTTGCATTGCTTCACAGCTGGGCCTCATCTGGGCACCTGCAAACCCCAAATGAGGAAGGGGATTCTGCATATCTCTTCGTAGCTCCTGCTGGGTAGCCTCAGGCAGAGGCTAAATTAGCAGCTCCTAAGATCCAAGAGCCAGTGTACCCAGTGGTCAGAGTGGGACCATCCAGATTACAACTCCTCAGATCCATAAGGGACACACTCAGGGGGCAGACTCAGTGAGCACCAAAGCCCCACTGAAGCAAGTCTTGCCCCATAAGGGTGTCTTCAGCACAGAAGTTCTCCCACTATAGACACAGCTGATTCTCACAGCCAATAGGCCTGGAGGTCAATTCCTCCCAGTGATACCTACAACAATCAAGACTTAACTACAAGACTGTGCACAAAGGTCACAAAGGGGTGTCCACCTCAGATAAATGGGGAGGCTGAGCCACTGGGCCCTATAGGACATCTAGCACACAAAGCCACTCTACCAACACAGGGAAGCATTAAAAAAGCGGAGACAAAGAAACAGGACACAAATGACAGAAATGGAGGAAAGCAAACTACTGGATATAGAGTTCAAAACCACACTTTTAAGGTTTTTCAAGAACTTTCTAGAAACTGCTGATAAATGTAGTGAGATCCTCAAGAAATCTAGTGAGACCCTCAAGGTTATGATAAAGGACCAACTAGAAATTAAGCATACACTAACTGAAATAAAGTATATTATGCAGAATTCCAATAGCAGACTAGAGGATCACAAGAATCAAGTCAAAGATTTGAAATACAAAGAAGCAAAAAACACCCAAATGAAAAAGCAAAATGAGAAAAGAATTCAAAAATATGAAGATAGTGTAAGGAGCCTCTGGGACAGCTTCAAGCACACCAACATCCGAATGATAGGGGTTCCAGAAGAAGAGAGAGAGCAAGATATCAAAAACCTATTTGAAGAAATAATGACAGAAAACTTCCCCTACCTGGTGAAAGAAATGGACTTACAAGTCCAGGAAGCACAGAGAACCCCAAACAAAAGGAATCCAAAGAGGACCAAACCAAGACATATCATAATTAAAATGCCAAGAGCAAAAGACAAAGAGAAAATCTTAAAAGTAGAAGAGAAAGACAGTCAGTTACCTACAAGGGAGTACCCATACGACTGTCAGCTGATTTTGCAACAGAAACTTTGCAGGCCAGAAGGGAGTGGCAAGAAATATTCAAAGTGATGAATACCAAGAACCTACAACCTAGATTACTTTATCCAGCAAAGCTATCATTCAGAATTGAAGGTCAGATAAAGAGCTTCACAGATAAGGAAAAGCTAAAGGAGTTCATCACCACCAAACCAGTATTATATGAAATGCTGAAAGGTATCCTTTAAGAAAAGGAAGAAGAAAAAGGTAAAGATAAAAATTATGAACAACAAATACACATCTATCAACAAGTGAATCGCCGAAACCGGTTTGGCTCAGTGGATAGAGCGTCGGCCTGCGGACTGAAGGGTCCCAGGTTCGATTCCGGTCAAGGGCATGTACGTTGGTTGTGGGCACATCCCCAGTGGGAGATGTGCAGGAGGCAGCTGATCGATGTTTCTCTCTCATCGATGTTTCTAACTCTCTATCTCTCTCCTTTCCTCTCTGTAAAAAATCAATAAAAAAATATATTTTAAAAAAAAAGTGAATCTAAAAATCAAGTGAATAAATAGTCTGATGAACAGAATAAACTGGTGAATATAATAGAATCAGGGGCCTAGAAAGGGAGTGGACTGACTATTCTTGGGGGGGGAGGGGGGAAGGGGTGTGGTGGATGCGGGAAGAGACTGGACAATAATCGTGCACCTATGGATGAGGACAGTGGGGGGGTGGGGTGAGGGCGGAGGGTGGGGGGGGACTGGGTGGAGGGGAGCTATGGGGGGAAAAAAGAGGAACAACTTTAATAATCTGAACAATAAAGATTTAATTTTAAAAAAAGAAGGAAAAGAACCATCCAGAACCCCCAAATAATGGAGACATGAACTAATAAATTATTATAGGTGTTGTTCAGTAGAAAACCACACAAGTGAATGGAGGTGGGGGTGAGAAAGTATAAAAAAACAACAAAAAAACAGGGCAGAAAGTAAAAAAAAAAAACAAAAACACAAAACCCCCACCAATAACAACAAAATAGGCAGAAGGGAGGAAAAGATTTATTAGATTCTTTAAGAAAATGTCAGGTAATCTTCCCAGAAGGAGCAGTGTGTTGTGGTTGCCTCAGATCAACTCAGCTTTCACGATCTTTCCTCACTCGTAGCTCTGAGCAAATTCAAGTTCTGTAGCATTTCAGCTTGGATAACAGGGCAGGAAGAAGGAAAGAAACTTTGGATTGTGGCTAAATACTTTTGAACTTGACAGAAAGTTATCAAATGCATTAATGGTTGTTTTAGTTGGATGAAAAAGAAAATAAAGGGTCAAAGATTACTAATAAAAATGGAAAAGTTAGCATTTATGTGATGACAGAATTGTGGTAGAGGATATGTAGATATTACATTAATGTAATTTAGATATCCACCTTTTTCTCCTATTACCTTATCTGTAACCCTGGTCAAGTGGTTCAATAGGCACACAGGTACAGGCACACACACACACACGCACACGCACACACACACACACACATACACTACATTTTCTAGCTGGTGCCATCTATTTGATCTTTGCTCTCAAAGACAAGAAAATGTATCCTTTGCTTTTAAAAACACCTCTAAAGGAATCCTTACAGCATGCAAAAACTTTGGCCATTGGAGCAAAACATGAACTTAGTCCATCTGATAAAAACATAATTCGGATCCAGGTTTTTGTTTGTTTGTTTTTTGGTGTGTTTTTTTCTTTTTTGAGTTTTGTATTTCTGTGCCTGGGACACATAAGCTAGCATTTTATAATGAAAGTTAGGAAAGCGTGGTCTGTGATTTGTATGTTTACATCTGTCTATGTATTTATGTTGTAGATATGGTATATTTCTACAGCTGGATGGTATTGCCAAGACTGAACTATAATTGAAGAATTGGTTTGTAAAGGAACTTACCCAATTGGCTTAAAACAAATGAGCACTTATATGAAACAGAGAGAACAGACATGAACCCAGTCACTTACTAATGTGTGTGATCTAGCATCAGTCTTCAGTGACTGGAGTAGCTTAAGGTTGTTGGTTTAATTAAAACAGGCATGTCTTTAGAGAGAATGGCTAATCACTTTGAGGTCTCATGAAGCCTTCAAGAAGTAATTTAAAAGTAATTGTTAAAGACAAATGAGATAAGTGGGGTAAGTTTTTAGGGGAAATTTTGTCGGTTTCCAAAAAATCTTGGGTCACTTATGACAAAGCCTGATCAGGATGTTATGGTGACAGAAAAAGATTTCACATGAAATTAAGAGATGCATGCTTGGGAGAAGAAGGTATGAGGAATGAAGATACATTTTGTGGAAGGAAAGAGTAATTTTGTCCTGGACTAAAATGATTTTTCTAGAGCAGCGGTTCTCAACCTGTGAGTCGCGACCCCTTTGGGGGTCGAACGAACCTTTAACAGGGGTCGCCTAAGACCAACCTGCATATCAGATATTTACATTACAATTCATAACAGTAGCAACATTACAGTTATGAAGTAGCAACAAAAATAATTTTATGGTTGGGTCACAACATGAGGAACTGTATTTAAAGGGCCAGAAGGTTGAGAACTACTGTTCTAGAGTAAGAAAGGAAAAAGAACAAAAGCTGAAAGGCTTATGGAAGCTGATGGAAAAGGAATCTTGAAATCCTATGTATGGGTCAGGTTGGCTAGGACTGAAATGGGTTTATTTAAGTGAACTTTCTTTGATTTCTAAAGTGCCCTGATACCAAATTGAAATTTGGGGTTTTCTCTGTTAAAAAGGACAAGTTTTCTTGTCCTGATGGTATGCTCTTGGTAAGAGATTACAAAGGCAAAGGAAGGATTTTGTGTTTGGTAAAATTATTTCCTATGTTCTGTATGATCTGCTCTTTGCTTGGGTAACACAGATTTCTTAATATTGAGTTAAATTTTGCTCCTAATGACTTAACTTTCTATAATTGCTTGTTAAGTCTTTAAATGGATGATTAAGCAGATAACTAAAATCAGGAAATCTCTCTTTATGAAAGGGAGAAATGAAACTAATTAGGCCCATGCGATCTGCTAAAATCCTGACGTTTGCAAAGTAGATTTTAATCCAATTGTCCCTTCCCAAGGATAAAAGCACTCCAGTGATGATTTATATGCATTCCCATTGGGTAGAAGCATTCCCACCTTGAAGGGCTACAGTTGAAAAAAATTATTAAAATACTTGCAGAAAGCGTGTTTTCTTGTTGGAAAATCACCATGGAGCTCCACAGTGATCAGGGAACCCACTTTACAAGACAAAGTCTACACCAGGGGGCAAGACGCCCAAACTGGAGACAGGTCCATCAGAAGACCTCCCCACAAGGCCTCTCTCTAGCCTTGCTGGAGAGACCATGCCAGCTATGGCTATCTAATCCCTGCACTACGAAGTTAAAAGGTATTAATTCTGAATTCCTGTTTCTTATTTAAAAAGACTTCCACACTTCCACATCACTCACCTGATTGAACATCCCAGCCTATAGGCAACCTCAAGATAAAGTCATCCAGAGCAGACAACCACCCGATCGTGACCCACAGGTTGAGAACCGCTGCTTTAGAGCGATTCCATGTGTTCAATGTATACAAAAATGTATATGGATCCTTTACACTCTAATGTAAGCACTGTTAACAATAGTGTACCAGATTCATGAGATTGGGGGTAAATGGTGAAGAAATTTAAGTGTTCCCTTTCCATCTCAGAAAGGATGATGTATTGGGAGGGGAGGGATATTTAAAATGTCTCTCCCAGTGGAGTAACAATTAGGTAAAACCAAGATAACACTGAGATGTATGCTTGTAAATTTGGGGATATTGGGTCTTTAACCTTATAAATTTGAGCTTACTTAATTGGTGTAATGTGCTACACATTAGTACAATGTTCATTAAGGTTTTGTTCTATTAGGGTCACTCTCCCTCCCCGGAGCACATGTCCTAAGGGACCCATGAGACTTGCAACCAGGGAAGGAATGGGCAGCGGCAGTTTGTCCTGGGCTAATCCCCTGAACCTGTCTCCAAGGACCCCTTTTCTCTGACTTCTCAGTGAGCCAAAGCAGCCCAGCCTGGGCTCTCTCCTGTTGCTTCTTCTATCCTAATCCCTTCCTCTTTGTTTCACTGGCCCCAGCCTTAATAAATGTACTCTCAAAATTCTTTTTAAATATTTTTTTTATTTTATAATAAAAAAGGGAAGGAGGGAGAGATAGAAACATCAATAATGAGAATCATTGAGTGGCTGCCTCCTGCATGCCCCCTACTGGGGATCAAGGCTGCAACCTAGGCATGTGCCTTAACAGGGCACCGAACCACAAACTCCTGGTTCATGGGTCAACACTCAACCACTGTGCCACACCAGTTGGGCAAAAAAAGATTTTGTTCTATTAACCATTACAAAGTTCACAAACAAGTAATTGCATGGTAAACCCTGCATGGAAATCTGAGTATGATTCTGGTACTACTGTGCATTTGAATGGTCCTTCTCAATTTCAACACTAGTGGCCTTGGTACCACTCAGTTAGACATAATGTGAAATCTGACCAGAACCATTAATAAAATAGCCCCCCCTGGCCACTACAGCCATTCAAGCTCAAGAGACAACTTAAGATTCCTAAGCTTGAGTAGTCCACAACACCAGGATTACTTGATTATTTGCTTGCCACCCAGGGAGAAGTTTTTTGTGGGTTTTTTTTTTTGTTTTGTTTTGTTTTGTTTTGTTTTGTTTTGTTTTGTTTTGTTTTTTGCCACAGCCAATACCACCAGCTGTACCTGGATCAATAACTCTCCCCATGTACAATTAGAAACAACCAAACTTGAAAACGCCTTAAACTTGCAAACTTTCTTCAGGGGTGTTCCAGTCTTGCCTCAAGCACCACTGGCTGGTTAGGATTTAAATTCTCTGATGTTTTTAGCTGACTCCCTACTGGGCTTGGAGATATTATAAAGTCTGGGTTGAAAATTGTTTTATTCGTTATTATTCTAATTTGTTCAACATATTTCATTGTCAGACTTTTGGTGTTCTGTATAATCAAATGTTTAAAGCCCCCTACAAAAACTCTAGCAGTGATTGCATGAAGAATGAAAACAATCCATTACATCATTACATCCCCTCCAAATTGAAAAGTAGTGGTGAAAATGGGCATCTTTGTCTTATTCCTGATCTTAGAGGGAAAATGTTCAGCTTTGCACCATTGAGTATGATGTTAGCTGTGGGCTTATCATATACAGTCCTTATGATGTTGTGGTAAGTTCTTCTATACCCACATTATTGAGAACTTTTATTGTAAAAGGATATTTTTTGTCACAAGCTTTTTCTGTATCGAGATATGATTTTTACTCTTGGTTTTGTTGATGTGATGAATCACATTGTTTCACGAATGAACCACCTTTGCATCCATGGTATAGATACCATTTGGTCATGATGTATAAGCCTTTTAATGTATTGGTTTTGATTTGCTAGTATTTTGTTGAGAAGTTTTCCATGTTCATCAGGGATATTGGCCTGTAATACTTTGCTGTAGTATCTTTTTCTGGTTTTGGTATCAGAGTAATGCCGGCCTCAAAGAATATTTGGGAGCTTTCCCTACTCTTTAAATTTTTGGGATAGTTGGAGAATATGTATTAATTTTTTAAAGGTTTGGTAGAATTCACCTGTGAAGGAATCTGGTCCTGGGCTTTCGTTTATTCAGGGTTTTTTATTTTTTTATTTTTTTTATTTTTTTTAATTAAATCTTTATTGTTCAGATTATTACATTTGTTCCTCTTTTTTTCCCCCCATAACTCCCCTCCTCCTAGTTCCCGCCCCACCCTCCGCCCTCACTCCCCACCCACTGTCCTCATCCATAGGTGCACGATTTTTGTCCAGTCTCTTCCCGCATCTCCCACAACCCTTTCCCCCCCAAGAATAGTCAGTCCATTCCCTTTCTATGTCCCTGATTCTATTATAATCAACAGTTCATTCTGTTCATCAGATTATTTATTCACTTGATTCTTAGATTCACTTGTTGATAGATGCATATTTGTTGTTCATAATTTGTATCTTTACCTTTTTCTTCCTCTTCCTCTTCTTAAAAGATACCTTTCAGCATTTCATATAATCCTGGTTTGGTGGTGATGAACTCCTTTAGCTTTTCCTTATCTGTGAAGCTCTTTATCTGACCTTCAATTCTGAATGATAGCTTTGCTGGATAAAGTAATCTTGGTTGTAGGTTCTTGGTATTCATCACTTTGAATATTTCTTGCCACTCCCTTCTGGCCTGCAAAGTTTCTGTTGAGAAATCAGCTGACAGTCGTATGGGTACTCCCTTGTAGGTAACTGAGTTTCTTTCTCTTGCTGTTTTTAAGATTCTCTCTTTATCTTTTGCTCTTGGCATTTTAATTATGATGTGTCTTGGTGTGGTCCTCTTTGGATTCCTTTTGTTTGGGGTTCTCCGCGCTTCTTGGACCTGTAAGTCCATTTCTTTCACCAGGTGGGGGAAGTTTTCTGTCATTATTTCTTCAAATAGGTTTTCAATATCTTGCTCTCTCTCATCTTCTGGCACCCCTATAATTCTGATGTTGGTACGCTTGAAGCTGTCCCAGAGGCTCCTTACACTATCCTCGCATTTTTGGATTCTTTTTTCATTTTGCTTTTCCGGTTGGATGTTTTTTGCTTCCTCGCATTTCAAATCATTGACTTGATTCTTGCGCTCCTCTGGTCTGCTGTCGGGCGTCTGTATAATATTCGTTATTTCAGTCCGTGTGTGCTTAATTTCTAGTTGGTTCCCCAATATAAGATCGAGGGTCTTATTAGTTTTCGTGTAGATCTCATTAAGTTTATCGGCAGCTTCTAAACAGTTCTTGAGAGACCTTAAAAGTGTGGTTCTGAACTCTATTTCTTCCATTGACAATTTTGTCCTGTTTCTTTGTCTCCGCATTTTGTTATGCTTCCTTGGTGCACCCCCTAGTGGTCTTTGTTCGCAGTCTTATAGATAAATCTTGATTGTTGTAGCTAATTCCAGGGAGGGTTTGACCTCCAGGCCAAGTGGCTATGAGAATCAGCTGTGTCAGCAGTGAGAGAACTTCTGTCCTCTAGGGAGGTGCTAATCTAGCCTTTGCCTGAGGCTATCGGGCAAATGCCTCTGTGCAGGGCTTGGGCGGGGCGGGTCGCACAGGATCAACAGGGTGGGCCAGAGAGAGCAGTTATGGCGGCTCTCAGTCCTGTCCCCAGGGGCTCTGCCTCTCTGAGTCCCAGCACCCGCTGCAAAGCTCGGAGAGAAAGCTGCACTCGCTCTGACCGAAGCCAGACAGTCCCGCTTCTCCCGTTTGAGTCTGGGTCCCTAAAGACTCGCCCGGATCTGGAGCTCAGAGTCTGCGACTCCCTCCCGATTGAAAACAGCAACCGCGCCCTCCGCTGCCAGCCCGCTCCGCGCACTCCGCACCTCAGAATTTGACTTCAGCACTGCGCCTCCTCTGAGTGTCCGTGTGCGTTTCTCTTTCCTCCTAGTTGTAGGACTTCCACTCAGCCAGCGTTCCTGTGGTTCTGGGTGATGTCCCTTCCGTTTTTTGGTTTCACTTTTGAAGTAGTTGTTCAAAGCAGAAAACTCCGGTGTTAACCTATGCCGCCATCTTGGTTCTCTGTCAGGGTTTTTTATTATTATTATTACTAGTTCAATCTCATTACTAATAATAGGTTTCTTCAGATTTTCTGTTTCTTGCTGGCTTAGTCTTGGAATGCTGTATACTTCTATAAATTTGTCCATTTCTTGTAGATTGTCCAATTTCTTGACATAATTATTCATAATTTTTATTTTACGTATGGCAAGTCTACTATATAGTGTAATGCAGATACAGAGCTACAAGTTCACAACTATTCATACAAGTATACAAAAGGCTACAACTTACACACACTTTACTTGATTGAAAGCTTTCTTATGATACATAGAATGTTTTACATCCTTGACCTTAACTTTGTCCACACTGACTTCAGGGAGTTGTATTTGGGGTTCTAGGCTCAAGTCTCTGCTCAATTGCTGCTGTTGCCGTTTGTTTTCTTTCAGGATCAAGGTGGGTAGTTTCATATATCTCATTTTTATTTTCTTCTTCAGATCTTTAGTATTACCTAATTATACCTACAATGGAACCAGCATCCTAAAGCTACCAAGATAAATCCTCCAACTCCCAACACCATATGATCTCCTAATTCTACTAGTTAACAAAAAATGTCCAAGGCCAGCCACAACAGATCCTTATGAACCATATAATACTGAGTCCCACTCTCAAGTAGTTCTTGCCGATAAGATCCCTGAAACTGACATGGAATCCAATCCTCTTATAAGTAAATCTGGTAATTTAGCCCTTCCTTTGAGCCAGGGAGTTACAGATATGCTTCCAACAAATTTTGTACTGTTTAGCATGGCTAGAGCCAGTTACTTTTTATTTTTTCTTATTGCCATCCAACAACTCAGTTACTCTAAGTAGAAGTACATTCCTAGTATTTGCATTTAAAAGTATCATTCAGCTGGAGAGTGGAGATAAGCAACAATAATTCAACTGTGTCAACAACTCTAAGTTAATATTTGATAGGTTAACGCCGGAGTTTGCTGCTTTGAACAACTACTTCAAAAGTGAAACTAAAACACGGAACGGACATCACCCAGAACCACAGGAACGCTGGCTGAGTGGAAGTCCTACAACTAGGAGGAAAGAGAAACGCATATGGACACTCAGAGGAGGCGCAGTGCTGAAGTCAAATTCTGAGGTGCGGAGTGCGCGGAGCGGGCTGGCAGCGGAGGGCGCGGTTGCTGTTTTCAATCGGGAGGGAGTCGCAGACTCTGAGCTCCAGATCCGGGCGAGTCTTTAGGGACCCAGACTCAAACGGGAGAAGCGGGACTGTCTGGCTTCGGTCAGAGCGAGTGCAGCTTTCTCTCCGAGCTTTGCAGCGGGTGCTGGGACTCAGAGAGGCAGAGCCCCTGGGGACAGGACTGAGAGCCGCCATAACTGCTCTCTCTGGCCCACCCTGTTGATCCTGTGCGACCCGCCCCGCCCAAGCCCTGCACAGAGGCATTTGCCCGATAGCCTCAGGCAAAGGCTAGATTAGCACCTCCCTAGAGGACAGAAGTTCTCTCACTGCTGACACAGCTGATTCTCATAGCCACTTGGCCTGGAGGTCAAACCCTCCCTGGAATTAGCTACAACAATCAAGATTTATCTATAAGACTGCGAACAAAGACCACTAGGGGGTGCACCAAGGAAGCATAACAAAATGCGGAGACAAAGAAACAGGACAAAATTGTCAATGGAAGAAATAGAGTTCAGAACCACACTTTTAAGGTCTCTCAAGAACTGTTTAGAAGCTGCCGATAAACTTAATGAGATCTACACGAAAACTAATAAGACCCTCGATCTTATATTGGGGAACCAACTAGAAATTAAGCACACACGGACTGAAATAACGAATATTATACAGACGCCCGACAGCAGACCAGAGGAGCGCAAGAATCAAGTCAATGATTTGAAATGCGAGGAAGCAAAAAACATCCAACCGGAAAAGCAAAATGAAAAAAGAATCCAAAAATGCGAGGATAGTGTAAGGAGCCTCTGGGACAGCTTCAAGCGTACCAACATCAGAATTATAGGGGTGCCAGAAGATGAGAGAGAGCAAGATATTGAAAACCTATTTGAAGAAATAATGACAGAAAACTTCCCCCACCTGGTGAAAGAAATGGACTTACAGGTCCAAGAAGCGCGGAGAACCCCAAACAAAAGGAATCCAAAGAGGACCACACCAAGACACATCATAATTAAAATGCCAAGAGCAAAAGATAAAGAGAGAATCTTAAAAACAGCAAGAGAAAGAAACTCAGTTACCTACAAGGGAGTACCCATACGACTGTCAGCTGATTTCTCAACAGAAACTTTGCAGGCCAGAAGGGAGTGGCAAGAAATATTCAAAGTGATGAATACCAAGAACCTACAACCAAGATTACTTTATCCAGCAAAGCTATCATTCAGAATTGAAGGTCAGATAAAGAGCTTCACAGATAAGGAAAAGCTAAAGGAGTTCATCACCACCAAACCAGGATTATATGAAATGCTGAAAGGTATCCTTTAAGAAGAGGAAGAGGAAGAAAAAGGTAAAGATACAAATTATGAACAACAAATATGCATCTATCAACAAGTGAATCTAAGAATCAAGTGAATAAATAATCTGATGAACAGAATGAACTGTTGATTATAATAGAATCAGGGACATAGAAAGGGAATGGACTGACTATTCTTGGGGGGGAAAGGGGTGTGGGAGATGCGGGAAGAGACTGGACAAAAATCGTGCACCTGTGGATGAGGACAGTGGGTGGGGAGTGAGGGCGGAGGGTGGGGTGGGAACTGGGAGGAGGGGAGTTATGGGGGGAAAAAAGAGGAACAAATGTAATAATCTGAACAATAAAGATTTAATTAAAAAAAAAACAACTCTAAGTTAATATTTGTTCCTCTTGGTTTATTTATAAAGAGCTTAGAACAGTGCCTGGCAAATGTAGTAAGAGCTATGTGTTATAAATAAATAAGCAGAAATAAGTGAGACTCGCCCTAGCTGGTTTGGCTCAGTGGATAGAGTGTCAGCCTGTGGACTCAAGGGTCCTGGGTTTGATTCCGGTCAAAGGCACATAACCAAGTTGCAGGCTCGATCCCCAGTGGGGGGGTGTGTGCAGGAAGCAGCCAATCAATGATTCTCTCTCATCATTGATGTTTCTAACTCTATCTCCCTTCCTCTCTGAAATCAATAAAAAATATTTAAAAAATAATAATAATAAATAAAATAAAAGTATCATTCAGATGTTTCAAAAGCCAAAGGATAGTTTAAAAAAGGAAATGCATTTCAAGAAGAAAGTCATTGTTCACATAGGCAATTTAACTATTTTACTGGTTGTATTAATTAAAGGTATAAATGAAAACATATGCATACATAACTTTGGGAAAAACTTTGTTTTTTTGTTGCACCAATTTTATGACTTCAATTGCTCACAATTGCTGATTTTGTGTCTTTTAAATTCTTTTATTTTTTCAGGCTGATTTAGTTTGTTTTTCTTTTTCTAGCTTTTGCTTTGAATGCGTAACTATTTCATATTTATTTCCTATTCTGGTAGTCAAAGTGTTTAAGGCATACATTTGTTTGTAAGTGGTTTTGTTTTCCTATAGTTTTAGTACTTTTGTTATTGCTACTTTAAAGATATTCTTATATTCTAGTTTTGACTTCAGAAGTTTTGATCCAGAAGAAATTTAAAATGGCACATATTTTACCATGGTTTTAGAGGTGAGCAAGCTGAGCTTCAGCAAGAACAGAACCTACCCAAGTGAACTGATACCGAACCCTACTCCACGCAGAACGTGGAGGGAGTCTTACTCGACATCTGGCGCCCGACGGGTAATCTGGAAGTGCAGGCCTCGCTGGAGCGAGAAAAGGAAGTTTTCACCGAAAAGGTGTGGAAAACTCACCGAAAAAAGTGAGGGGAATTCTACCGCACGCAATGCCCAGGATCAACTACAGAAGCCCGGGTCTAGAACAGCTACAAGACCATGTGGATTCCTGTAAAAACGGATCCCAGAAAGCTAGCCACAAAGACAGAAGAGACAGTTCAGAGATGGAGATGGTGAAGATGCCTTGCCATGCTAGCAGTCAGCAGCTGTGTGTTGCTGCAGGGTGCCCAGGACCAGACCAGAAAGGACCAGACCTGCATTTTCCACCATCCAGAACCAACATTTCATTGCTGGCACGTACACATGAACTGTCGGACATTGAAACTTGGACTCAGAACTGTTGGACATTGAAATTGGGACTTGTTCTTATATTTCTAGTCTACAGATACTTGATTTTTTAAAGAAAAAATAAGGGGGAGATGCCGGAGTCCATTCATTGTCTTCACTAGCTGAGTTTAGACAGAGACCCCCCAAAAGCTAGTAACCTTTGAAGTTCTAGCAAAGGTCAGAACTGTGCACCACCCAGTTAATCCTATCTAATAAAAGAGAAAAATGGTAAAAAAAAAAAAAAAAAAAAAAAAAAATACTGAGTCCCAGGCACAAGGAATATTCTGAACACAAAAAATTCCTAGGAGCTTAAAGGGCTTCCCCTTCCTGGACTTGCAGCTGGGTAGCATGGGGACAGCCGATGCCTCTAGTCCTGCCCTGCTCATGCCCTGGGCTGCCTTCATAGTATTCTTTAATGATCTTTTGTATTTCTGTGGTATTTCTCTTATTTCATTTCTGATTCTATTTACTTAGACTCTCTTTTTCCTTGGCGTAAGTCTAGCTAGAGGTTTGTCAATTTTATTTATCCTTTCAAAAAAACCACCTCTTAATTTTATTGATTTTTCTTATAGTTCTTTTTTTTGTTTGTATTTTATTTCCACTCTGATCTTTATTATTTTCCTTCCCCAATTTACTTTGGACTTTATTCTTTTTCTAGTTCCTTTAGGTGTAAAGTTAGATTATATTTGGGATTTTTTTCTACTTCTTGAAGTAGGCCTGCATAGCTATGAACTTTCCTCTTATAATTGCTTTTGCTTCATTCCGTAAGTTTTGAAAAGTTGAGTTTTCATTTTCATTTGTCTCAAAGTAGTATTTTATTTCCTTTGGTCCATTGGTTGTTTGGTAGCAATTGTTCAATCTCCATATTGTATTTTTTCCCGTTTTCTTCCTATAGTTGGTTTCTACTTTCATGCAATTCTGATTGGAATATATACGTGATAAAAATTAAGTCTTCCTGAATTTATTTAGGTTTCTTTTGTGATCTATCTTGAAAAATGTTCCATGTGCATTTGAGAAAAATGTATAATCCACACTGTTTGGATAAAATGTCCTTAAAATGCTTATTATATTAATCTATTCTAATGTGGCATTTAAGGCCATTATTTTCTTATTTTTTGCCCAATCTATCCATTGAGGTAAGTGGGGCAGTAAAGTCCCTAACTATTATTGTATTAATTTCTGCCTTTATATCCATTAATATTTGCTTTATAGACTTGGGTGCTCCTATGTTGGGTGTGTAAATATTTAAGATTGTAATATCCTCTTCTTAGATTGACCCCTTTATCATTATGTAATGTCCTTGTCTCATTTTACATTCTTTAAAACCTACTTTGTCTGATATGAGTATTGCTACCCCCAGCTTTCTCTTCATTTCTATTTGTAGGAATATCTTTTTTAATCCATTCAGTTCCAGTTTGTGGGTCTTTCAATCTAAGGTGAGTCTTTTGTAAGCAGCACAGAGATGGGTCTGGGGTCTTGGTGTTTAACACATCCTGCCTCCCTATAACTTTTGATTGGAGAATTTAGTCCATTTACATTTAACATAATTATGGACAGGTATGTACTTACTGCCATTTTGTTCTGTAGATCGCTTTGCTGATTTCCTTGAATGTTTTGTTGGGGTTCTGTAGCAGTCTATTTTAAATTGATAAGCATTTGAGTTCAAACACATTCTAAAAGCACTACATTTTCACTGCCTCCCCACACTTTTTTATATCATACCTGTTTTGTTTGGAGTAACTCCTGATTATTATAGTTAATTTTGCTACTTCTGTCTTTTAATCTTCATACTGGATTTTTGAGTGGCTGATTCACTGTTAATTCTGTATTTGCCTTTATCTGTGATCCTCCCCCCCACCCATGTTTCCTTATTTTTGGCATGGCCTTTTCTGCATAAAGACTGCTTAACATTTCATGTTAAGTCTGTTTAGTGGTGAATTTCTTGTTTTTGCTTATCTGGGGAAATCTTTATCTTTCCTTCAATTCTGAATGACAACCTTGCGAGGTATAATATACTAGATTGTAGGTTCCTTTCTTTCAGCACTTTAAATATTTCCTGCCATTCCCTTCTGGCTTGTAAAAGTTCTGCTGAAAAATTAGCTTATTAGTTTTTTGGGGTTTCCTTTTAATGTAATTCAATGTTTTCCCCTTGCTTCCTTCAAGATTGTGTTTTTATATTTAACTTTTGCCATTTAATTACAGTGTGGGCCTCTTTGGGTTCATCTTATTTGGAATTCTCTAATGTGGGTGTCTGTTTCCTTCCCTGGTTAGTTTTTGGCCATTATTTTTTAAAATGAACTTTCTGCCCCCCTCTCTCTTCTGGGATCCCTATAATGCTGTCCCATGGGGCTCTCATACTATCCTTATTTTCTTAAATTCTTTTTTTTTTATTATGATTGGGTGATTTTCACTATTCTCACTGGTTGCTGATCCATTCTTCTATATTAACCAGTTTGTTGTCAGTTCCATCTAGTATGTTTTTCATTTGTTATTGTATTCTTCATCTCTGATTGATTCTTTATAATATTTTCTTTATTGAAGTTGTCCCTGAGTTCCTTTATCCTACTCTCAAATTTACAGAGCATCCTTATGACAGTTTCTTTGAATTATTTATCAAATTATTTTTCTTCATTTCATTCATTTTTCTCTTATTCCTCCATTTCATTTAACTTTCTGTGTTTGTTTCTTTCTACGAGTTAGATGAAATAGCTATCTCTCCCGGTCTTGAAAAATTGGTCTTGAGTAAAGTGGTGTCTGTGTAGACTGGATGGCTTTGGCAAGTTGGTTGGAGTTAAGGTGGGCATGTGCAGTGTCCGGGATGCTACCTGGCCAGAAGGAGCAGGTCTGGGTGACCTGTTGTTTTGGCTGTTCACAGCTGCACTTGTGTGTGCTATAGAACCTTGCTGGTTCTACTCTTGATCCTGGTGGGGCTGCCTGGTGTACAAAGGAGCACATCTAGTTGTTTTGATTGACTGCTGCTGGTCTGAGGATACCTGACCATGGGCACCGCATCACTCACAGTTGTGCAAAGCTCGCCTTGTGGTTTGATTGACTGCTGCCAGTCTGGGTTGGGGTGCTCTCTGAGCATGTGCTGCAGCACTCTGCCAGCTCCCTCCCACTCTAGTAGGGGCCTCCCTCTATGTGCACGACTCACTCTGGGGCCCCTCTCTGTGCATTCATCGGCATGTCCCATTGCTTTGATTGATTGACATGGAGGTCTGAGCTGGACTTCCCCCTGGGCAGGAGCACAGTGATGCCCTGCTGAGTCCCTTTCACTCCAGGTGGGACCGTCCAGTGGGCTTGCACGGCAGTGGCTGAGCCTCAGTGCCCTGTTGGGCCCAGTGGATCAAACTCTGGATTGGTGTGTAGGGGGCAGGGCTGTGCATGCTTGCTATGCACCCCTTCCTGCTGGAGCTGGTTACAGGAGGGGTGATTGGGGATGCACTACTGTGGCCTTGCAGGTTGGCCAGAGCACTTGGGTAGAGTTCTCACCAATGCTACCCAAGTGTAAGGAGAATGCAAACGATGGCACCAGCTACTCCGATTCCTGGTGGGTTCCCTGATTCTGAAGAGCTCCTGTAGTTCCCATCTTCTCCAAGTGGCCTCTTCCTCTCTTCTTTGTTGTGCAAAAGCTATTCAGTTCTCTCTTAAAGACAACTACTCAAAATATAGATGTGCATTCAGTGTGTTCAAGGGAGAGGCAAGCTCAGTGTCCTCTTGTGCTGCCATCTTGGACCTGCCCAAATTCAGGCTACTTTGGGGAAGTCACTAATCTCAGGCCCCACCATAGAATAGCTCTAGGTATTAGAATATACATATTCCACCATGCGTGAACCCAGGGGAGCCATAAAGCCACATGTCGATTGATGAACATAATCTGCATCCAGGGGAAAAAAAAAAGGCCTTTCTGTGCAAAAAGGGAGTACCTGGTAAGTTTAACCACCTACAGAAGAGCATCTACTTCTGTGAGGTCAATTAACGTCCAAGGCTAAGTGAAGAAAGAGGAAATGAAAGAACTCAGACTTTCATGCTTTTCTCTCAAAATTATCACACTTACCTACACACACCACGCTGACATGGTTCCTCTGTCTCAAAATTATACCATGGGAGAAAAACCAGGTTAGTAAAGGGAATGGCACCTTCCTACATGTAATGAAACACATACACCACCCCCCCCACGACACACACACACACAAATACCCATCAAGAACATTAAGGCACCTTATAGAAAAATAAGAAAAACTTTCCATTTTAGTTGTGATTTGACCTGAATTTATACACCATACTTTACTCCCTTGCCTATGACTCTATCAGAATCGCCAGGCAGAGTTCAACCTTCTCGCTGCAGAGCCTTTCAGAGACTTAACCTGCACAATTGCAAAGGGTTCCCACCAGTCCTGCTCCATTGTCACCAGAGCTCAGCTCACAGAGACCACTGCCTCGCTCCCACGCCCCGGAGGAAGCCCAGCCCTGTCCCCAGTGTCTCACTGCACTGGGTCACTCAGTTGTTCCTGACGATGATGCCGGGAACATCTGGCTGATGGAAAAGTGGAAGGTGACAGACCAAAGCATGGGGACACGAGATAATGGTTGTTATGGCAGAGAATCATCAGAACAACAAAATGGATAGCCTTGTGCAAGACCATGGATATAAAACGAGTAGCTCGGGGACTCAATAAACAAGTACAGTACTATATATTTTGGTAAACAAATGGTTGTTCAATAGATAACTATTCTTTTTTCTAATTCAGGGTTGAGAGGTTTCTGTTCAGAGTCTACACATGTTGGTCTGTAAAGCCATGTGAAATCTGGGAAGTCCCCTCCTCTGAGGATTCTCTGGTACGTGGTGGTTCAGTGCTGGGGGTAATTCTCATTAACAAAAGAGAAATGGCAGCCAGACCTTAGCCAGACCCTGGTCTCCCAGGCAGGCCTCAGTTCTTCTTGTCCTCCTACTGAGGCTGGCTTCTTGTGATCCCCAGGTTGTTCCACACCTCTGTGTACATGAGGGTCCCAATGAAGACAAACAAGGTGCAAAGCCAGTGCCACACAGTGAAAGGGTTCTGGAAGTACAAGATGGAGATGATGAGGCTCACAAACTTGCGTAGAGTCACAACGAGTGTGACAACGAGGGAGGTGCATTCTGTGGTGAGAATCAAGACACCCCAAATGCACATGTACCTGGAGAGAGAGGGTTAAGGTAGTTTTCTGACTACTGTGAGATCAGCTGGGGAGCACTTTCTGGCATGGCTCTTGGTTTAAATGTTCATATTCTAAGAACCAGAAAACTCAGGGGTTGGCCATGGCGGCTCTGAGGCTCCTTGGTAGAACATTCTGCAGATTCCTGTCCTGCCATTCTAATTGTGGGTCCCAACTCAGACTGCCTAAAACCTCTCATTATTCTTATTCTGGATTCTTCCCACAGTTTACAGTGAAGGTCACCACCCAAGGAATGACAGAGGTTAACACTCTCAGTAAAGGTCATCACACCTACCTCTACTTGATCTGGTCCCCAGTCCTTCCACCCCTTCTCCAAAAAAAGAACTCTGTAAGGCAAATCTATGAGGTGACATGAAAGGAATGAAGTCAATCTCATCTGTTCCATAGACTTCACAGTTTTTATAATGGACTTAAGGTCGTTCGAAAGAAGCATTATTTTAGTTTTAATTCACTTGGAATTTCTTTCAGAATTTTGTGGCAGCTTGTGAAATGTCCCAGGATACTAGAAAACTCCAGGTAGAAATCACAGAGCATGCATGTCATACTAATTTTTGATCACCCACTGACTTCTACACCTGCACCCCGAGCACCTCCTTCACAGTGCTCTGTGCCCTGCTGACCTCGGCACCCACTATCATCTCTTTGGCCCTCCACAGTGACCTCAATGGATGGGCCTTTCTCCTCCTACTGCAGAACAGATCAAAGCAGAAATGAAACTCATGTCACTGAACTGTCAGGGAATAGACAATCCCATGCCAAAGAAGACCATGCGGCAGAGGAGTACGAAGGATACTGAGTGATGACATTCATGAGGAGGTAGAACCACATGATGGGCATTGCCACACCAACAACCGGAACTTGATATAATTCTGCAAAGATTAAGAAGGGAGATAGTTGTATTCCTTTTAACAGCTAAAGTGTTCATCTTTTTTAACAAACAGAACATAATAGAGATAACGATGTTATTTCCCTTGCAATTAGATTTGGACCAAACACCACTTTACTTGCCCTTGAGTCTAGGCTATGTCAGCCTCAAGAGTCCTTGTATTGCTTTCTTAAAACAAATGAGAATTCATCTTAAGTTTAAAATAAACTTTTTACCATTCACCTAAACAGGACTCCACTTTACAGAGAAAGGCTGTGAATCACAGAGAAGTTCAAATGATATGGTCTTAACAACTCAACACAGAGAAAAGACAACCAGTAACTAAACGCCATTTGTCAATCCTACTAGTAATCAAATAATTCTAAAATTTACAAATAATATTCTAATGTGGCAAGGTAAAATTGGAATTGGCAGCCATTCAGTTGATGGTAGTATAAATTGATTTTTAAAAAATCAATTTCACAATTCTTATTAAGGGGCCATAAAAGTATTGATACCCATTCTTAGGAAAAACTCTGAATTAATCTAAATGTCCAATGATAGAGCAATGGCTGTGCAAGCAAAGGTGCTTTGACTAGATGAGGCATTGTATGTACATTCTATTTAAAATATAAGGATTATATATAGTCACACAAAAAACTAAGAATGAAAGTGAAAAAGTATAAATTTTATCTACACAAGGGTTACAACGATGTAAGAATTTATATAAATGGTGTCTGGAAGGAAACTGGTAAAATGAAATTAGCTGATGTGTAGAGTGATGGAAGTTATTAAACTTTTCTTCTTTTTAAATACATTCTTATGTTAGTTTTATATAAGAGGTTTGCACAGTGAACATTTGAGAGGAAACAAAATGCCCATGATTAACAAGAATAAGGACATAATAACCCTCTCAGGGTCGCTTCTTTTATATTGCTAACTTGCTTTTGGAGTTTGAAATACACAGCATAACTTAGGGAATTCCAAAGGTGATGCTGAGTTCTGGTTAGGAAAAGGACATTAATTTTCTTTTGCAAAAAAATTAAAAGCCATCTAGATAAAGAGATAACTGTATGTCTAGACTAGTGAGAAATCCCAATAATCTGGTATTCTATTGTCTTTGAAACACTCAGCAAGTATTGAAATGAAAAGAAAGTTAACAAATGTTATTACTATTTAATAACTTTAGAGATCCATTGTATCAATTGCTGCGAAAAGAGACAATCAGTATTACCTAAAACATTTAGATGGATATTCGGCTCTCTTAGAAAAATCAAGGATAATAGGTTCCAGATGCTAAAACTCAAGAAGAGAAAAAAATGTAAATTTAACTTAGGGATGATTCTGAAAAAGTTAAAGGCAGATTCTAAAAAATAAAAATGTATAAGTACCCAGCTCTGCAACTTTTGGAAGAAACATTCTAATAATTAAATCAAAATGAATTTGATAGTGTGTTTACTCAAACAGCTCTTTGCTATGCGGGGACTGTCAGAAACTCTGAAAGCCATGTGTCAAAAATCAGCTGTATGTCAATCACACCTCAATAAAAAAAAAACTCAAAAATGGGTAATTCAGAGCCTTAAAAACTTAAGTTAACTGGCAATTGATAGCTAATTTATTAGTCACTTTAAAAAGTAAAAGCTAATTAATACTGTAGACTTTTGAGATAATTTTGCTTATTCCTGCAAGCTCTAAACTGTCACCATTTTTGCTTCCTCTTCCCCAAGGCTCCCACCTCTGCTGTGTGTTAGGACTATTTCTTTGCACTGCCTTCACCGGGTGATCAACTGATCCTTCAACTCCATTAGCAGGATGGCATGTTACCAGGAGGATGGTATGTTAGCAGGATGGCATGTTACATTTGAAATCACACATTACAACAACATAATAACGCAGTAATTTCCATCCTCCCCAGGTTCAAGAAATTGCTTACATTATAAAACAAAGCCTCCTTGAAATGTTTCCCAAACTGTTTGTATAGAGTCTCTTGGAAGATGCCCATCCTCGCGGACATCAGGAGCGCGAACGTCAGTGCCCCAATACCTAGAAAACAAAGGCCGGGTTACAAGACACCTGCACTCGCTACTCTCCAGATATTTTGTTAAAGAACATTTATTATTTAAATGTATTACAAATATTATAGTTTCTAAAAGTTTGTGGACCAACAGATTGTTTCATTAGGGGGGAAAAAAAAGACCTGACATGACATTCCATTGGTGACAGTCACATAGAACAATTCTGACACTTTTCATTCTATCTTCTTGGCCACTTGGGCTTTATCCAGAATTTTCTTTGTACTAAGCACGATTAGTCCTTCGTTCATTGTGTTGCACTAATGAACACCTTCTCTGACAGCACTGTCCCACACAACTATGAGCCTGGAAATGCTCCATCCTGGGCTCTCCAATACGGTCACCACCAGCCACATATGGCTACTGGGCAATTAAACTCTGACCAGTGAGACTGGGAAACTAAATATTTAATTTTAAGTAATTTAGATGTTAAATGTGAATAGTCACATGTGGCTTCTGGTGACCACAAGGGAACTGAAGTTCTCAATCGGTTGGCTTCAGAGGTTAGGATGGATCTAAGGATTCAATGATGCTAAGAGCTAATTCTACAGAGAGAACACTGCTGCACAGGTGGGACCCCCTACCTGGTCAGCTGCTTCAGGAATGCACATCATTGCCACAGAGAGAACTCAAACAAAGAAGGCCAGGAGCACGCCCCCTCTAGCAGGAGAAAAGTAATCCACATGCCTAGTCCATAGGTGGGGCCAAGAATGTGCTTCCTAAACATAAATCATAAAAGCGTATTGTTTACCTTTTCTTCAAAATGATAATCCCTAGGCAATTAGAGAACCCTGTAAAAGGAGACAAGAGGAAGTTTTAGTGCACTAGGGAAAGACAACATACTTCAAGATAAAAATGAACATCGCCAAGAGGGAAAAACATCTGGGCAGGAGGAGATTAGGATGAATAATTAGTAAGGTCCAGGTGTTCTTATGATGGCAACAAGTATAAGCCATAAAAATCTATCTTGCAAAATAATTACGCCTTTTAAAGATGACAATGAAGATAACAATGATCAATTCTCAATAACTACTCATAGCTGAAGCTTATTACAGGCTTATTTTTGTCAACTTTTCCATCTAATTTATAAGAGCTTTTACTACGTTTCTCCTCCCCCCGCGTTTTGAGGAAAGAAGTTGTGTGGAGATCTCTCTCTTCTCTGGAAGGGTGTCTGTCCTTCATCAAGTGCTCATAGAAAGTCTATTATGTGCTCAATGCTGTGAGGGTCATCTTAGTCATTATAATTAGCTCTGGGAAGTGCCTTTAGGAATAACACATTTGATCTCACAAAAATCTCAGACCACACCAAAATGTTACAATTCTAATCCTCACCCATTTTGTATTCTTCTGCAACCCTAACTATATTTCCCTTGAAGTCTCTTCTGCCCTCCAGGGAAAACTGTTCTTATCTATATACTGAACACAGATCTCTCACCATACATGAGACAAAGAAAAAACCTCTACTGCTTTGAAAGAAGCATGCCTCCAAGAATTTTCCTTTATTTAATTATCTCAAGTCTCCGGTTTAAAAAAAAAAAAATCAGGAAGGAGAAGGGTCTGGTCCTGGCATGTGCTTCTCAATGGTTAGAGTGTGGGCCTGAGCACTAAAGGATTGTGGTTTTGATTCCTGGTCAAGGGCACATACCTGGGTTGCAGGTTCGATCCCCGGCCATGGTCGGGGCACATACAGGGAGGCAACCAACCCATGTGTCTCTCTCACATCGATGTTTCTCTTTCTCCCTCTGTTCAACTCTCTCTAAAAATCAATGGAAAAATATCCTCAGGTGAGGATTAACAACACACACACATACACACACACACACACACACACAGAAAAGAAATGAAAGAAGGGTCTGTTTCATTTACTAGAAATAAATGTAATTTTATGTAAGAAAGAAACAAAAAGTGATGAGAAATGTTAAAGAACATTCATAGGAAGTTTGAATATAAAATCAACCAGATGAAGGAAATTAAAATCTGTTTCTCAGGAAAATGTTAACTTTCCTTTTATCAATCACCCATAAGACTTGAGAGAGACAAAAGGAAACCATCCACATGCACATGGCTCTCTGTCAGCCTCTCTGACGGCAGCCAGCCTCTGCTCACTGAGCTGCGCAGCAGGACTCGCAGATCTAAACGCCATGTGCAGGGGCATGGCAGTGCTGAGGGTCAGCTGTTCACCACGCTGACCGTGAAGAGCACAGTCACCAGACGGCAGAGTATCTGAAATGCAGAGGCAACAGCTTACACACAGAATCTACTAGTTCAAGAAAATCAAATAGAGAAGGAAATAAATACCTCTAGTTAAAAGTATCGTGCTTATTTCCTCTTTATTAAAATTGTATCATTATTATAATTTGAGTAGAATAATAAGTGCCTATAAAAATACTTCACAAAGCCAAACTAACATGGAAAAAGTTTAAATTATAGAGTATGTTTCAAGAAACACTATTTTAATATGCTTCAGGTATACATAGCAACTAAAAACTAGGCTTCAAAAAATGTTACCTAATAGCAATAGGTTTTTAAAAGTAAATGGGGAGAGATGACATCAGCATCATGGAAGAGTGAGAAGACTCCATTGTTTCTCCTCTTAAATTTATCTCAAGACAATTATAACTCAACAAAGATCCCCTGCTCAGCACACAAACACACCTGAAAGATCTATGCATTAGCACATCTGAAGGTGGGCATGTTGGAATGAGTAGGGAAGGTGGGATGGGGGAAGGACAAGAGGGGAGGGGGGGCAGGGGAAGGACAGAGACGTGACCACAGATTCAGTTTGGTGCCCATCCTGGCTCCAGCGAGCAAGGAGCACAAGAGTGGGGGAGAAGTCTGGCTGCAGCCCTCACACTACAACCTGGAGGGTCAGAGGGGCAGAAGCAGTTTCCTTCCTAGAAAAGGCATCTCCCTTCTGCCCTCCCCATTAAGGCAAAGCTGGGTATAGAGGTGGCTGGGAAGCCATTACTGTAGGGGTGGAGCAGAGCCATAAGATCTCTACCTCAAATGCACACACAGAGAAACAACCCATCAAATACCATGAACAACAGGGTAACTTGGGAGCACAGAAAGAAAATGAAAAATCTCCAGGAATCAAACTCAAAGGCATGGAAGACTGTGGTTTAAATGACAGAGAATTCAAGACTGCAATTACAAAGAAACTCAACAATATACAAGAAAACTCAGAAAGGCAAGTCAATAAGTTCAGGAATACAATTAATGAGCAAAAGCAGTACTTTACCAAAGAGATTCAAACTATAAGAAACACATTCTGGAGCTGAAGAACTCAATAAATGAGATAAAGAATGCACTAGAGAGCATTGGAAACAGAGCAGACCAGATGGAAAAAAAGAATTAGGGAACTTGCCAGGCCAGCATGGCTCAGCAGTTGAGCATCAACCTATGAACCAGGAGGTCACGGTTCAATTCCTGGTCAGAGCACATGACCAGGTTGCAGGCTCGATTCCTAGTGCAGGGTGTGCAGGAGGCAGCCAATCAATGATTCTTTCTCATCATTGATGTTTCTCTCTCTCTCTCCCTCTCCCTTCCTCTCTGAAATCTACAAAAATATATTTTAAAAAAAGAATTAGGGAACTTGGAGAGAGAAACCTAGAAATAACCCGTGAAGAAGAGAGAGAACTGAGAGTTAAAATTTAAAAAATAAAAGCAATATAAGGATAATAGATATGGTATACCAGAAGGAGAAGAGAGAGAGGAGCGAACAGAGATACCACTTAAAGAAATAATTGACAAGAACTTCCAAGCCTATGCAAAGAACTAGATGTTAGAATAGAGGAAGCTAACAGAACACCTAATTATATCAATGCAAAAAGACCTTCTCCAAGAATCATTTTATTCAAACTGTCAAAAATTAATGACAAAGAAAAAATTCTTAAGGCAGCCAGGGAACATAAAGATTTACCGACAAAGGAAACTCCATTAGATGATCATCACCAGATTTTTCTGTAATGTTTTCAGTAGCAACACTACAAGAGAGGAGAGAGTGAAAGAAAATATTTAAAATATTGAAAGAGAGGAACCCATCAGCAAAGGATAAGATATTCAGCAAAGTTATCCTTTAGACATTAAGAAGAAATAAAGGCTTTCCCAGAAAGACAAAAGCTGAGAGAATTTACCACCGTAAGACTTCACATAAGAAATGTTGAAAGGAGGTCTTCTACTGGAAACAAAAACACAGAAGTACACAAAACGTTGAATAAGATGATTAATAGATAGAAGCAGGAAACTGAAAATCTATTTCAGAGTAGTTTATTAAATAATCTATACTAATAAAAGAGTAATATGCTAATTAGACCAGGAGACCTTCCAGAGACCTTCTGGGCGTTCTTCTGATCAAAGCCAGGGGATTGGCCGGCCTGCAAACGGCCATCAGCCCCTCACCCAGGCTGGCCACGCCCCTCAAGGGGACCCCCACCCTGATCCGGGACCCCCTTCAGGGCAGACCAGCCAGCCCCCACACGTGCACCAGGCCTCTATCTATACTAATAAAAGGGTAACATGTTAATTAGACTGGGAGACCTTCCGGGAGACCTTCCAGATGTCTTTCCAGACAAAGCCAGGGCAGCGGGGCCGAGGCAGAGGCAGTTAGGGGCGATCAGGCCAGGAGGGGAGGGCAGTTGGGGGAGATCTGGCTGACGGGGGGCGAGCAGCTGGGGGCAAGCAGGTTGGCAAGGGGGGCCAGTTGGGGGCAAGCAGGCCAGAAGTGGGGGGCAATTGGGAGCGAGCAGGCCAGCAGGGGTGCAGTTGGAGACGAGCAGGCCGGCAGTGGGGGGCAGTTAGGGGTGAGCAGGCCAGCAGGGGGGAAGTTGGAGACAAGCAGGCCGGCAGTGGGGGGCAGTTGGGGGCGAGCAGGCCAGCAGGGGGGAAGTTGGGGGTGATCAGGCTGGCAAGGGGGGGGCAGTTGGGGGTGAGCAGGCTGGCAAGCAGAGTGGTTAGGGGCGATCAAGTAGGCAGGCAGGTGAGCGGTTAGGAGCCAGCGGTCCCAGATTGCGAGAGGGATGTCTGACTGCCAGTGTGAGATTGGGCCTAAACTGGCAGTCGGACATCCCCCAAGGGGTCCCAGATTGGAGAGGGTTCAGGCCAGGCTGAGGGACACCGCACCCATCCACCCCCCCCCCCCCAGGCACAAACTTCATCCACTGGGCCACTAGTTATAACATAAAGGTTAAAGGGGGGAAGGGCATTAAAATAATTGTAACAAGTTCACAACATAAAGAGGGATAATTTGCAACAACAAAATGATAAAAGAGGAGGGAGAGGATTGAATAGTACAGGTGAATGAAGAGGCAATCAGAAGAAAAAGGACTGTTATATGTATGTATGACACATTTTGCACAATCCTCATGGTAACCACAAAACAAAAATCCAGAGCTGAGATAAAACATTAAAAAAGAAGAAGAAGAAATGAAGAAGAAAATCATAGAAAACTGTCAAACAAAAATAGCACAAATAATTATAAGAGAAAACAAACAATGGAGATAGAACAACAAGAAAACAAAGGATACAATAACTGTGGTAAATCTTCATATATCATTAACAACCCTAATTATAAATGGATTGAACTCACAAATCAAAAGGCACAAAATAGAGGTATGGATTATAAAACAAGACCCAACTATATGTTGCCTGCAGGAGACTCTGCTCAATTACAAAGACAAACATAGGCTCAAAGTGAAGGGCGAAGATGATACTTCAAACAAATGGCATCCAGAGAGAAGTGGGTGTAGCTGTACTTATATGAGACAAAACAGATGTTAAGATTTTTTAAAAAAAAGAAACAAGAGATAAAGACATTTTATAATGATAAAGGAGACAATTCATTAAGAAGACATAACACTTATTAATATGTATGCACCCAACCTGGAAGTATCAAGATATATAAAGCAATTACTAATAGACCTAAGGGAGAAACTGACAAAAATAAAATTATAGTAGGGGACATGAATCCCCCACTGAGAGCAATGAATAGATCATCCAGACAGAAAGTCAATAAGGAGATATGGGCCTTAAATGACACAGCAGGTTAAATCAACTTAATATTTACAGAATTTTACATCCCAAAATGCCAGAACACACATTCTTTTCAAGTGCACACAGAACATTCTCAAGGAAAGACCATATACTGGATAATAAAACTAATCTCGATAAATTTAAGAAGACTGATATCATACCAAACATATTTTCTGGGAAAATCACAAATATGTGGAGATTAAACAACATGCCACTAAACAACTATTGGGTCAAAGAAGAAATAAAGGAAGAGATCAAAAGATACATAAAGACAAATGAAAATTTAAAAAATACAATATACCAAAATTTGTGGGATGCAGCAAAAGCAGTACAAAGGGGGAAGTTTAGAGCATTACAGGTCTAGCTCAAGAAACAAACAAAATTTCAAATAAACCACCTAGCATTACACATTTAAAAACTAGAAAGAAAAAGTCCAAGATGCTGGCAGCATAGGAGGTCTGAACTCAACCCCTCGCATGAGCAAACTCAAATATACACATATATACAGAGTAATTACTCCTGCAAGATAGCTAAGGGCTTCATGAACAGTTTCTCAACAACAAACAACAACCAAATGGAGAAGGCTGGGAAAGCCACAAGCCCTCTGGGAGCTGCAGGAACTCCATGGGCTGGAGGTGCCTGTGAACGCCTTAGGGCAGGCGGGATCTCTGTTCAGGGGCTGTGGCTTGCCTGCAAATCACAGGAGCTTTCCCAGCTCTGCTGCCCAATCCTTTTGCCTCTAGCAAAGGGAGCAAGCAGGAACAACTGGGTGGTGCAGACGCCTGGCCTCCCTGCTGGGCTCCAAGTTGGCACTAAAGCCAGAGGTCACTTCTACATAAGACCACTTTCTGTACAACAAACAAGAGAGAGACTCTATAGAGAAGTCTGGGGAGCCACTGGAGCTCTCTGGAGACTGCGGGGATTATCCCTGGTTGGAGGTGCCAAAGAGCGCCATTGCTTACCCCCCCCCCCTTCTGCCTCCACAGAGTGGGCGGGGGCTCTATCCAGGTGCTCTGGCCTACCAGCAAGGTAACTGCGGAGTGTACCTGACACATCACCCAAACCCATTTCAGTCCCAAACAACGGGAGCAAACAGGATCAACAGGTCATTACTACATGCACCTGGCCTCCCCACCTGGAGCCATTTCAGCTCAGTGGGCCAGTGTCCAGGACACCTTACACCTGCTCGGCTCCTCTGGCCGACCAAAATCACCTGACAGACACAGCCTACACCGACGACCCTGGTACATAAGGCCACTTTACAAAGACTGGGAGAGAGGGCTATTTTATCTAAATTATAGAACAAACAGAGACACTTTACTAAATGAAAAGATGCAAGAATTATCTCTCAAATGAAAGAACAAGAAAAATGTGCAGAAAAAAAGAAAAACCTAAGGAAATGGATATAAGTAATTTGCCAAATAAAGAATTCAAAGAAATGGTCATAAAGGTGCTCACCAAACTTGAGAGTGACATAGAAAACTTCAACAAAGAGGTAGAAAGGATAATAACCAACCAGGTCTGAAGAATACAGTAACTGAAATGAAAAACACATTAGAGGGAATTAGCTAACACAGAAGAACATATCCTGAAGACAAACAATGGGAATCAACCTATCAGGACAGAAAACAGAAATGGAATTTTAAAAAACGAGGATAATTTAAGGGACCTCTGGGATAACATCAAGAACCCAAACATTAGCATTACAGGGATCCCAGAGGAGAAGAGAGAAAGGAACAGAAACTATATTTAAAGCTGGGAAAGGAAAAGACACCCAGGTCCATGAAGCACAAGAGTTCCAAACAAAGATGAACCCAAGAGACTTACACCAAGACATATTGTAACTGAAATGGCAAAAGGTTAAGATATAGACACAATCTTTAAGGAAACAAGAGGAAAACTGAATTACACACAAAGGAAACTCCATAAGGTTATCAGCTGATTGCTCAGCAACAACTTTACCAGCTAGAGGAAGTGGCAGGACATCTTTAAAGTTCTGAAAGAAAGAAAACTACACAATAATTTACCCAGCAAGGTTAGCATTCAGAATTGAAGAAGAGAGAGTTTACCAGACAAAAGCAAAAACTAAAGAAGTTCATCACCATTAAACCAGCTTTACAAAAAATGTTAAAGGGGCTTCTTTAAGCAGAAAGAAGTAGAAGTAGGCCATATTCAGAAATAAGAATATATATATTAAAGGGGAAAATCTCACAGGTAAAGCCAAATATTAAATAAATACAGTGAATCACACATTGAAAACACTACTAAGATCAAAAGAAAGAAGTATCAAACACAACTCAAACAATTAGTAGCCAGGATATACAAAACACAAAACATAACACCAATAGCATACAGCACAGATGGGGTAGTAAAATGTAGTCCTTCTAGAATATATTCACCCTTAAATGCCTATCAACTTAAAATAGACTGTTATAGATATACATAGACCTCATGTAAACCACAAACCAAAAACCTACAAAAGATATACAAAGAAAAAAGAGAAAAAAACCCAACTACTGAAAACCAGCAAACCACAAGGAAGAGATCAAGAGAAGAAACAGAGAACTATAAAAACAACGAAAACAATTAACAAATGGCAATAAGTACATACTTATTAACAATTATTTTAAATGTAAGTAGATTAAATGCTCCAATTAAAAAAAATAGGTAGCTGAATGGATTTAAAAACAAGACCCATCTATATGCTGCTTACAAGAGACTCACTGCAAATCCAAAGATGCAGACTGAAAGTGAAGGCATAGAAAAAGATATTCCATGAAAAGAAAGATGGGGTAGCTAGCAATTTCAGACAAAATATACTTTTAAACAAAAATATTTTAAGAATACAAAGAAGGACATTACATAATTATAAAGGGTTCGATCCAAGAAAAGGATGCAGCAATCATAAATATCATAACTATCACATCCAACACAGCAACACCTAAATGTATAAGGCAATTGTTAATGGCATAAAGGGAGAAACCCACAGTATTACAATAATAGTACAGGATTTTAATATCCCACTCACATCAATGGATAGATAATCCAGACAGAAAATCAATATGGAAATAATGGCCTTAAATGTCACATTAATCAAGATTGATTTAATATCATTTTTAGAATATTTCAAACAAAAACTGCAGAATACATTTTTTAAGTGTACATGGAACAATCTCTAGAATAGATCACATATTACACCACAATATAAGCCATAATAAATTCAATAAGACTGAAATCATATTAAGCATCTTTTCTGATCACAATAACATGAAACTTAGAAATCAACTCCAGCAAGAAAACTGGAATGTATGAAAAAGGAAGTCAAACAGAACATCAAAAACTATCATAATAACAAATGAAAATGAAAAAACAACTTTTCAAAATTTATGGGATACAGTAAAAGCAGTTATAGAATAAAGTTCATAGCTATGCAGGCCTACCTCAAAAAAAAAAAAAAAAAACAGAAAATCCCAAATAAACAATTTAAGTCCACATCCACAGGAATTAGGGGGGAAAAAAACCACCCAAAGTAAACAGAAGCAAGGAAACAGTGAAGATCAGAGAAGAAAAGACAAAATAGATATTTTAAAAATTGAAAAGAGCAATAAACTAAAACACTGACTCTTTGAAAAGATAAACAAAATTGCAAACCCTTAGCCAAACTCATCAAGAAAAGTGAGCCCAAATAAATAAAATCATAAATGAAAGAGAATTTACAAGTGATACCACTGACATATAAAAACTCATTAAAGAATAATACAAACAATTGTTTTCCAACAAATTCAACAAAATAGAAGAAACGGATGAATTTTCCAGAAGTATATAACCTTCCAAGCCTGAATCAGGAATAAATGCAAAATCTAAACAAACTGATTACTGGCAATGAAACTGAAGCAATAATTTTTAAAAATTCCGATCAAATAAAAGTCCAGGACCAGATGGCTTTATAGGTGAATTTTCAAAGAAGAATCAACACCTACTCTTCTTAAACTATTTCAAAAAATTGAAGAGGAAGGAATGCTTCCAAACTCATTCTATAAAGCCAGCATTATCCTGATAACAAACTCAGACAAAGACATTACAAAAAAAGAAAATTACAGGCCAATACCCGTGATGAACACAGATGCAAAATTCTCAACAAAATATCAGCAAACCAGATTCAACTATACATAAAAAAAAGTATACATCATGATCAAGTGAGATTTATCCTAGGAATGCAAGGCTGACTCAACACCCATAAATCGATCATCATGAGACATCACATTGACAAAATAAAGGGTTAAAACCATATGATCATCTCAATAGATGCAGCAAAAGCATTTGACAAAATTCAACAAAAAGCTGTCAACAAAGTGAGTATAGAAGAAACATAGGCTATATATGATCAAACCTATAGGTAATATAATACTCATTGGTGAAAAGCTTAAAGCTTTTGCTCTAAGATCAGGAATCAAGGATGCTCACTATCACTAGTTCTATTTAACATAGTATTGGGACTCCCATCTATAGCAATCAGACAAGAAAAATAAATAAAAGACATCTAAATAGAAAAGGAAGTAAAGCTCTCATTATTTGCAGATGACATAACCATAAGGTCTGAAAGAAAAAAACAATTAGAATTAATAAATGAATTCAATAAAGTCACAGCATAAAATTAATACACAGAAATCAGTTGGGTTTCTATACACCAATAACCAATGATCAAAAGGAGAAATTAAGAAAACCATTCCATTTACAATTGCATCAAAAGCATAAAATACCTAGAAATAAATTTAACCAAAACCTGTATCATGAAAACTATAAGAGAATGGAGGGAAAAAAATTGAAGAGCAAATAAATGGAAGAATACACCTTGCTCATGTAATGGAAGGATTAATACTGTTAAAATGTCCTTATTAAAGGAATATACAGATTCAATGTAACCAATATTAAAATATTAATGGCATTCTTTCAGAATTAAAACGAATCCTAAAATTTATATGGAACCACAAAAGACTGAAAACAGCCAAAGAAATTTTGAGAAAGAACAAAGTGAGAGGTATCACACTACCTGATATCAAACTATTATTATTAAGCTACAATACTTAAAACAGTATGGTTCTGGCATAAAAACAGATATATAGATCAATGGAATATAATAGAGCGACCAGTAATAAACCCTTGCTTATATGATCACTTAATCTACAATAAAAGAGGCAAGGATATACAATGGGGTAAAGACATTCTCTTCAATAAGAGGTATCAGGAAAACTGAACACATAAAAAAAAGAACTAAACCACTTTTTTATACCACATGCAAAAATAACTCAAAATGGATTAAAGACTTACATATCAGACCTGAAACAATGAAACTCTAGAAGAAAACATAGGCAGTAAACTCTTTGACATTTCTTTAGCAATTTCTTTTTGGATATGTTTCCTCAGGCAAGGAAAACAAAAGAAACAATAAACAAATGTGACTACATCAAACTAAAAATGTTTGCACAGCAAAGGAGACAATCCACAAAACAAAAAGGCAACCTACTGAATGGAAGAAGGTATTCGCAAATGATACATCCTATAGGGAATTAATATCCAAAATACTGTACATAAGGAACTCATACAACATAGCACCAAAACAAAACAAAAAAACTAATCCAATTTAAAAATGGGCAGAGGACCTGAATAGACATTTCTGTAGAGGACATACAAATGGCCAACAGATATATGGAAAGATGCTCAAAATCACTAATCAGGAAAATGCAAATTAAAACCACAATGAGATATCACCTCACACCTGTTAAAATGGCTATCATCAATAAATCAGCAAATAAGTACTAGTGACGATGTGAAGATGCACTGCTGGTAAGATTATAAATTACTGTAAACACTATGAAAAATGGTATGGCAATTCCTCAAGAGATGAAAAGTAGAACTGCCATAGACCTATAAATTGTTTTTTTGGGAGGTATTTATCCAAAGAAAACAATATCGCTAATTTGAAAGACATATGCACCCCTATGTTCACTGCAGCATTATTAATAACAGCCAATATAGAAGCAACCTAGATGCCCATCAATAGATGAATGGGCAAAAAAATGTAGTGAACATATACAATGATATATTAGTCAGCAATAAAAAATTATAAAATCTTGCCATTTGCAACAACATTGAGGGACCTAGAAGGTACTATGCTAAGTGAAATAAGAGAAAGACAAATACTGTATTTCACTTCTGTGTGAAATCTAAAAACAAACCACACCAAAAGAATGAACAAAACAATACAAACAGACCTATAAATATAGAGAACAAGCTGACGGTTGCCAAATAGGGTTGGGGGAGGTGGTGAGAGGGGGATGTAAATATTTTTCTTAAATTAAATTTTTGAAAAAGCAACACGCTATTGAATAACTATTGGGTCAAAGAAAAAAAGAAGAGCTCAGAAGATGCATAGAGACAAATTAAAATGAAAATTCAAAATACCAATTTTTTTTGGATACAGCAAAAATGATATTAAGAGAGAAGTTTAGCTTATTACAGGCCTATCTCAAAATAAAATAAATTTTAAAAATTAAATTTATCTTAGCAAGTAGAAAAGACATTTAGAAAAAGAAGAACAAATAAAGCTCAAAGTCAGTAGAGGAACAAAAATAATAATAATCCGAGCAGAAATAAATGAGAGAACAAAAAAAGGATAGAAAAAAAATCAATGAAATCGCTGGTATTTTGAAAAGATAAACAAAATTGACAAACCTCTAGTTAGATACACTAACCAAAAAATGAAAACAGAATCAAAATCAGAAACGAAAGCGAAGTTACAGTGGACATCACAGAAATATAAATCATTATACAAAAACACTATGAAAGGCTATACACCACCAAATTCTATAAAACTAGAAAAAAATGGTAAAGTTCTTAGAAATATACAACCAACATAGACTGAACCATGAATTGGAAAACCTAAAGAGAGTGCTCACTAGTAAGGAAAATGAAACAGTAACACTCAAAGAAGACTTAATACTAATCCTTCTCAACTTCTTCCAAAAAATTGAAGAGGAGGGACTACTTCCTATATTATTTTATGAGACCAACATTCCCCTGATATCAACACACAAGAAGAAAATTACAGGCTAATATCTCAGATGAACACAGATACAAAATTTCTAAACAAAATATTAGCAAATATAACAATACATTAAAAGGATAATACATCACGATTAAGTGGGGTTGCCCAGTCAGTGTGGCTCAGTGGTTGAGCAATGACCCATGCACCAGAAGGTCTCAGATCAATTCCTGGTCAGTGGACATACCGGGTTGTGGGCTCAATCCCTGTTGGGGAGCACAGAAGACTTGAATGGAAAGTTTGTAAGGAGGACATTCCAAGAGAAAAAAAAAAGTGTGCTGAAGGTAGACTGTCCTGTTTATTGGAATTACGACTTAGGGGAGTGCCAAAGGCCACACCCCTAATTATTCCTTGACCTTTCCAAACAAGTCTGAGCACATGCAGACCCCTGTATGTTTACTGGAATTCTTATGCTTAATCTTTGAGTGTCCTTGTTTAAAAGACACTGCAAACACATGTGTCCTCCCAAGATTACTTAACCTACTGACTGTATCTAAAAGATAAACTTTATCTCAAACTGCTGTTACAATAAAAGCCTAATGAGACAGGTGATCCAGGCTGTGTGGTTCCTTTAGCCAGGCAGTCCCTTAGTCCTCTCTTTCACAGCAAACATTGTGTTAGAGTAATCATTCATCCGTCACTCAGGGTCTGCTGGTCAGCCCTAACAGATCCCCAGTAGGGGGCGTGTAGGAGGCAACAGATCCATATTTCTCATCGATGTTTCTATCCCCCACTTCCTCTCCTTTCCTCTCTCAGAAAGCAATCCTATATAATAAAAGCCTAATATGCTAAGTGTCTGACCATTCATTCGACCGTTCAACCAGTCACTATGATGCACACTGACCATCATGGGGCAGACACTCCAACCGGTAGGTTAGCTTACTGCTGGGTCTGGCCAATTGGGACTGGGCGAGGCGGGCCAAACACACCCTGGAGCCCTCCTGTGGTCCCTCCCGGCCCCGATTGTGCACCAGTGAGGTCCCTTGGCCTGGCCTATGCTCTCTCACAATCTGGGACTCCTCGGGGGATGTCCACAGGCCAGGCCGAGGGACCCCACCAGGGCACAAATCCGTGCACCAGGCCTCTAGTAAAAACAAATTGGGGGAAAAAAAGATTAAGTAGGGTTCATTCCCTGGATGCAAGGATGGTTCAATGTTTGCAAATCAATCAATGTGATAAACCACATTAACAAAATAAAACATAAAAATCATATAATCATATCAATAGATGCAGAAAAAGCATTTGACAAGATACAACATCCACTTATGATTAATATACTCAATAAAATGGATATAGAAGGAAAGTATCTCAACATAATAAAGGCCATATATGACAAACTCTCAGCTAATATCATATTCAATGGTGAAAAACTGGACGTTTTTTCTCTAACATCAGAAACAAAAGAAGGTTGCTCACTCTTGCCACTGTTATTCAACATAGTACTGGAAGTGCAAGCCAGAGTAATTAGGGGAGAAAAATAAATAAAAGGTGTCAAAACAGAACTGTCACTATTTGCAGACAACATGATTCTGTATATAGAAAGCCCTAAAGACTCCACCAAAAGACTATTAGAAACAATGACAAATACAATAAAGTAGCAAGAAACAAAAATCAATACACAAAAATCCACTATATTCCTATATGCCAGGGGTCCTCAAACTTTTTAAACAGGGGGCCAGTTCACTGTTCCTCAGACCGTTGGAGGGCTGGACTATAGTTTAAAAAAACACACAACTATTAACGAATTCCTATGCACACTGCACATATCTTATTTTGAAGTAAAAAAAACAAAACGGGAACAAATACAATATTTGTATTTGCATGTGGCCCACGGGCCACAGTTTGAGGACCCCTGCTATATGCAAACAACAAAATACCAGAAAAAGAAACAAAACAATCCCATTTACGACTGCAACAAGAAGGATAAAATACCTAGGAAGAAATTTAACAAAGGAGGTGAAAGACCTGTACACTGAAAACTATAAGCCATTGTTGAAAGACACTCAAGAAGACACAAAGAAATGGAAAGATATTCCATGTTCATGGATTGGAAGAATTAACACTGTTAAAAATGACCATTACCTAAAGTAATGTACAGATTTAACACAATCCCCATCAAAACCCCAATGGTATTTTTCACAGAAATAAGAACAAAAAATCCTCAGATCTATACGGAACCACAAAAGACCCTAAAATAGCCAAAGCTACCTAGAGAAAAAAGGACAAAGCTGGATGTATCACACTGCCTGTCTTAAAATTATACTACAAAGCTAAAACAATCAGAAAAAGAGACATACAGACCAAAGGAACAGAATTTAGAGGCCAGAAATAAGCTAACACATACTAGTCTATGGGCAACTAATAGTTGACAAACGAGACAAAAGCACACAGCAGAGAAAAGAAAGTCTCTTCAATAAATGGTGCTGGGAAAACTGGAAAGCCATATCCAAAAGAATGAAACTAAACTGCTATTTGACGCCATAAACAAAAGTTAGCTCAAAATGGACCAAGGACTTTAATATAAGACCTGAACCAATAAAATACATAGAAGAAAACATAGGCACTAAACTTGTGGACTTTGGTCTCAGAGGAGCTTTTGTGAACTTGACCCCAAAGGCATGGGAAATAAAAGCAAAAATAAATGAATGTGTCTACTAGGACATCAAACTAAAAAGCTTCCACATAGCAAAAGAAACCAGCAACAAAACAAAAAGGCAACCAACTGAATGGGGGATGATATTTGCAAATGATACCTCTGATTAGGGCTGATACCAAAAATACATAAAGAACTCATACAACTCAACAACAACAAAAAAAAAAAAACACACCAAACAATCCAATTAAGAAATAAGCTGAGGCTGAACAGACATTTCTCTAAAGAGGACATATAGATGGACAATAGAGATATAAAAAGATGCTCAGCATGACTAATCGTCAGGGAAATGACAATTAAAACCACAATGAAATATCATCTCACCTCTGTCAGAATGGATATCAGTAAATCAAATAAGTGCTGGCGAGAATGTGGAGAAACGGGAACCCTCTGGCATTACTGGTAGAAATGTAAATTGCTGCAACCACTATGGAAAACAGTGTGGACTGGTTCCTCAAAATATTAAGAACAAAGCTACCACATGACCCAGCAATCCCTCTTCTGAGTATCTACCTAAAAAGTTGGAAAACATTTATTTGTAAAGATATGTGTATCCCTATGTTCACTGCACAAGATCCAAGATATGGAAACAACCTAAGTATCCTTTGACAGATGATTGGATAAAGAAGATGGGGTACATATATACAATGGAATACTACTCAGTCATAAGAAAAGATGAAATACTCCCATTTGCGAGAACGTGAATGGATCTTCAGAATATTTATGCTAAGTGAAATTAAGACAAAGAAGAACAAGAATGGTATGATTTCACCCACATGTGGGATATAAGAAAAAACAAACAAACAAACCCCAAACTCTTAGAAACAGACAACAGAATGGTGATTACCAGAGGGGAAGTGGTAAGGGGGGAGAACAAAGAGGGTAAAAGGGGTAAAATATGGTGACAGAAGATTTGACTTGGGTGGTGAACACACAAAACAGTATACAGATGTCATAACTTGTATACCTGAAATTTATATAATGCTATTAATAACAAATTTATTGCTACCTCAATATAATTTCAAAAATAAAACAAAAAGTGAATAATTTTTTGACGTTTTTTAAAAAATATATTTTATTGATTTTTTACAGAGAGGAAGGGAGAGGGATAGAGAATTAGAAACATCGATGAGAAACATTGATCAGCTGCTTCCTGCACACTCCCTACTGGGGATGTGCCCGCAAACCAAGGTACATGCCCTTGACTGGAATCGAACCTGGGACCCTTGAATCCGCTCTATCCACTGAGCCAAACTGGTTAGGGCAAAGTGAATAATTCTTATTACTGTATCACTTCTTTTTATAAGTTTCATATACCTCTAAAGAACTTAAAAATGGTTAATTCTCTCAAATACTTCTTCTATACACTTGTTTATACTATTAATTTTCACTATTTCTAAAGAAAATATTTGCTAAGTCAAAGGTTACTTTCAGCCTAGCAACTGTTAATAATTATCTCACATTTGGAGTGGCCTCCAAATTAATGAGGACATCATTTAACTTGTACAAATTTGTTTTTAAAAACCAGGGCCCCTGTTTTTAAGACTTATAGGTCTTTAAATAAAAAACAACCACACAAAAGCTAAAAAGAAAATCCAGTAACCCTAGTACCTTATAAAAATAAAGGGATAAATACAAATAAACAAATGAATTAAATAATTTTACATTTGTATGACCCCACTTTGAACTATAAAATACTTTTACAATGCCTTTCATACATACCAGGTTAAACCAAATAAAATTAAGGTGCCTTTTATACATATCACATTCAACCACATGAAATTACCACACTTTTGTAGGTCAAAAAGGATTGAATGTCAGTAATTTCATTTTATTCAACCTAATACGTTCAATAGGAGAAAAAATTATATATAATCTCCTAATATATAAAAAGCCAGGGGCTTTCACTACCAAAACAACCGGACTGACAACTGAAAAGCAGGCTGCGTGGGGCGACAAGCCCAGCAAGGGGGTTACTGAGGGACGACCAAATGAATAAATAGGCTGCATGGGGCAACCAGGCTGGCAGGGGGGGTTAGTGAGGGACGACCAAATGACTGAACAGTGGGCTGCATGGGGCGACCAGGCTGGCGGGGGAGGGGGCAGTTGGGGCGACCAGGCTGGTGGGGCAGGAGGCAGTTGGGGCGAGCAGGCTGGCGGGGGGAGGGGGTATCAGTTAGGGGTGACCAGGCCAGCAGAGGGGGGCAGTAAGAGATGACCAGGCTGGCCAGGAGGGCAGTTAGGGGTGACCAGGCTGGCGGAGGGCGGGGCAGTTGGGGGAGATCAGGCCGGCAAAGGGGGCAGTTAGAGGCAATCAGGCAGGTGAGCAGTTAGGAGCCAGCGGTCCCGAATTGTGAGAGGGATGTCCAACTGCCGGTTTAGGCCCAGGGATCAGGCCTAAACCGGCAGTCTGACATTCCCGGAATGGAGAGGGTGCAGGCTGGGCTGAGGGGAACCCAACCATACACGAATTTCTTGCACTGGGCCTCTAGTATCTATAATAATAAAAACATGCTATGCTAATTAGACCGGACGTCCTTCCTGACGACCTTCCAGACAAAGCCGGGATGCAAGAGAAGTCTGAGTCAAGGGTGCCAGAGGGAAGCCGGTGCTGGCAGCCGGGGGAAGGAAGGCCTATCCTTGCACAAATTTTGTGCACCAGGCTTCTAGTCTACACTAATAATAGACAAACATGGCAATTGACCATACCTTTGTTACGATTCCCATTGGCTAATTGGGGCAATATGCAAATTAACTGTCAACAAAGATGGCGATTAATTTGCATACGTAGGTGCAATGCTGGGAGGCGAAAGGGGAAGGACGGAAGAAGCCGCCTGCTGCTGACAGTGATTGGAAACCCAGGCGGCCCCCAGGCCCATGATCAGAGAACCGGGCCACCTTTGCCCGCCCCCCAGCCAGTGATCGAAGAAGCCGGCGGGGCAGGGCAGAGGCGGATGCCAGCAGCCGCCTCTTCCCTGCCCCACCTGGCTTCTCCGATCACTGATCACTGGTGATGGGTGATCAGAGAAGACCCAGAAGCCCGGCTGCGCTGCCGCCCGGGGACCGATCAGGCCCTGCTTCGGGAAGCGGGAGGCAGCTCTTCGCCTGGAGGCTTAAGCCCACGGTGGGAGGCGCCATTTTCTGCACTGAAAGGCAGGGGGCCTGGCTAAGCACAAGATGGCACCATGTTTGCATATGGAGAGGGGGCGTGGCTCAGAGCAGGGCGGGGCTACGTCTGGAGAGAATGGTGCTGAGGCCCGGTGTTCGCCTCAGGAAGCGAGAGGCGGGAGAGGAGCGCCAGGTAGAGGAGGTGCGGCTTCAGGCAAGTGAAGGAAAAGGGCAGGTCGCCCAGCCGCAAAGCCATTCCAAGCTTCCCAGCCCAGGTTTTCAAATGTAAATATGACTTCAGATGTTGTAGTTGCACATAGTTTATTCCCTTCCCCTCATCTTGGCTGTTAAAGTCATGCCCACCCCCTGGGCAGCCAGGCCTCACATTCATGGCAGACGAGGTTCGGTTCTGGGGTCACCCCTTAGATTTTAAGTGGCTGCTACACTTGTTCGATAGGAAGAGTGAGACTTTAGCCCTGAAAAGACGGAAGGCTTGGGGCAGACGGTTCCCTTGAGGGCTCAGCCCGCTTTCGGGCCATAGGCACAGGGAACGTCCAGGGCAGCGCCCAGAGCAGGCGTTCGTCTGAGCTCCGACAAGGCCGTTTTGCAGCCTCCCCTTCCTCTGTCCCAGGTGGTGGGGGCCGTGACTGCCTCGAGGCTGCTCCCTGGAAGCCATTCTCCCCTCAGCCTGTAGCTGTAAAACAGCACACACAAAGAGAATCTTTTTTTTTTTTGCCTCATGTTAAAAAAAAAAAAAAAAAAAAAAAAAAAAAAAAAGATGCGTGACTCCTCACTGTGTTCATTTGTAAAAAAAAAAAAAAAAATGCTCTTAAGACCCCGGGCGGTGAGGCAGCCCAGCCCCAAAGAAAATATATGCACAACATTGGTCACAGACAACAATATGGTGACGGCCAGAGAGAAGTGGGGGGCAAGAGCTGGGTAGAGGGGGCAAAGGGGGGGAAATAGGGACATCCTACATAATAATAAAAGGCTAATATGCACATTGACTGAACAGCAGAATGGCCGGTTGCTATGATGCACACTGGCCACCAGGGGGCAGACGCTCAATGCAGGAACTGCCCCCTGGTGGTCAGTGCACTTCCATATGGGGAGTGCCACTCAGCCAGAAGCTGGCTCATGGCTGGCCAGTGGAGAGGTGGTGGCAGGAGCCTCTCCCACCTCCGTGGCACCACTAAGAATGTCCAACTAACGGTTTAGACCTGATCCCTTGGGGGCCTAAGCCTTTAGTTGGACATTTCCTGAGGGCTCCCTTGCTTCCAGAAGGATGTCTGACTGCAAGCTTAGGCCTGATCCCCCGGGGAGTGGGCCTAAGTTGATAGGTGGACATCCCTAAGGGGTCTTGGACTGAAAATGGATGCAGGCCGGGCTGAGGGACCCCCACCCCCTGCAAGTGCACAAATTTTTGTGCACCGGGTCTCTAGTATATATATAAAAGCCCAAGAGACCATTATGACCGAACGACTAGAACAACCGGTCGACCAGTCGCTATGGCGCGTACTGACCACCAGGGGACAGACACCCAACGTAGGAGCTTCCCCCTGGTTGTCAGTGCGCTCCCACAGGGGGAGAGCCGCTCAGCCAGAAGCCAGGCTCACAGCTGGCGAATGCAGCTTCAGTGGCAGGATCCTCTCCTGACTCCGCGTCAGTGCTACCGAGCAGAGGTGGCAGGCACAGCGGATCGGGATGAGTGCGAGCAGCGTGGCACCGGGCCCCTGCTCAGGCTCCTCTCTGGTCACCTGTCAGTTGGTGCACTGCTACATCCCCCGAGGGGTCCCTGAGTGTGAGAGGGCGCGGGCCAGGCTGAGGTACCCCCGCTCCCCTGTGCGCCAATCCATGCACCGGGCCTCTAGCTTAAAATAAATGGCTAAAGATTGCAGGGGAAAGGCAAATAAGGGGTTCTATGTTCGTCATGAAATGCTGATCTTTGAAGGACGGGGATCTCATCCTTCATCTTTGTACATCTGCAGAATGCAATAGCACCAAGTCTAAGCTATCTTCCCTATCAATGCAGAACATATCACACACAAAAAAAAGAAAGAAAGAAAGAAAGAAAGAAAGAAAGAAAGAAAGAAAGAAAGAAAGAAAGAGAGGTGAAGGAAAAAAAAAAAGCATTCTGTAAACATTTATTTGCTCTTTGGCTGGCCTGGCTCACAGAGACCAAGTCCGGGCTGGGCCATCTGGTCGACCCGAGCTCTCTAAAATAAATAAAGTAAAATAAAATAAAGTAAAATAACATAAAATAAAATAAAGTAAAGTAAAGTAAAAAGTAAAGTAAAGTAAAATAAAATAAAATAAAATAATAAAATAAAAAAATTAGTTAAAGTCCTACAGCCCATCAGTCTAATTGCCAGTCAGAGACCAAGTCCAGGCCGGGCCATCTGGTCGACCCGAGCTCTCTAAAATAAATAATATAAAATAAAATAAAATAAAATAAAATAAAATAAAATAAAATAAAATACCTTCACCTCTTAGGATCATTGCCATTTTTCCAAAAGCGGTATGAGTGAGAAGGGGAGATACCCTCTCACAGTCCTCGGAGCATCCCTAGGCTCGCTTCTTTGTGTTTTCTCTTTGTAAATCCAATTTTTATCTTTTGTTGTGGTTGTTTTCTACACTCTTTCTATCACCATACTGTTGTTCCTGCCTATGTGTCATATATATATTTTTTTTCTTAATCCCTTCACCTTTTTTCACCCAGCCCTCAACTCTCCTCCCCTCTGACAGCTGTCAATCTGTTATGTACCTATGCTTGTGTTGATTATATTCCACATATACCTGAGATCATATGGTATTTGTCTTTCTCTGACTGGCTCATTTGACTTAGCATAATACTCCCCAGGTCCATCCATGCTGTTGCAAAAGGTCAGATTTTCTTCTTTTTTACAGCCAAGTAGTATTCCACTGTATAAATGTACCACAGCTGTTTTTATCCACTCCCCCAATCTTAATTTAGAAAGTTAGGTCTCAAAATACATGTCTCCCAATTTAAAGACTAATATCTTAAAGCTAGAAATGCTCTCTTAGGTCAATCAGACGGGCCATATACATAAATAAGAACTGATTCACCTATATCATTGAGAGGTAATGTTTGAGCAAAGTCCTCATGGCCATCTGATCTGTAAGTGATAGATCCTCCCTTCTCCCAACTGGTGGGCAGGGTATGACGTAACCTGCAGCCCAGAAATACCTGAGTGGCTAACCAGGTACCTTATATGGACTATACATTGGACCACCAATCCACACCTGCCAAATACCTTAAGCCCTTGTCCTATATGGACAATGCAGTAAGCCACCAATCAGTGTGCGCCGAGTACACGCAGCCCCCTGCCCCTTCCCATTCCGCCCCTCAAAAGGCGTGCCCACCCCTGCACGTGTTGCTGTCTTCCCCTTGTGAGGCAGCCCGGCAGGTGCTTCTCCTCTAATAAAGCCTGTAGTCCTGGTTTTAGGCCTCCGTCTGATCTTTCAGTAAGGATTGCAAAACAAATGCTTTGGAGGCACTTTAATACACATGACACTTTCTTTGCAGTGTGTGCAAAACCAGACTGCATTATAAGTCGAAAAGCTTTGCTTTAGCCAAACGTGGCATTATTACCCGAGAAAAGAGCTAAAGGAACCTTGGGGTCTGCCACAAGCTCCTGCCAACCTGAGGCCAGTCACGTGAGAAATCTCCCCGGATTCAATCCCCCGGTGTGTGGAAAGGGGGTGATGTCAACAACACCCCAAGTGTTTCTGCGAGAGATGCTGTGAAACTATTTGGTGGGACAGCGGGCGGAGCGCAGGATGGAGGAGTGGACTCTCAGGGTTCCAGGAGCGCAGAGCTGACCCCGCGACGCGTGCGGACGGCTTTCTCGGTGCAGCCCCGGGAACCGAGGGGGGCACTCACCTGACCAGGAGCTCCAGGAAGATCACGTTACTGCAGCAGCCAGCGAACACCAAGCCCACCGCGAAGAGCGGGCGCGGGGAAGGGGAGCGCGCGCGGAGAAAGCGCCCGCCTAGACCACTACCTCGGCGGTGGCACAGAACTTCGTCCCTTCCCGGAGCGCCGCTCTGCCCGGCGCCGCCACCAACGCTCCCGGCCAGAGGAGCTGTAGTTCACTATCAGCCCCGACCCCATTCATTTGAGGGGGCGCTCTGGTTCCAGCCAGACTACATATCGCAGGATGCCGCGCGCCCTTTACGCCGTGCTGGGACGTGTCCCGCCTCTGCTGGGACCCTCCACTCCAGAAGAGAGAGCAGCGAGGTTCTCGTCATGCCTCTCGCGATAGGAAGCCGCAGGGTTTGCTGGGAAGTGAAGTTCAACCCTGCCAAGGTGATTTCTGGAGAGTAAGCCAAGGGCTCAGAGAGGGATGCCAGCGTCCCAGTCTCAACAAACACAGCGGCGGCACTAGAGCTGCAGGTCTGTGATTGATCGCTGGCGGCGTTCTAGCATCTGAAACAATTCTGAATGGAGTGAAAGCAAAAACTCCTCTGAACTTACTCTTCTACCTTTTGAAAGGAGCATTGGAGTCAGAAAGTGCTGGGATTGAATGTTGGCTCAGCTGCTAATCAGCTGTGCTATCTCAGGCAACTTCTTGAAGCCTTAGTCTCATTATTGGTAAAAACGGGAGCAGCAATGCCCATCTCACCGCTTGTTGTGAGGGTTACAAGCTATGATCACCTGGGGATCTTGTTAAAATGTGGATTCTGCTTCATTACACCTGCAATTTGCCCTGAGATTTTGCATCTCTAGCAAGTTCCCAGGTGCTGCTGATGCTACCCGTCTGTGGACCTCCCTTAGAAGAGCAGACACCTTTAAAACAATCTTCTCTGGAGACTTCTCTACCCCACCCCATTGACTTTGGGACCTCCTGCCACTCAACGGTTGCTTAGTTTTCTCCTTCCCCTAAGCCTACAATCATGCTCAAAGTAATTTACCTTTCTCCTTCACTTTACCACCAAATATCTCTAAAGACTAATCTATAGTTGTTAGGTCGGAGAGAGCCCAGGATCAGATACATGCAAACATGTGATGAGACAATGGACTTCCCCTGGAATTTCTGACAGATCAACGTGCCAGACACAGATACTGGCTTCTTCTCCCTTAATCCACATACCCCCACACAGATACTGACTTCTTTCTGAATACCCCCGCCCATCCCCTGCGGCAGAGAATTCCTCAGCTCATGTCCCTGCCTCTCACCCAACTGCAGTATAAAAAAAGCTCCCCCCTCCCTATTGGTGTGAATCCACGTGCCCTGTCCTTGGGGTACGTGGGTCTCCTGGGGACGCAGAAATAAACCTTTTCCTTTCCTTTCTTTTCTGATTCACTGGACTCTCTATTTCTTGCGCCGCCTCCTGAGCCATCTAACCTAACAATAGTCATAGCCTTTTTTATTCTGATCAAAGCCAGATTTTTAAAAATAGTTTCGTTTTGACTTCTACTGACCTCTTTGTCATAACCATATACAGCAGGTCTCTGAGTACCGTTTCATTTAATGTTGTTTAGTTATAACGTTCCTAAGATGCCATTACAACTTAATTTTTGCGTGTATCAGTTAGCCTATGGCAGCGATTTTCAGCCCATGTGCCGTCAAAAGCACGCTGGTATGCTGCAAGAATTTTGAAAATGTGAAGCACCTGACTATTTAGTCGGGACACTAACCTCTTTTCCTTTAGATTATCAAATTTTTTAAAATGACAACAGCCAACACAACAATAGCTGTCTGGTGTGAATGAACCAAAATTATACCTGTTTTCTTTTTGTCAGATTGACAAAAAATATAAATATTTTTGGTGTGCCACAGAATTTTACTAATTAGCTTGTGTGTGCCATTACATACATTGTTTCACTTGAAGTCAGAGTTTCCAAGAACCTATCAATGATGTTAAGTGAGAACTTACTGTACCAGTCTTACTTGATCTTGCAAATGGCTTTTGACAATGAAACACAATGTTCTGACATTCTCTTGTCCCTCTGCTCATAAGACACAAGTCCCATCTTTCTCTTTCTACTTCTCTGGCTTACTTTTTTTTTTTTTTTTTTTTTTTTTTTTTTTTTTTAGTTTTCTTTGCAGGCTTTTCCTTCTCAGTCCACTCAAATTCTCCTTTCAGAGTTCCATCAACTGTCCCTTCCTTTTTTGCCCAAACACATTCTATTGGTGATCTCATCTCTGCAACTTCAACCATCACCATATGGAACAGTGAACCTACACATGCATATATGTACAGCCCCAATCTTCCTCATGTCTTAAATCAAAGTTTCCAACTGCTTATTTGACAATCTTCGACAATGTGATGTCTGAAGGGAGGAACTTTCTGTTCACAAAAGCTTTCTATGTGTAGCTTTTCAATGCATCATCCACAGCTTCTTCCTCTATAGCTCCAGCACTCCATCCATCCCTAAACCATTCCCAGAATCAGGGGGCATTGTAGTTATCTGTTTTCATGTCAGTCTTCCTCCTACTCTAGCTCATGCCCATGGCGGACCAGAATCAAGAATAACTAATTCGCCGAAACCGGTTTGGCTCAGTGGATCGAGCGTCGGCCTGCGGACTGAAAGGTCCCAGGTTCAATTCCGGTCAAGGGCATGTACCTGGGTTGCAGGCACATCCCCGGTGGGGGATGCGCAGGAGGCGGCTGATCGATGTTTCTCTCTCATCGATGTTTCTAACTCTCTATCTCTCTCACTTCCTCTCTGTGAAAAATCAATAGAAATATGTTTAAAAAAAAAGAATAACTAATTCATCTCTAGATCCTTAGCATCATATATAGTGACTGGTATCTAATATGTGTGTACACTTTTTGTTGAGTAAACAAATGAGCTTGACTTCTTAGTTGAGTAAAATAATTCACACCTCACAAAGTCAATAAATATGTAATATTTTTCAGTCTGATGAATTTTTAAAAATGGGAATCTCAAAAAGGCACTGGCAAGAAACAGAACATTACCAGCATCTCAGAAGTGCCTTTGCCCCTTCCAATCACTGACCCCCTCTGGTGCCGGGGTCCAGCCCCAGCGGGCCAGGGATTCCCAAAGGTGTGAACGGCAAAGAATGATTTACACGGAGACTGCATTCAGATGATCAGCATAGCCAGGTTCTCTCTTTATTCTCTGTGGATCTTCCCTATACCTGGCTGAGGCCACAGAGAGATCCAGAGGCAAGCTGAGCCTTTATTTTATAGTCAGAGGTAAACAAGGTACTGGTTACCATAGTTACACTGTTCTTGTGAGTTTCACTTGTTTTGGTAGCACTTCCTGCACCTCTCTCAGCCCATTAGCTTCCCAGATAAGATCTAGGGAACATTATAAGGTCAAGCCTAATTATGCTAAGAGGACTGTGCCCTCTAAACTGGGACTTCTTTGTGACTTTGCCAACAGGTCAGTCCAAGACTTAACCCTATAGCTGCTCGCCATACTCTGGGGATAACTGCTTCTCTTCCTAGCACTAGAGGTTAGCTTTGCCTGTTTTGGCAGTTTTATATAAATGGAATCATACAGAATGTGTTCTTTGGTTCCTGCTTTCAATCAGCATTATGTTTGTCAGCTTATCTGTGTTGTTACATGTATTTGTAGTTCATTCATTGGCATTGCTGTATAGCACTGACATGAATGCACCTTGTACGAATCTACCTCACTTTATGTGTCACTTCTTCTGGAGATGGTGATTTGGGCTATTATGAATAGTGCACTAAGAAATTTTTGTTTGTTTCTTTTTAAAAAAAATATATATTTTATTGATTTTTTACAGAGAGGAAGGGAGAGGGATAGAGAGCCAGAAACACCGATGAGAGAGAAACATCGATCAGCCGCTCCCTGCACGCCCCCAACTGGGGACGCGTCCACAACCAAGGTACATGCCCCTGACCAGAATCGAACCTGGGACCCCTCGGTCCGCAGGCTGATGCTCTATCCACTGAGCCAAACCGGTCAGGGCTGTTTGTTTGTTTCTTAATCCTCACCCAAGAATATTTTCCCATTGACTTTTAGGGAGATTAGAAGAGAGGTGGAAAGACAGAGAGTAGCATCGATGTGAGAGAAACACATTGATTGGTTGCCTCCTGTGTGAGCCCTGACCAGGGCATGAGCCAGGGATTATCCTGCAATGAAAGTACCAGCCCTTGACCAGAATCAAACCTAGGACACTTTGGTCCGCAGGCCTATGCTCTATCCTCTGAGCCAACCTGGCTAGGGCTAAGAAATGTCTTGTACTTGCCTTTTGGTGAACATAAATACACACTGCTGTTGAATATGAGTATCATAATCAAGGTCCAGCCAGCCAGAAAACAGAAATGACCAGTAATTTGAAGAGCGAAAGTATAATAGGAAGAACTATTAACTAGTAGCAGAGGATGTGTTACTATGATGGGTTAAGAAACTCTCAGGATTACAGGGAGAGCAGACACAAGGAGCAGCTACTGCCTTGGACTGAGAGAGGCTTCCCAAGGAAGGAACTCATGTGGACTAGGGTCTTCTCCCCTTAAAGTGGCGATTCCACCTTAGTGAGAGTCTGGCTGTAGCCCTCCGCTAGCAGTGAGGTGCTGATAAATGCTATGGGCACCTTTGGGGTCCAGCTGGGAAGCTGGCTGGGGCTCTAGGGCCTCCTGAGAACCACCTGGAAGCTGATGCTGAACTGATCCAGGTGAGCGCCACAGCAGGTCCTCTGTGCTGCAGGAACAGGAAGAAAGGAAAGGTGCCAGAACCCCGAAGAGAAGTCGCCTCCTGTCCTGCTCCTGCAGCGCCCACCTGCCTTCCCTGACAAATCCCAGCATCATGCGATACCTGGCGGAGGAGGCGTCCCCAAGGTCCACCTTCAGCATCACAAGCAGGGCCGTGAAGGGTGGATTTGGAGCTGAAAGGCTGTAAATTCAACAGCTGGAACACCCCAGTTGTCAACTTACACCCAGTTTTAGGGGAAACTTTCAACTTCAGTAGATTGTTTCTCCATAAAACCAAAGTTATGAAGTATAGGCATGGCTTTAGCTCCCAGGCGTCTTTGTTTTTCCTCCTTTCCCTGAGCCCAAACTGCTAGCATCTTTCAGTGAATAACATCTTAGACAGCAGCCAGGCTCACCCTGTTTACACCTTCGCACGTGCCCTTCACTTGTGAGGAGGGACCCATCGCTCTGAGAGAGAGATTTTATCTTCTTTGCCCCGAGTTGGCACTGTGAAGGTTTCTTGCTTCTACTTCCTGCCACTGAGACATAGTTTGAATCATTTATAAAATCGGCTTAGCCAAGATGCTGACCCAAAAATTAAGTGAGATGACTCCTGTGGGAAACTGCTTGACAAGTGTCCTCAGGATGACAATCCTACAGAGATCTGTCATTTGGTGTTTTGTACACTGGTTCTCCTTATCGATGACATGAGCGTGGCTTTTTCCTCCCTCTGTGGCATAAACCTTGAGGTTCTTGGAGCTGTGCACAGGCTCAAGGTATTGATAAAGCCAAAGGTGGTTGTTGCTTGTCTCATGGGTCATGTTCAAGCAATGCCCCCGTGTACTGACAGGTCTGTAAAATCTAGCTTCCTCAGGGATGTCATTAAAGACAGGTTTTCTTCTTCAGAGTCCTGTGGTGATGGCACAGGGCATTTTGGCTAGGAAGGAAATCTTCTCCACCAGAACATTAGCAGCACAAGGGCAAGGACTTCATCGTATTGCCCACCGTATCCTCCAAATCTAGAAGCTCTAGCAAATGCGTAGTAGGTAATGGTTGGAAGGTAGGAAGAAAAGACAGAAGGACAGGTGGAGTTGGGGGAGGAGGAAGAGGAGGAGGAGGAGGAGGAGGAGGAGGAGGAGGAGGAGGAGGAGGAGGAGGAAGGACCTTTAGAAAAACCAGCTCCTTTTGTAGCGACTCATACACAAACGGGAGAGGGGTTGCCTGCCCTGAGGGAACCTATAAGTAGAATAACCACCTAAGGAACAGTACTCAGTGCCCAGGCTGTGGGCAAGCTCCTGAACAGCGGGACACACCTCTACTCGGCCCCTGTGCCTGGTTGCCCCACACTGCTGCTGAGCTGAGGGGTGTTAAATCGCCTTATTGCCCTGAGGTGGCAAGTCTAACTCTAAGGAAAAGGCACTGTTTTACCGCCTTCAGAGAAAGAACAATGTCAGAGAACCAAGTTCTTCACTTGTGTGACACATCTCAGAGTTATTTACTGAACTCCCCCCATAGCTGATAATATTTTAAAGGTAAAAACACACACACAACCATGAGATCACTTGGTGGTAATTTTCCTGCACTAGTTCCGTCATTAAAAGAGCCACACGGCCTTTGCACATGCTGACCCATCCTGACTCGTGCTGGTCAGGACCATTTCACAACTCGGGCCACCGGCTCTGGCTCAAGACAGACCTGAGTTCAGGCTCAGCTCTGACATCTCCTGCGTGACCTGGGCAAGTTTTTAGAATTTTTAAAATCAATCTCATGTCCTTAATCTGTACGAATGGACAAACCAAACCACTTCCTGCCCTCAGAGGTTTGTAATGAGAAATGAATAAGATGATTTGATGGAAATGCTTAACACAGGGCCTGGCACATAAAGAGTGGTTCAAGTCTCTTAGCCCCTGTGCACTAAGTCCTGTGCTAAGATGGGGATACAAAGATGCGAAAGATAGTCTCACGCAGTTTCTGCTTCATCTGATGACAGACACAGAGTCGACCAGGTAGAACGGTGCGGAGGAAGAGGTGGCTAATCCCTGTCAAACGCTTCCCCTGATGGTGGGAACATGGGGAAGGACTGCAACAGCGACGTCAGGCCATGCATGCATCCGTGTTCCCCAAGCGAATTACAGCATGCGCTGGGCTCCGCCCTGAGGGGCATGGCAAGCGAAGGGGCCAATAGCCACGCAGCGCATCTGGCTACGGATCCATAAGTGCTGGGCCCTGCACCCAGCAACTGCTTGCCAGCTGACCTTACCTCCAGACACAGTGGCTCCTGACTGCGCTCGATGAAATGATGGATCCCACAGCTGAGTATCTAGTTCAGTTATCTGGCAAGCAGACCAGGAATGAAGGCCAGATGACCTTCGGTGGAAACCAGACCCCTTCTGGAGGCCAGATGACCTTCGGAGGGGAACAGACCCCTTCTGGAGGCCAGATGACCTTCGGTGAAAACCAGACCCCTTCTGGAGGCCAGATGACCTTTGGAGGGCAACAGACCCCTTCTGGAGGCCAGATGACCTTCGGTGGAAACCAGACCCCTTCTGGAGGCCAGATGACCTTCGGAGGGGAACAGACCCCTTCTGGAGGCCAGATGACCTTCGGTGAAAACCAGACCCCTTCTGGAGGCCAGATGACCTTCGGTGGAAACCAGACCCCTTATGGAGGGCAGATGACCTGCGGTGGGGGCCAGATGACAGCTCTTAAAGGGGGCTATCCACTGACCTTCACTGGGAACCAGACCTTCACTAGGGGCCAGGTGACAACACACAGCAGTGACAAGACTCTCGATGGGGGTCAGACGGGGACCCTTAATGGGGACCAGATGAGAGCCTTCACTGAGGACCACACTCTCTCTGGAACCCTGATGATGCCATGTCAATCGCCATCATTGCCATACCTAGGATTTCTTGACTGTTCAAGTTCCCATTTGACCCAAAGACAATCCCTAGAAGAGCAGAAGTCAAAACTCAAAACCCAGAGACGTCAGTTCAAGAAGAATCTTGACATTTCCAAGCCCTACATTTGGACAGACAAGGACTGTAAGAAGTCATATTCAAAGAATTCCTATCTCAGCCGAGAGGATCGTTTCACTGGGGCAGTCTCCGCATATCATGGGGAGACAGACCTGCTGCCTTTGATTGGTCTTGGTCCTCATGCCTCCAGGAAGAAACAGGATCTCGATAAGCTCTATGAGCTGAAGTCCAAAGCTGGATGTCCGCGTCGGACACTCCGAAGTCCAGGTTGGACAGCAGCAGCTTCCCCTGGTCACCACGCCTTCGCTCCTGCGGAAGCCGCTGTCAAAAAGGCCCTATTGCCACATGTGGGGAAGCTGTTTCGGCCTGTTCCTGCCTCGGCCACCCGCCGTGCTGCGGATGAGGGCTGCCTCGTTCAGGATGGGCCCTCCGCCCCAGCTCATGGATGCAGCGGACTGAGCTCCGCCAATGCGGGCTCCCTGGGAGCTGGCCCCGCCTCGGTCCCGGCCTAGGTCCCTGCCCCCGCCGCCCCCCCGCCCCCCGCTGGCTCTGGTTCAGCCTAATGAGGTCGTCCAGAGACATGTTGATTTTGTTGGCCAAGGCGGGCCCAGAATCGCCCGGGTCAAGCCCGTGGGTAAGCACGCCGGTCCTTCACTTCCCACTCAGCGTGGGAGCTATTCCTATGCGGGCACCAGATGTTGGGGTCCAGGCCCAGGGATTCCCAAAGGTGTGGACGGAGTCGACGAAGAAGGAATGACACGGAGACAGCGCGTTCAGTTGATCAGCAGCCTAGCCAGGTTCTAGCCAGGTGCTCCAGCGGCTTCTATGTCCCCGGACCGGGTCTTCGCAGCATCTCTCCCCTTGGCGAGATCTCTCCCCTGAAAGCTGTCTTTGGAGAACGAGGACGAGGACCACAACCACAAGCCTAGGGCTGAGAAAACTCTGCCAAGAGGAACCCTGCTTTCTTTTATAGCCCGAGAGCGTGGTGGGAGGAGCCAAATCAGCCGGCCGCCGCTCCACCAATCAGCCGCCCCCAGGACTGGAAGCGTCACTGCTCCAGCACCAGTAGAGGGCGCCACTGGCCCGCCGAAGCGATTCCTGGGGCTTGGGGAGGACTTGGGAGAAGGGGCAGGTGCCCAAGGATGTGCGCAGGGCTCCGTCTCCACGCCTTGCGGGGCAGCATCGCCGTTTTCTGGGTCGAAGAGGTGACAATACGTATTTAGACAGGCTTGGGGTGGGCCCGGGACAAGCCACAAGGGAAAAAAAGCCACAGTAAATCTCTCCTAGGCGTGAGTCACTCAGCAGATATCTTGTTAGCGGACCTTGTGCACCCCTGTGTGTGTGCGTGGGCGGAGGGGGCGGGGGGGAGCGGAGTGCGGTACGGGGGGGGGGGGGGAGGATAGGTGGATGGGTTTGGGTGTGGGAGTGTGTGTGTGCTTGTGTGCTTGGGTCTGACTGTGTAGATCCGCAGTCATGCACAGACACTCTTGCTTTGATTGGTCCGTCGGCATCCATGAGCACCGTTCAGCCCCTGCCTTGTCGCAGACAGAGTCCCCTGCTTGTCCTTCCCCCCTCTTGTCCAGCCAGAACTGGGGAAGTCCAGTCACCTGGCTCTGCCTTCCCCAGAGGAGGCTGCAGGAGGGGGGCTTGCATTGACGCGTCTCGACCAGCAGAGGGCGGGACGGGCTCTTCGGCCCCAAGCCCCTGCCCCAGTCAACCCAATCTCGGTAATCCACAGCCAAAGACTATGTCCCAGTCGGGCCATCTGGTCGACCCTCCCTACACCCCCCCGCCCCACCCCCGCAACTCCCTGCTAACTTTCTGGATGAATGGTCAGGCCCCCGCCCAGAGACCAAGTCCGGGCCTGGCCATTTGGGCTTGCCGAAGCGTCAGAACATTGAAAGACTGCATCAACGTATTTTCTAAGGAGTTTTTTGTTTTGTTTTGTTTTTGAGGAATTTATTTATTTATTTATTTATTTTGGAGGGAAGGAGTTTTTTTCTTTGTTTGTTTGTTTTTTCTACACCCATTCTGTTTATTATGGCCAAGGTCAAAACGCCACCTCCTCCACGACAGCAACCAGTAAAATTTATCCCCAATATGACTAGGTACAAAACAGGTCTTTTTCAGAATTTTTTAATGAAATAAAAGTTAAAGAAAAATCTTTACATGTGTTCTAAATCCTATTTTAAAACAGAAGAAACAACTCCACAATTGGCCACAGGTCCCCTCCAGCCCGCCCTCGGGAAGCAGTGCCAGACAACGTCCAGGCGCCTAGCTCCACGCAAGCACTGACTGACTTGCTCATGCTTTAGCTGGTGTCCATCATCGCGTCGTAAGCGTCCATCTGGGCGTCCAACTTTTTGGTGTCCCTTATCGCGCTGGAAGCGTCCGCAGGACATCCAACTCCTCCGCAGAGATCTGTTGCTTTTAATTTCAGTCGGTGCGCCTGCCTGAAACCCGCTGCCCCCGTGGGCGCGACTCCCAGTGCGGAGTGCCACCGTCAAAGCCTCCAGATCCTCGGTGTGTAGTCATCCCGCCTCTGTTGAGACTCTGTGCCGGCCTGGGCTCAGTGTCTATCTGTGAGGTGAAGAGCTGGATGTTGAGGGGACGGCCATCCAAAGGGACGCCATTGTACTATTTCATGGCTTCAAGGGGTCTGCCTTCAGCTCAAAGTGCTCGTGGGCTGTTCCCAGGCTGTGGCCAGAGCAGTCGTAGTGGACACCGGCCTTCTTCAGTGCCGGGAGCCGGTCCATCCTTGCTGTTTCAAAGGACCTGGCATATATGGCATACTGTTCTTAATATGTTTGCTCACCTTCTTGGCACTATGTGTTTTAACCAAGGTCTCCTCTCTGAGAAAGGTTGTTTCCCCAGGTAGGGATTTTCCCCTGAAGTTAGGGAGGGAATAAAACCCCTCAACTAAGTGCCAGGTGGGTAATTAATCACTTTAACTACGAACAATCATGCTTAAGCTACATAATCTTTACTCCCTGGAATGGAGATAAGAAACGCCCTAACCTTTGGAATAGAGATTGATAGGATTGAATCAACTGGTATAAATACAGATGTAACAACACAGAACTTAGAAGACAGAACCAAGAGGCACAGAACCTAGAGAAAGAACATGGCAAAAGATCCTGGACTGAACCTGACTACAGAAATTGGCAAGAGAACCTGACTAGAACCTGGTGACTGAACCTGGCTGGAGAACCTGGACAGAACCTGGCTGGAGAACCTAGCGAGGGAACATGGACACAGAACCTGGCTGGAGATCCTAACCAGAACTTCGCTGGAGATCCAGATCAGAACTTGGCTGGAGATCCTGGCTAGAGATCCTGGCTAGGCTGCTGATCAACTGAATTCTGTCTCCGTGTCATTCCTTCTTCGCCGACTCCATCCGCACCTTTGGGGACCCCTGGACCTGCTGGGGTTGGACATAGTGCCAAGAAGGTGAGCAAACATTTTAAGAACAGTATGCCATATACGCCAGGTCATTTGAAACAGCAAGGATGGACCGGCTCCCGGCAAATTCCCCCTTTTTTATTTTTTAAAAGCAAGCATTAAAAAGAAAAACCCCAAAGGCTCTCTTTTATCCATTTTAAGAGTAGGATTGGCGCTTTCCGCTATTACCTGAGTCCTGATCTATCACCCCAGGGAGAACTTGCCAATCCTGCACTTTCCCAGGGTGGAAAGGCTGCAGTGGGGTTAAGGATAAGGCTCTTTGGGCCTACCTTCTTCCATGCCTCTACATTTACCTTTCTGGCACCTTTCCTTCCTCAGAAAAGCATGGACGTATTTCCTGTATAAAATGTTCCAGCTGACTGGGAGTAACCTTAATTCCTCTGCTAGCAAGCATATGTGTTAAAAGATCAATACAGAGTCTTATTTCTTTAGACTCAGTATGGCACATCTTTTTAATCTAAAGATCAATACAGAATCTTCTTTCTTTGGACTCAGTATGGCACATCTTCTCAATCTAAGAATCAATACAGTGTCTTCTTTCTTTGGACTCAGTATGGCACATCTTCTCAATCTAAGTTCTGTACTATCCACCTTCTTACCCTACTTATCCTCTATAGGGTGGGTCTGTGGCACCCTGGTGGAGTCCTATCCATCCCGAGTGTGGGGGTTCTCAATGGGGGGGGGGCTTACCTAGGGGAATCCTGTTCCAGGGGTCCCCAAAGGTGTGGACGGAGTCGGCGAAGACTATCCACCCTCTTCCTATGGTGGAGTCCTATCTGTCCCGAGTGCAGGGGGCTTACCTAGGGGTCCCTGTTCGGGCGCCAGATGCTGGGGTCCAACCCCAGCAGGTCCAGGGGTCCCCAAAGGTGCGGATGGAGTCGGTGAAGAAGGAATGACACGGAGACAGCATTCAGTTGATCAGCAGTCTAGCCAGGATCTCCAGCCAAGTTCTGTTCAGGATCCCCAGCGAAGTTCTGGTCTGGATCTCCAGCGAAGTTCTGGTCTGGATCTCCAGCGAAGTTCTGGTTAGGATCTCCAGCCAGATTCTGTGTCCATGTTCTCTTGCTAGGTTCTCCAGGTTCTCCAGCCAGGTTCAGTCACCAGGTTCTAGTCAGGTTCTCTTGCCAATTTCTGTAGTCAGGTTCAGTCCAGGATCTTTTGCCATGTTTTCTCACTAGGTTCTGTCTCTAGGTTCTGAGGCCAGTTTCTGTGCAGGATCTTTTGCCATGTTCTGTCTCTAGGTTCTGTGTAGGTTCTGGTCTAGGTTCTGTGCCTCTTGGTTCTGTCTTCTAAGTTCTGTGTTGTTACATCTGTATTTATACCAGTTGATTCCAATCCTATCAATCTCTACTCCAAAGGTTAGGGCGTTTCTTATCTCCATTCCAGGGAGTAAAGATTATGTAGCTTAAGCATGATTGTTCCTAGTTAAAGTGATTAATTACCCGCCTGGCACTTAGTTAAGAGGTTTTATTCCCTCCCTAACTTCAGGGGAAAATCCCTACCTGGGGAAACAACCTTTCTCAGAGAGGAGACCTTGGTTAAAACACATAGTGCCAAGAAGGTGAGCAAACATATTAAGAACAGTATGCCATATATGCCAGGTCCCTTGAAACAGCAAGCATGGACCGGCTCCCTGCACTTCAGAGCCCCTAACTCCGCAAACAGCTGCTGGACGTCAGCGTCGGACACTCAGAGGGCCAGGTTGGACAGAAGCAGCTTCCCCCCCCCCTCTCACCAGGCCGGCGCCCCTGCCCAAGCCCCTCAGAAGCGGTCGTGTTGCCACTCATCGGGAAGCTGTCTCGGCCTGCTGTAGGGCGCCAGCCAGTTCCTGCCTCAGCCGAGCTCCGCCCGTTTCCGGAACCGCCCTGCGCTCTGTCACTGCGGCCTCCCAGGGAGCTGGCCTGGCCTCGGTCCCGGCCTAGGTCCCTTCCCCCGCCGCCGCCGCCCCGCTGGCTCTGGTTCAGCCTAATGATGTCGTCCAGAGACATGTTGACTTTGTCGGCCATGGCGGGCCTGGAATCCGCCTTGGATTGAGCCCATGCTTAAGTACGCCGGCCCTTCAATTCTCGCGCGGGGCCGGAGCTGTTCCTGTGCGGGCACCAGATGTTGGGTTCCAGGCCCAAGGATTCCTAAAGGTGTGGACACGGACTCCTCGGGGAAGAATAAATGACACAGAGACAGCGTTCAGAGGCGCCCAGGGCTGAGAAGGATTGCGAATGATAGACCTTGCAAAGCGCTGCGGCCCCTTCTTTTATAGCCCCAGAGCGTGGTCAGAGGAGCCAGAGAGACCCACCAATCAGCCTCTCCCAGGAATGAAGCGTCAATGTTTGGGTGATGCCAACTTTAGTGTGGGGCAGGTGGCGCATCTCAAGGAAAGGTTCTCCTGAATGTGGCTGCGATGCCTGGTGTGCTTGACAGGCGCCTCTGGTGCAGGCTCCTCCGACCCGGGACCCGTGAAGAATGTTGGGGTGTTTTATTTTACTTTATGTTATTTTTTCTTATTTCTGTGCTCATTTCTCTTCATTCATTGCAATTGATTCTATTTTTGGCAACGATCCTTGCAAACATCGGTCCCATTTGCATTCGAAGGGAAGGGGCGTGGGGCGGGTGAGCGGGAGGGGGGAGGGGGATACGGGAGACGCAAACACACCGAACCTAGCGGCCCTTGGAGGTCATGGGAGGCAGAGGATGAGGTGGATGTGAATAAAATGTGTATGGTTTTGTATACGAGCTCTGAGCCCAGGACACCAGAGGCCACCAGGAGCTGGTGGAGGCAGGCGAGACGCTCCCCAGAGCCCCCAGATGGAAAGGGATCCTGCTCGCACCTTGATTTGTGACCCCTGGCATCTGGCCTCTCAGGGATTTCCTTTCTCTTCTTGTAAGCCACCTCTTGGGTGGCAGCGGGACATGGCCACTCTAGGACATGAATAGGATGCCATCCTTCAGATGTGCCCTATGACGTCTGTTTTTCAAAACCATTGAATCCAAAGAGGTCAGTTGTACTGAAGGTGTGATCAGAATCTCACTGAGCATCAGATATAATCCACAGGCCCGAGCCACCCGGCAAAAAGCCACAGTGAATCTCCTAGACGCGGGTCACTTGGCAGAAATCTCGAAGCTGGAGCATTGTGCTCCATGTGTGTACCTCCGCAGCCACACAGGCGCACTGGGGGATTTCCACTGTGGGATGGCATCTGAGAGCACCCCTCTTCTACCCACGCCCCCCTCCCCCTCCCCCTCCCGACACACACACACACACACACACACACACACACACACCTGCCTTCTCTCAGACATCGCACTGGACTAGACCTGTCCCCACTCCTCGGGTCTACCCACACCTGGGAGGTTTAGACACCTGGCTCTGCCTTCCCCAGTGGAGGCTGAGGAAGGGGGTGGGAGTCTTGGTTGGGGAAGAGGCTTGCATTGGAGCTCCAAGAACAGTAGGGGGCGCCACTGGCCCGCCGAAGCGATTCCCGGGGCTTCTGGAGGACTTGGGAGATGGGGCAGGTGCCCAAGGAGGCGCACAGTAAAACTCCTAGACGTGGGCCACTCGTTTGATAGCGGAATTTGTGCTCCCGTGTATGTCTGTGTGTTTGTGTTTGTGTTTGTGTGTGTGTGTGTGTGTGTGTGTGTGTGTGTGTGTGGTACGGGGGGTTGGGGAGTGCGTGGGGGGGGGGCGTTAGGTGGATCGGTGTGGGGGTGGGAGTGCGTGTGGGTGTGCACATCCGCAGTCACGCACGGACACTCCATGCTTTGAATCGTCCGTCCACACCCATGAGCACGCTTCAGCCCCTGCATTCTCGCAGACAGCGTCCCCTGCTTGTCCTTCCCAGAACTGGGGAAGTCCAATCACCTGGCTCTGCCTTCCCCCGGAGGGAGGGTTGCATTGGTGCTTCTCCACCAGCCGAGGGCGGGACGGGCTCTTCAGCCCCAGAACCAGTCAACCCAATTTCTGTTATCCACAGCCAAAGACTATGACTGGACCCGGCCATCTGGTCTATCGCCCCGCCCCGCCCACGTCCCCCGTCCCCGCCCCTCTCCCTCTCTGGATGGATGGCCAGGACCCCCACAGAGACCAAGTCCCGGCCTGGCCATCTGGTCTTACCAAAGCGTCAGTACGTTGAAAAGCTGGATCACCGTGTTTTCTAAGGAGTCCTTTCTTTTGTTTTTTGTTGTGGGCATTTATTTTTTTTAAAAAATTTTTTTAAGGAGGGTTTTTTGGGGGTCTTGTTTGTTTATTAGTTTGTTTTGTTTGTTTGTTTGTGGGGTTTTTTGTTTGTTTGTTTGTTTTTTGGGGCCCTGGGACAGATCTCATCACTGGACTTGTAGGTTCTCTTGATTTTTCAGAAGGTTCTAACAACTCTGTGTTTAGAAAGCCTTCACTTCCTTCTGCCTTCGATGTTCCTTATGTTTACTTCCTTTACCATCTCCTGCAGCACTGTCGCTCTCCTTCTCTTTTGACTTTGTACTATCCTTCTGATTGTGGCAGTCTCTTGTTGAAAGCTTTTCTGGAGAGTTGCTACCACCTATGTTTCGACTTCTACGACTTTGTCCACCCGAGTAAACTTCTCTGCGGCCCCTTGAAAGGGAAGAATTCCTGATATGAGGTGGTGAAAAGCTCTCTGGAGGAAAGTTATCTCCATTTGCTGATGCTCGAGGCTGTGCTCCAGCAGCATAACCTGTGTAGTATTTGTCATACCACTCTCTGTATATTCTTTCCCACTTTCAGTAATGCTCATTTTCAAAGGGGTCTCTAAAGTCAACACTCCAGCCATAAGAAGCTTTTCTGTCATAAGGTGGTGGAACTTCTCTGTATCTATTAAAATATGCACAAGTTCCGCTATCAAATGAGTGGCCCACCCCTAGGAGATTCACTGTGGCTTTTTTCCTTGTGGCTTGTCCCCGTCCCACCCGAGCCTGTCTAAGTATGTATTGTCCCCTCTTCAACCCAGAGAACGGCGATGCCGCCCCGCAAGGCGTGGAGATGGAGCCCCGCGGGCCTCCTTGGGCACCTGCTCCATCTCCCTAGTCCTCCCCAAGCCCCGGGAATCGCTTCGGCGGGCCAGTGGCGCCCTCTACTGGTCTTGGAGCGCCAATGCAAGCCTCCCCCCCCCACCCCGCACCCACCACCCGCACCCCATTCCGCAACCTTCTCTGGGGAAGGCAGAGCCAGGTGTCTGGACCTCCCAGGTGTGGGTAGACCCGAGGGGTGGGGGAAGGTCCAGCCGGGGGCGTTGTCTGCGAGAAGCCAGCTGTAGGACACTACACCCATACCCATTAGCGGTCACCTCCCTTTCTCAGTGCCCCTCCTTGTCCTCCCGCCCTAGCCCCTCCCGGTCACTGGTCACTCATCAAAGCGATGGAGCCAGTGTGGCGACTGTGAAGTTGTTCTTTGGGGCAGTAGGCACAAAGCTAATGAAACGGAGTCCTTGTAGGGTGGTGAAGGGAAGGGCCCTGAAGAACTCTGGAGGGCTGATCTGAGTCAGCCCTCCAACTGCTGATGCGCAGGTGAGGAGAGCACAAGGTCATTCAGCCATCCCTTCCAGAAGAAGTGATGGAGGCCTCGCTCAGACTCAGCTCCGCGGGGCCCCACAGACACAAATGCAATAAAAATAAATAAATAAGTCAGTAAACCCGCAACTGTGGTGTGTGTTCCATTGTTCACCCAATTTGTGGGCAAGTATCTCTATTTTCCCCCTGGTACAGGCCTGTCTCGGCGAGCATCAGGGCTTTCATTTTCCTTCAGTACAGCATCATTATCTTCCTCGTCTTCACCCTCACCTGTTTTTATTTCTTCTGAAGGCGGTGGTGATTCCTTTGCTAGCTTTAGCACCATGTTTTCGAGATATTCTGGCAAACTTTTGAACTGCTGTTTGGTTGGCTGGAAGAAGTGAGGGCTTCTCCGTGCTAACAGTCTCAGGGCTCTCCAACCATAATTTGGATTGTTCACAACCTTATATTCATTTTCAATCATGCTTTCCGGGTCTGCCTGTTCAATGGCTTCTTCAAAGAATTCCTCCAAAGTTGGCAGATAGCCTGCTGGGTTTGACTTACAAGCTTCCATATTATCCGGGCAGGGATCCCAAAGGCTTGTTAACGCCTCCTTCCCCTTCAGAATCTTTTTGTTGGGCCCTTTCCCCAGGAAGTCCTCTGGTGCTGTTCTCTTTCGTACTGCTCTCCTCGGCTTAGTATCTGATGTTCTTTCCTTCACAAAACTTGGGCAGCCTTCATTTTTCCACGAGTTCCAGTTTTCCTCAGTGTTTAATATATGCTCTACCATCTTTGAAAATCTCTCTCCATCGGGTGGGTTTTCAGATAGCAGTTGATAAACCGATTTTGTGGTGCCTTCAATCCAGAGTGACTGCTCATCAGTTAAAACATCCTTTGAACTTTTGGATTTCACCTGTCCCTTGAGATGTTGGAATAAAATGAGATACTGCAGTAGAATGTGTCGGCGAAAGTTACTGTCACTCAGTTGTAAACCCAGCAACTTTTCACTTGTTAAAAATTTTGCAACGTATACATGTTCTCCTCCTGTTTTTAATTCTCCCATCGTTTTTCTTGAGGCCTGAGTGTCATCTAATTTGTAATTCTTGAAAACAGCCAGGACTTCCTCTGAGTACGTGAGGAAAGTTTTCCATGAAATCTTCTCATAGCATTGCACAGGGTTCCTGAAGTAATCCTGAAGTGACCAGAACTTTCGATACAGGCTGTAATCCATTGGAATGGAGCAAGTTGTTGGAGCTTCGTCATCACCCATTTCACCTTCGTCGTCTACGTCCATTCCTTCTTCTCCGTCTTCAGCGTGCTTCTGACCCAAGGTGCTTTCCTGCTCATTGGTATTGAAAACGGTGACATTTTCCAGATTAAACCGACTCTGCAAGTTAAGACCGGATCTCTCAGATAAAGGGAAAAGCCTGGCCAAAAAGAGTTGAATTCGTGCACGCAAAACTGTGTGCTGGGATTTTGATAATCTTCTTAAGAGATCATTGCACGTACGTAGTAAATAATTTTTCCCAGCGGAATAGAATGTATTTGATCTCCAAGTAGCAACATTTCTCTCCACAAACGTGAATGTTGTGTCACACTGATCCAAAGGGAGACATTCCAAAACGTCTCCCAACAATACAGAAGGTGTAGATGCGGTGCAAATACCTTCAGTTACTCCCCCAATAGCAAGAGAAATAATAGCTAAAACATTTTCACACGATGAATGGTTTATAATTTCTTCTTGCAGAACACCTCTGAGAGCTTGGTCAAGGGTACATTTTTTTTCATCTTCAGTTCCAGGTAACTGGCTGAAGGTATTCAACAATGGCTTGATATTTTTGTTGTTCAGGGCTTCTCTGGTAGACTTCGTGAACCGCGTCCGCGCTTCGGGTACACTGAAGCGTGGCCATGTAGGAGACATCTTCTCGGCCGCGCGTGTTGGTGGGGTCGAAGCCCAGCGGGTCCAGGGGTTCCCAAACGTGTGGACGGAGTCGGCGAAGAAGAAATGACACGGAGACAGCGTTCAGTTGATCAGCAGCCTAGCCAGGTTCCAGCCAGGTGCTCCAGCGGCTTCTATGTCCCGGGATCGGTTCTTGGCGAGATCTCTCTCCTGAAAGCTGTCTTGGGAGAACGAGGACGACGACCAAGACAACAAGCCTAGGGCTGAGAAGCTCTGCAAAGAAGACGCTGCTTTCTTTTATACCCCAGAGCGTGGTGGGAGGAGCCAAATCAGACGCCCGCTCCACCAATCAGCCGCGCCCCCCCCCCCCCCCAGGACTGAAAGCGTCACCGGTTGGGCGTCAAGTTTAAGGTGGGAGTGCACATGCTCCAAGCTCGGCCCCGCGCGGCTCGCCCCTTCAGGTGGCATTCACCGAAAGGACCTCAAGGAAAGGTTCTGTTGAATGTGGCTGCGCCTGGTATTTATTCCTCGTAAGGAATGGGCCGGGCGAGGGTGGGTGTGTGTGGGGGGGGGGGGGGAGGTGGGGGGGGGTGGATGGGGGCGGGGGGTAAGGGGGTAGACCGGAGACGCAGACACACCGAATGAAGCTGGCCTTGGAGGTCATGGGAGACAGAGGCTGAGGCTGAAGTTGATGTGAATAAAATGTGTATGGCTTTGTATATTAGCTCTGAGCCCAGGACGCCAGAGGCCACCAGCAGTCAAACAGCCCCAGCAGAGAGTGGTGGTATAGATGTCTCTGGATCTGTCCCTGTTCCTCAGTCTACGTTGTTGTCTATATTCCACAAATGGGTGAGTTCATGTGGTATTCATTTTGCTCTGACTGGCTAACTTCACTTAGCATAATGCTCTCCAGTTCCATCCATGCTGGCAAGAATTCCTTCTCTTTTTTTTTTTTTTTTGTTTTTCTTACCTTTTTACCGAAGCGTAGTATTCCATTATGTAGGTATACCACAGTTGTGGGTGTGTGGGTGTGGGTGTGTGTGTGTGTGTGTGTGTGTGTGTGTGTGTATGTGATATTAGGGTTTGGCCCCGCCCTGGGGGGACCCAGGTGCCAAGGGCACCTTGAGGGCTTCCTGTGTGGTGGGAGCAGGGCCACCTTGTAGGTTACATTAATCCATTTCTGGAAGAGGAAACTGAGGCTGAGGCAGGTGAAATTAATTTGCATAAGTGGGTCAATTATCAGGAAGACCGGAAGCTGGAGGTGAAGAAGTGGAGGGCCAGGGCGAGGGTACCCTTCTGAACAGGGTGAAGAGTGGGAGCCTAGGGAGAGAAGCCATCTGTCTGCAGGCAAACAGCTTAGCCCTAACGAGGGAGGGCATGACTAGTCCGAGTCTGTGGGGCCCTGCGTAGCTGGGTCTGAGCGAGGCCTCCATCACTTCTTCCTGAATGAATGGCTGAATGACCTTGTGCTCACCAAAACGGGCGGGCGGGACTTGGTCTCTGGCGGGGACGCGGCCACACACAGAGAGAGGCTGGGTCCACCAGATGGCCTGGCCGGGACTTGGTCTCTGGCTGCCGATCAGAGTGATTGGCGGCGGGACTTTTCTAATTTAACTTAATTTAATTTAATTATTTTATTTTATTTTTTCATTTTATCTTATATATTTTATTTATTTTATTTTATTTCATTTTACTTTTATTTCATTTCATTTATTTTACTTTATTGTATTGTATTTTATTTTATAATTATATTTTCCTGGCCCGGACTTAGTCTCTGGTTGTGGATCAGAGTGATTTGGGTTGATCCGGGGCGAGGCCAAAAAGCAAATAAATGTTGACAGACAGAATACTTTGTATTTTATTTCTTTCTTTATACCAGTAGCTACAGGCCAGCACCACCCCACCGTCTGCCCAGCCCCAGCCCCAGCCCCAGCCCCAGCCCCAGCCCCAGCCCCAGCCCCAGCCCTCCTCTGGCTCCGGGCAACTCAGCGGCAGCAACAGCCAAAGCTCAACAGCCACGCAGCCATCGACTGGGGGAAGATGGCGGAGCAGTGGCTTCAGGAGAAGGAGGCTGAGCGGCGGAAACAAAAGCAGCACAAAAGCAGCGGCTGACACCTCGGCCACACCCGGCCCTAGGAATGAAAGCACCCCATGTCTATTGCTGGCGATGCCACCCTGCTCTCGGACGAGATGGATCAGTAGGGGCCCTGCTCCCAGGACTCTGGTTACCTCTGAGGCTGGGAGATGCTCAGAGTATTGTGCGTGACTGCGGCCATTGTCCTACTCATTTTCAAAAAAAAAAAAAAAAAAAAAAACTTGATAAAAATAATAAAAATAATAAAAATAAACCTCCTAAAAAAACACTTTGATCCAGACTTTCAATGCACCGCCCTCTGCTGTTTGAAAAGCGCCGATGCAACCCCCCCCAACCCCTCACACGCCCCCCCACCCCGCGCTGCAACCTCCTCTAAAATAAAGTAAAATAAAATAATAAATAAAATAAAATAAAAAAATAAAGCCCCGCCGCCAATCACTCTGATCGACAACCAGATATACAAAAGCATACACATTCTATTCACATCCACTTCAGCCTCTGCCTCCCATGACCTCCAAGGCACCCTTCGTTCGGTGTGTTTCCGTCTCCGGTCTCCCCCGTCCCGCCCCGCCCCCCCCCCACCCGCCCCGCCCCGCCCGCCCCTCCCTTTGAGGAATGAATAGGAGGCATCTCAGCCACTTTCAGGAGAACATGAGACGGAGAGAGTGGGGGAGAGAGGGAGAGACAGAGAGACAGTGATGTGAGAGAATCGTGGATTGGTTGCCTCCCACAAGCACCTTGCCCAGAGCCAGGATAGAACCTGGTATGTGCAACCACCTATGCGCCCTTGACCCGGAATCCCTTGACCCAGAATGGAGCCCTCCGCTTTCCATTGCCTGACGCCACCTCTCTCACCTACTGAGCCACACCAGCAGGGCGCCGTTTGTCTTTCAGTTGGATCTTGTCATGTATTTATACTTGAAGAGAGTATCGCCAGTTAAGGGTGCTTGCGCTGTTATGGTTTTCTGAGTTTTAGAGCCCTCTGTTTCTCTTTTATTTTCCTGCTCTCTTGTCCTGTATGTTGAGGACTTTCTGTAGTGCTCTGTTTGAGTTCCTTTCACTTGTTTCTCGTGTGCCTCCTGTAGACTTTTGGTGTGTGGTGACCTGGACTCCTGACTCAGGACAAATAAACAGCCTCTCCTCACATTGAGGCGATGGCCTCTCAGGTAACCCTGCCGGGCCTAGCGTCCCTCAAAGATGGCCCAAGAGCCCGTCCCGCCCTCTGCTGGTCGAGAAGCGCCAATGCAAGCCACCCTCCTGCAGCCAGAGCCAGGTGCTTGGACTTAACCGGAGCCAGGAAGGACAAGCAGGGGGCGGGGCACGCTGTCTGCAAGAAGGTCAGGGCTGAAGGGTGCTCATGGATGCCGACGGACCATTCAAATCAAGAAGTGTCCGTGCGTGACTGCGGATTTACACACACAGACGCGCACACGCACACCCACACACCTACCCCCCTCCGCCCCCTCCACCTCCCCCCCACACACACGCGCGCGCGCGCACACACACACACACACACACACACACACACGCACGCACACGCACACGCACACATACACGGGAGCACAAGTTCTGCTATCAAATGAGTGGCCCACCCCTAGGAGATTCACTGTGGCTTTTTCCTTTTGGCTTGTCCCCGTCCCACCCGAGCCTGTCTAAATATGTATTGTCCCTCTTCACTCCAGAAAATGGCGATGCCGCCCCGCAAGGCGTGGATTCGGAGCCCTGCCGGCCTCCTTGGGCACCTGCCCCATCTCCCTAGTCCTCCCCAAACCCCAGGAATCACTTCATCGGGCTGGTGGCACCCTCTACTTGTCCTGGTATTTGTCTTTAAGCCAGTGATGCCAACATATTTTGGTTGTTGGTTTTCGTGGGTGTTTTTTTTAGAAGGGTCATGTGTATTTTTTTTTCAGTTTATGATAGATTTTATTTTTTTATTTTAGTAAATCTTTATTGTTCAGATTATTACATTTGTTCCTCTTTTTTTCACCCCCATAGCTCCTCTCCACCCAGTTCCCACCCCAACCTCTGCCCTTACCCCCACACTGTCCTCATCCCTAGGTGCACAATTTTTGTCCAGTCTCTTCCCACATCTCCCAGACCTCTTTCCCCACCTAGAATAGTGAGTCCATTCCCTTTCTATGTCCCTGATTCTATTATAATCACCAGTTCATTCTGTTCATCAGATTATTTATTCACTTGATTCTTAGTTTCACTTGTTGATACATGCATATTTGTTGTTCATAATTAGGATCTTTATCTTTTTCTTCTTCCTCCTCTTCTTAAAGGATACCTTTCAGCATTTCATATAATACTGGTTTTGTGGTGATGAACTCCTTTAGCTTTTCCTTATCTGTTGAAGCTCTTTATCTGACCTTCAATTCTGAATTATAGCTTTGCTGGATAAAGTAATCTTGGTTGTAGGTTCTTGGCATTCATCACTTTGAATATTTCTTGCCACTCCCTTCTGGCCTGCAAAGTTTCTTTTGAGAAATCCGCTGACAGTCGTTTGGGTATTCCCTTGTAGGTAACTGAGTTTCTTTCTCTTGCTGCTTTTAAGATTCTCTCTTTGTCTTTTGCTCTTGGCATTTTAATTATGATGTGTCTTGGTGTGGTCCTCTTTGGATTACTTTTGTTTGGGGTTCTCTGCGCTTCCTGGGCTTGTAAGTCTATTTCTTTCACCAGGCAGAGGAAGTTTTCTGTCATTATTTCTTCAAATAGGTTTTCAATATCTTGCTCTCTCTCATCTTCTGGCATGCCTATAATTCTGATGTTGGTACGCTTGAAGCTGTCCCAGAGGCTCCTTACACTATCTTCGTATTTTCGGATTCTTTTTTCATTTTGTTTTTCTGGTTGGGTGTTTTTGCTTCTTCGCATTTCAAATCTTTGCCTTGATTCTTGTGCTACTCTGCTCTGCTGTTGGGAGTCTGTATAATATTCGTTATTTCAGTCCGTGTATGCTTAATTTTTAGTTGGTTCTTTATCACAACATCGAGGGTTTCATTAGATTTCTTGAGGATCTCAATAACTTTATCGGCGGCTTCTAGACATTTCTTGAGATACCTTAAAAGTGTGGTTCTGAACTCAATATCCTCCATTGACAGTTTTGTCCTGTTTCTTTGCCTCAGCATTTTTTTATGCTTTCTTGGTGCACCCCCTAGTGGTCTTTGTGCGCAGTCTTGTTGTAGTTAAGCCTTGATTGTTGTAGTTAATACTAGGGGGATTTGACCTCCAGGCCAACTGGCTGTGAGAATCAGCTATGTCTGCAGTGGGAAAACTTCTGTACTCTAGGGAGGTGCTAATCTAGCCTTTGCCTGAGGCTATCTGGCAAATGGCTCTGCGCAGGGCTTGGCAGTGTGGGTCGCACGGGATCAACAGGGTGGGTGGAGGGAGCAGTTATGGCTGCTCTCAGTCCCGTCCCCAGAGGCTCTGCCTCTCAGAGCCCCAGCAACCACTGCAAACCTCCGCGAAAAAGCTGCCCTCGCATTCCAACCCATGCCACACTGTCTCGCTTCTCCCATTTGAGTCTGGATCCCCAGAGACTTGCCCAGAACTGGAGCTCAGAATCTGAGACTCCCTCCCTATTGAAAATGACAACCGTGCCCTCAGCTACCAGCCCGCTCCGCGCGTACCTCCACACCTTTGTATTTTCCGCACTGCGCCTCCTCTGAGTCTCGTATGCTGTTCTCTTTCCTTCTAGTAGAAGAATTTCCCCTCAGCCAGTCTTCCTGTGGTTCTGGGCGATGTCCGTTCCATCTTTTAGTTGTATTTGTGAAGTGGTCATTCGAGGCAGCTAAGTCCGGTGTTTACCTATGCCGCCATCTTGGATTTCTCCAGGGTCATGTGTATTTAGACTTCAATGAGCCAGAGACTGAACCAAAGGGGGAGAATAATGATTTTTATTTTTTTAAATATATTTTATTGATATTTTTACAGAGAGGAAGGGAGAGGGATAGAGAGTTAGAAATTTTGATGAGAGAGAAACATCGATCAGTTGCCTCCTGCACACTCCCTACTGGGGATGTGCTCACAACCAAGGTACATGCCATTGACTGGACTGGAACCTGGGACCCTTGAGTCCGCAGACTGACGCTCTATCCACTGAGCCAAACCGTTTAGGGCGAGAATCATGACCTTTAAAAAGAGAACAACCCGAGAGGAATCTCATCTGGAAACTGACTGAACGTATGTTTGCCAACCGTCCTTTCTCTATAATGAACTTCCACAAGAGCCCGAGTGTCCCGATTCGTGTGGGACCCGCCCCACTCAGAATGGCCCCAAACAGCCCCAGAGGCTGGCAGAGATGCCTCTCACTCTTGGCTTGCTACCCATGTGTCTCTGTAGATGGGGATCTGGGCTGCAGTACCTCCAGAGTCCCCTTTTTGGGGGTACATACTCACCAACACGTGGGAGAAATTAGACTCAGGGGATCTCTCCAGGGAAGAAAAAAAGAGGGTAATCTTCTTTGGAAACCTAGCCGAGCCCCACTATAAAGTGGACCATAGAGAGCTTTGGCCATTTAATGGCACCAGAGTTCAATGCTACCCACCCTGCCTGCTGCTAGACCCGTTTTCCCATTCCTAGGGAAGCAAATGGAGAATGAGGCTGTGGATGAAAGGGGCCACATTCTCACCTGACAAGCTCAGGGAAGGTCTGCGTGGCAGCCTGGCATACTCAGAGACCTAAAGTGGTTACAAAGGATGGTCTGAAATTAAACTTTAACTAAAAGCAGTTATGGTGGGCAGTCACGTCCTAGGCCAGTATCTTCATTGATGAGGTCAACCTTTACTGTAACTGAGCCTATCTGTCTTTTTGCATCTATGATAACATATCCTTGGATTATCTGGGTAACTTGTGACCTCCCTTTTTTATGGAGCCCCTGGGGCACAGCCAGGTGTGCTGGGCCCAGGACAGATGCCGCAGATTTCTTCCTTATCATATTAATTTTTCCTGTACCCACCTAAGTATGTGTCCATCATTTTCCTTTTTATCCAATCCCAGGGGTTTCCCCGCTTTGCTTTATCCCCCCTCCTTAATCTCTCACCAATGAATTTCATGTAACTCACCTATGTTCCTCCTTCGATTGAAATGTATAAATACAATTGTAACCCCGCAATTCTCCGGAGCATTATCTCAATTCCTTGGGGTTCTGCTTCCCAGCATATGTCGACAGTTTGGCTCAAATAAACTCACAAAATTCTTTACAGGTTTCAATGGTTTTTTTACGTTAACAAGGCCTTCTCAGATCCGTGTGTCTTTCCATGCACAGGAGCCCTTATGACTCTCAGAAATGACCCTCTTCAGCTCTAGGCTCCCTGCCAACTAGATCGCTCTGTAATGGCTGCAGAGCCTCAGAGAAAGATAGAAAGACACATCTCCAAAACGGGTGAATGGACTCAATGGCCCATCGCCAACCCCCGCCAACCCTCGCAGAGTTAAGACAGCACTGTCCTCCTTTGACAATGCGGTGGGTACAGGGTCGGGGGTGTGTGGCTCCAGAATATCAAAGAGCACTGCATCCTCTTACCGCCTTAATGCAGGGTTGAGCACAGAGAGGCGATTGTGGAAGAGCACCTAAATAGACTCGAGGGGGGAGAGGAGCCTACAGGAGAGCAGAACAGGCCTTGGGCCTCACAAACTCAGAGACCCAAAGTAACCGCCAAAGATGGTCTGAAATGAAAACTCTTGTAACTAAAAGCAGTGGATTGCAGGTAAAAGGACAGAACAGAACTGATAGCTGTGTCCCTAACTCCTCTTCCAGGAAAGCCACAGAATGTATCAGTTACTCAGCCTGCCCTCATCTCAGCCATGTGCTCAGCAAGGAGCTTCTTCCCGGAAGCCCAAGCCTCTGCTAACCAATGATAATCAAGGGAAGTGCACGCCATAGACACAACCACATCCTGTGTAACAAGAACCCAACTTGCGCCTGGCTAATCGGCAGGGCCCACAATCCTCTCTCCTCCCCTTACTCCAACCCCCCTATAAAACCCCTCTCCCAACAGAGCTCTCTCTCTGCCTCCTGCCGCTGAGTCGGCGAGTGTGGTGGACAGGGAGCTCAAGCTAGCTCGAATAAAGACTCTTTTGCTTTTGCATTGGACTCCGCTCCCTGATGGTCTTTTGGGGATCCTGAAATCTGGGCTTAATATTTGAGGGCTCATCTGGGATCCCAAGTCCCACGGGGGACCCCGAACCAGAGAGTCTGACTGACCAGGTAAGTGTCTGTGTGTTGTGTGTTCTGTCCTGTGTGAGCTCATTTCTGAAATTCTGTAGTGCCCAAAGCGGTCTAGGTGGACACACTGCTGAAGGACCATGGGTGGGTGGAGTAGGAAGACGTTCTGATCTCCCTTCAGGAGGGATGTGGACTCCCCTCACTTGAGGAGGAATGCAGAATCCCCTCACTTCAGGAGGGATGCAGAATCCCCTCACAAGGATTTGAGATGAGGCGGGTCGCTCCTGCCATTTGGTTTTGTTTCCGCAGAGTTGGAAGGCTGGTTTTGGGGGCTTTTTGTTTATGATTGATCATTTCAAAGAGATTTGGGGAGGCTATAGAGCTCCCTCAGGAATTGGAAAATTGTTAGGAGTTAGATGGATTGTTTAAACTCTGAATGAATGTCTGTTGAAAGTGTGTGAGTGTGGATGGAGGGGGCCTGCCCTCTCCTCTCCTTTGTGTGGCTCCACGACTTTGGTCAGGCCGGCATCTGAGTGAGGATCTGTGAAAACAGGTCACCCACTCCCTTGTCTGTCTCTCGTCACTGATCATCATGGGCCGGGACAAAGTTTGTTTGTGTGATTCTAGCCAATTTACTACAGAGATGGGGGACTGGATGCAGCTCCAGCCTGGGCTAGTCTACTGAGAGAGTGTGAATATGAGTGTTTGGCTGCTCATTACTGGTCTGTGTAAAGTGAAAGTTACTTTGATTTATTCTACTTTTCTGTTGATACGCTTGGCTGAACGTTTTGGGCTGGACCCCAAAATAGTCTGCAAAATCTCTTAGCAGCTGCGAGAATTATTTTTTCTCAGAGTCTTTTGCTCACTATTAAAGGAGAATCAGCCCACTTAGTTAATATAAGTTTCTGTCTATCAGTTACTCTTACCTGAGTTGTAAATTCGCTGTATTAAATTGAAATTTTGAAGTGCTAGGGTAAATTTAAAGGCTAAAATAAAGGCTGCCTAGGTTCCAAGATTGCTTAGTTCTGAGATTGCTTATAAAAAAAAGCAACAGAGAAGTCTTTTCAAGTTAAATGTTTGTTTAGCAAATTAACAAAGTAGTAAATTTCAAAGAACTTGTATATTCCCAGAGAATTTTTTCAAACCCGTATGGATTCCTGCTAGAAATATTAAACTGCATCAGGAATCCAAGAGAATCTAGCCAGACTGAGGACCTTGTGCCTGGAGCCATAACATGCAGGCAATCAACCATCTCAGCCACAGAGAGCAGCGACTCCAAGTAGTCCACTGAAGATGAGGAGCAGGAGGAAGACAAACCAGACAGCCAACATCCCAGAGACAAACCTGGGGCACAGTAAAGTGAAGTATGGTAACAATCATTACAGGTAAAAAAATATAGTTTCATACTGGTCTTAAAAGGCACATTTTTCCTTTACCTGGGAAGGACAGCACAGCTATCCCAAGGTCAGACGGCTCCAGTTAACGTGTCAACTAAGTGTTCTGGAGACCCAAACTGTAATTTAGATAAAGTGCCTAAGTTTAACCAGGTCACCCAAGGGTTCTAGACTCAAAACTGTAATTTAGATAGCATGCTCTGCTTCTGTAAATTGCTTTTTTTTGGTGAAAACTAAGTTCCTCATTCCAAACCTTGAGTTTAAAATTAGGTTGTCATGACCTAGAGCAAAGAATATTCTTACATGGTATTATTCTACAAGATTCATTAATAATTTTTGATGCTTTACAACAGTATATTGTGCATTTATCCCAAACAAACTTATAAGTCAATTCTTTGAATGTTTGGCAGCAACTTAAGGACATGAAAGGATTTATTCCCTTCCACTGTGTGGAAGGCCCCCTAAGGAAGGCACTTAAGCATTCTGTATTGACCTCTCTTGACCTTTTTTCCCAAGAGGATTCCAATTGTCTACAGCTGTTATCTGAGCTCTCCGTTCAAGCTGAGATCATGAAAAGCTGGTACCATGGATTTGTCTCTTGCCCAATGGCGTAAGCTGGGCCTCCTCTGGAGAAGACACCTGGGTTCCCTATGATCAATGCCAGGGCCCCGCCAGCAGGCGAGGGAATCCAAAGGCAGTTGCTGGGCATGGAGGCCAGAGGGACATAGGTTAACGAGGAGACAGAACTGACCCTCACATTACCCTACTTGGCCCGGAGGATGGCTGGTAGTCAATGACGGGTAAGACCCCCCCTCTCAGGGAGGGGCAACCTAAGACAGGCACAGTTGGGGGGCCAGTAGGAGAGAACCTGGGGTTCAACAAAGGTGGGGCACAGATCTTCACCCCCCCAATTGTGCAGGGGCTTGAACACTTGCCCCTTTTGAGGAAGGTCTCCTGTACCCATGGCTGCTTCTTGCTTCCCATGACCAGCCCAGATCAGGAACCAAATAACAAAAGAGATTTGGTCCAGCTGAAATCAGAATCCAGATAAACGGAGGCTTAGCTAAAAGACCCTATGTTTAATCTGGCCTAACAGCAGGAATGCTCAGAGCCTTCACAAGGATGTAAATTAAAATTATTGTTAGAGTATTAAATTTGACAGTACAATAGTTGTCAAGTTTTCAAATTAATTAAATTTGGCTAATTTGAAATAAGTAATTATTCAAAAAGTATTAACAAATTTTCATTTTGTGGTAAACATGCTATGAACCTAAAGCAGTCATATTTTTGTGCAAAAAATTAATATTTAAAGCTATCTAGACTGCATTATAAAATTTCCAAAAAGCCTTCTAATTAAATAAAAAAAGGGGGGATAGTGGAAAAATGCCATGTAAGGAAATAGATCCTGTAAATAAATTAAAACTTTTTTGTTTATAATGCTTATAGTGAGACACGCAGGAAAAACACACATGATGCCAGGGTAAGCCAGGGAAAGATCATTTTAAAGAAAAGACCCCAAGTAAGGTTTCCTTTATTAACCTTTGGTCAAGAATACGTTTGTATACTTTCAGAACAGCTCCAAGACCATGTGGATTCCTGCAACAACGAATCCCAGAGATAATTGCTCCAGCCACAAAGACAGGAGAGACAGTTCAGAGATGGAGATGGTGAAGACGTCTTGCCATGCTAGCAGTCAGCAGCTGTGCATCGCTGCAGGGTGCCCAGGACCAGACCAGAGGGGACTGGACCACTTATTATAGTTTGTCTCTGCCATGTCACAAGCCCAGCTCCTTCTGCACCCAGGACAGCAGGGAGCCTGAGTGGAAGGTGACCTCTAACCAGACACACCTGCTGCAGATCACCCTCAAGAAGACAGCGGACCTCGCCAGACCCCTTGTAATCCTCCTAATGCTGTTGACTTTCGGCCCTTGCATTATTAACAGACTAGTCAAATTTGTCAAAGAGCGCATAAGGGTAGTTCAGTTGATGGTTTTGCAAGCCCAGTACACGCCTCTTGCAATGGTAAAATAGAAATGTAGTCCATCTCATGATTGAGCCAGAAGTTCCAAGACAAGGGGGTAATGAAAGGACAGAACAGGACTGACAGCAGTGTCCCTAACTCCTCTTCCAGGAAAGCCACAGAATGTATCAGTTACTCAGCCTACCCTTATCTCAGCCATGTGCTCAGCAAGGAGCTTCTTCCCGGAAGCCCAAGCCTCTGCTAACCACACCTAAGATTTCTTTAAACTAACCAATGATAATCAAGGGAAGTGCGCACCATAGACACAACCACATCCTGTGTAACAAGACCCCGACTTGCGCCTGGCTAATCGGCAGGGCCCACAATCCTCTCTCCTCCCCTTACTCCAACCCCCCTATAAAACCCCTCTCCCAACAGAGCTCTCTCTCTGCCTCCTGCCGCTGAGTCGGCGAGTGTGGTGGACAGGGAGCTCAAGCTAGCTCGAATAAAGACTTGCTTTTGCATCGGACTCCACTCCCTGTTGGTCTTTTGGGGATCCTGAAATATGGGCTTAACAGCAGGTAGCCATTTCCTAGGGTAGAATCTTCCCTGCCTTGACAAAAGTCCACCTTTACCTTCACTAAGCCGGTCTTTGGCCCAATAGGAGAAGTGTATTACTTTGGAATATCAGAGGCACGTCGTCTTTCCAGGCAACTCTGAGCACAACCAGCCACCAGGTTATCCTTATCTGTTGTTGCCTCAAATACACTCACAGGAAGCAAGTCAGCTTCCCCCTCTCCCCCCCTCCCCTCGACTGCATGATTCCCCCCGCCACCCCTTTCCCTCCCCCACCCCCATCCCCTGGCTCCAGGCCGAGGCTCAGTTCAGCACTTAGAAGGAAACTCTTGACTTGAGGGCTGAGAAAAAGAGACCTGGGTTGTGGGATGGGGAGTAGGGGATGAGGTAGGGAACAAGCAGGAGGGGAGGAGGTCAGGGCGATTCATTCCAAAGGATCTCACTGTAAGGCTTCATTCAAATACAGGAAGCTCTCCATGGCCTCAGACCTCGCCTCAGGCTGCTCTGAGTCCCCCCACCCTCAGACCTGCAGCGCACCAACTTCAGGGAGGGAGGCTGTTTGAGAAACAGGACCGGCCTGTCCTGGTGGAAAAGAGTGCCCTCCATCTGCCAACCCAGGAACCAGCCCTCACCCCTTTGGGAATCCCTCCAGGGGGTGGGGAGCGGGACGGAGGGGCTTGAGGGGCGTGAGTCCAGGGTCCAAGGAGAAGGGAAAGGTCACCGATTCCATCCGAGGATGGGGCACATGCCCAGGGTTCAGGTTCAATTCCCAGCTGGGGTATGTATTGGAGGCAACCGATAGGTATTTGTCTCTCTCTCTCTCTCACTCACTCTCCCTCCCTCCCTCCCTCCCTCCTTCCCTAAAATCAACAATATATATATATATATATATATATATATTAGTATATAATATTATATATAATTATATATATAATATATATAATATTATATATAATATATATATAATAATATATATATATACCTATACACATATATTTGTTGCTGTTAATCCTCACCCTAAGATATTTTGATATTTTTCCATTAACTTTTAGGGAGAGTGGAAGAGACAGGGAAAGATAGACGGAAACATCGATGTGAGAGAAACACGTCAATTGGTTGCCTCCAACCAGGGCCAGGCCCCAAAGAACCTGCCACCAAGGTCCATGACCTTGGCCAGAATCGGACCTTGGGATCCTTTGGTCCACAGGCTGGCCAACGTTCGATGCGCTGAACCAAACAGGCTAAGGGGGGAAAAAAATTATATATATATATATATATATATATATATATATATATATATATATATATACTGTACCCAGCCACGCATTGCTGTGGCTCAGTCTGGTTAAATGGAAAAGAAAGAAAAGAGAAAGCACACGTTTCTAATACATTTAATTTCACAATGCCTGTGGGTATACAACATTTTGTGTTGTTCCATTGTCTGTGTAGATATAGAGATTGTCTGGTTTGTCGACTCTAGAACATGCAACATATAATTGTCCGCGTGAGAAGCAATCCGCGTCTAGATCTAAACCGCACAATTCTAAAGATTGGCCCTGAGCTTTGTTGATGGTGATTGCAAGCGCCAATCGAATTGGGAATTGCAATCTCTTAAATTGAAATGGCATATCCGCTGGGATCATAGGAATGCGAGGAATGAGGACATCTTCCCCTTTGAAAGGTCCTGTCAAGATGGTTGCTTCTACGACATTGCTCATTAATTTTTTTACTGCAAGCCGCGTGCCTGTCAAAGCTTTGGCTGTTTGAGATTTCATAACATGGCAATTGGCATGCCGATTTTCAATTACAGTACGTGGGGTGGCATCCGTGGCATATCGAGTGAATTCAAAAATTCTGTTGGGTAATTAACTGCTTCATCTGCTTCCACAACGGTGTCGATGGACTTGTATGTGACTGCCTCGCTTTGAATGTTAGACTGAATGATATTCTTAAGTCCGTAGGCATCTTGGTTCTTGGCCGCAAGAATAAATAGCTCATTCACTCAGCCAATCGTGATTCTTTTTTTTTTTTTTTAATATATTTTATTGATTTTTTTACAGAGAGAAAGGGAGAGAGAGATAGAGAGTTAGAAACATCGATGAGAGAGAGACATCGATCAGCTGCCTCCTGCACACCTCCTACTGGGGATGTGCCCACAACCCAGGTACATGCCCTTGACCGGAATCGAACCTGGGACCTTTCAGTCTGCAGGCCGACGCTCTATCCACTGAGCCAAACCGGTTTCGGCGCCAATCGTGATTCTTATCATTCGTTTGAATATTGGGAAATACTTTTTCGACCAATTCTTCTTTTGACGTCACTAAATTGCAGAAGTGAGGCAATGAAATGCGTCCTGAGTTCAGATCAACCAGCAGCTTTTCGTTCCCAATTCCCAGCAATTGATGTGAGAATATCTCAGCTGATCGATCGTTTTGCAGCTGGACACGCATATTTGTGGTTAATTTTATCTACAATTTATAATTGTGAACAGAAACATTGAAATGGAATCGTAAAATATTTAGTATAGCGTGTGTTGCTTTTACGTCCAACAGATGGCGCTGTTTTTCAAAAAGAGCATGTTTTTACCTGTCACAGGTGTGACATCTATATAATAGTAGGTATACAGGTACATAAAAACACGCGCGTACTCGAATGCAACGTTGTGTCAAAATTTCAAAGCAATCGGTGAAGAACTTCCGGAGATTTAAGATTTTGAACAAATGAACATTTGCATTTTTATTTATATATATATATTTAAAGGCTACCGACGAATGAATAAACAACCTCTCTCTCTCTCTCTCTCTCTCTCTCTCTCTCTCTCTCCCTCCCTCCCTCCCTCCCTCCCTCCTCTCCTACCATCCACTCTCTCTTTTTTTCCCCCCACTCTCAAAAAAAAACCAAAAAACTAGCCCTAGCTGCTTTGGCTCAGTGGATAGAGCCAAAAGGTCCCAGTTCCGATTCCGGTCAAGGGCACATGCCCGGGATTCGGGCTCAATCCCCAGTACGGGGTGTGCAGGAGGCAGCCGATCCATGATCCTCTCTCATCATGGATGTTTCAGTCTCTCTACCTCTCCCTTCCTCTCTAAAATCAATAAAGAAATACATTTAAAAAAAATACATCAGGAATCAGTGTAGAGCAGTGTTTGACAACACTTGGGAATCACTGCTACAGAGCAATACACTGTAGAACAGTAATTGACACCACCTGGGATTCACTTCTAAAAGGCTGGAAACTATATGAAAGTGTTTGAAAGCACTTTGAAGTCACTGCTCAACATCAGAAACTGTGGAGAGCAGCATGTGACAAAACTTGGGAATCACTGCTGAAGTGCAGTCACTACACTGACAAATGGCAGGAAACGGTGCTAAAGTGTTTGAAAACACTTGGAAGTCACTCGTAGCGTTCTAAGATGCCAGAGAGGAAAATGTCACCGAGGCCAAAATCTTACCTCCACCTTCTGAGGGTTTGTGGAGGAGGCGGCCCTGAAAAATTCACCTGACACACAGGAGAGAGAGAGAGAGAGAGAGAGAGAGAGAGAGAGAGAGAGGAGGGCACCGTTTTATTTTTTGTTTTCCTCACGTGTCTGCTGTGACACGGGGAGAGCTCCTAAGGAGACCGTGGAAGAGCCGGAGAGGTGGCAAAACATCCATGCTTTTTCATACTGGGTTGAAAGGAGAGGGGCGATTGTGGGAAAGCCACTAAGTAGGCGGGGAGGCGAAAGGAGAGATGAGGGAGGCCCGTTCCTGCAGATTCCTCTGCCTCTCGGCTGGCTTCCTGCCTGAAGTGCACAAAACAAGTCCCCGTTTGCACTCGTCGTCGTCTCTCCCCCCCACCCCCATCCCCTCGATCTTTACATCCAGTCGGAGTCTTTTTTTGCCATCCGGCCACTTTGGAATATTGTCCCTGGCTCGCCTGAGCGGCTGGGGTGGCGGCATACTCACTTAAGGAAGGAAAGGAGAAGATCGGGTTGGTTCCAGGCAAGCAATTGTGCCAGAGGGAGGCCCTGGTGTGTGTGGGGGGGGGGGGGGGCGGAAGGAGTCAGTCACTGAGCGGCCCCCAACGTGAGCGACTCTGGCAAGGGCATGCGGTAGGAGGAGAGCAGCTGGAGTTCTGTTTGTTGGCTGGGGGCTTGCAGGGGATGGGGAGGGCCTGGGGTCCGTTTGCTCCTTTGTTTTTCTTTCTTTCTTTCTCTGTTTTTTGTTGTTGTTGTTGTTGTTGTTGTTGTTTTTTTGGAACAAAGGTGAAGAACTCTTCGGGTGTAGGTATTTCTGCAAGAAAGCCTGGCAGGACAGGACATGGGGGTATGCGGGCCAGGCCAGTCCATTGACCTGAAAACCCAAAGGATCTGTAGTGGCTCTGACTAGCGCCCTTCCTTTAAGAAACAGGAAGACAGGGGAGTTTATCTCGGGGTCCCTCCCTCTCCTCTCCCCCCCCCCCACCCCCCACACACACACTCGCACACCGGGCCCACCAGTGGCACCCGAGTAGCAAGAGGTTTCCAGAATGAACTGAGTTCCAGGGCCCAGCCAGCCAGCCAGCCACCCAGCAGCAAGGGAAAGACCATATAAAAACGGCCGCCAGGTGGCGCGCGAACACCAGCGAGAACGTCAGTGGGGCGGCTGCGGGGCCGTGGGCCCGGCCTGGGCGGGCACCCCGCCGCCCGCTGTGTGTGTGTGTGTGTGTGTGTGTGTGTGTGTGTGTGTGTGTTGGGGGGAGGGGGGTGGCAGGGGGCAAGGGTGGCCGATCTCCTCCCCGCCCCCACCTCTCCAGTGGGACCGTGTCGGCCGGGGGCCGTGGCGGCGGCGGGCGGCGGGGCGGCGGGGCGGGGCGCCCACCACCTGGGGTTTCCCCAGGAAGGCCCTGCGCAGGCGCAGGCGCGCAAGGCCTGGCACCAGAAGGGGGACTGGAAAAGTTTCTTGGGGGTTGGGGCCTGACAGAGGACCGAGAGGACGTACCCGGAACAGTTTTTGCGGCCCGGGACCCTTAAAACAACAACTCCGGGCGGAGTCTGAAGACCTAAAGGTGGCGAGTATTCTCGGGGCCACAATGGAGGAATCATTTTTGTTTCCTTTCAGTTATTATTTATTTTTCGGAATTGAATTTATTGGGGGACACATCGGTGAATAAAATGAGATGGAATGCAATAGGATAAAATGAAAGGTGTAAATACATAAGAAGCTTTGCATTGTGGATGAAAAGGGGCCACATGCTATAACCTGACCCACTCGGGGGAGGACTGGCCTGGCCTGGCCTTGCAAACTCAGACACCTAAAGTGACCACCCAGGATGTTCTGAATTTAAAAAAAAACAAACTTTTTAAAGTAGAAAGCAGTGTATAGTGACTGGGCAGCCACGCCCTAGGCCCGGTATCGCCCCTGAGAGAGATCACCTTGAACTTAACTGGCATCAGAGCCTATTGTCTTTCTATGCCTCTAGGTCTTAGAGTCTAGGATCACATGTCTTTGGACTAGCGAATGTCCTGGTAACTAGTCACTTTCCTTTTTCCCAGTGCCCTCAGGGCACAGCCCAGGGTCCCAGGGTAGAGACCACAAATTCCCTCATTGCTACTGCTGTATATTTTTTAAAAAGCTAGGGAAGAATGAATAAACAAGTGGAAAAACAATTCTCTCTCTCTCTCCCTCCCCCCCTCCCTGCCCCCTCCCTCTCCCTTCCACTCTCTCTTTAAGCAACAACAACAACAACAACAACAACAACAAAAATCAGGGCCCTAGCCGGTTTGGCTCAGTGGATATAGCATTAGCCTGTGGACCGAGAAGCGTCCCGGGTTCGATTCCGGTCAAGGGCACATGCCTGGGTTTCGGGCTCGATCCCCAGTGTTGGGTGTGCAGGAGGAAGCTGACCGGTGATTCTCTCTCTCTCTCATCGTTGATGTTCTAGCACTCTCTCCCTCTCCCTTCCTCTCTGAAATCAATAAAGATACATTTAAAAAAAAAAAAAAAAAACCACAAATGTATTATTCCACCTTTATGTAGTAAAAAGTGTGCTTGTACGATGTTTTGTATTTCCTGTTATTAAAACAGTGAACATTAAAAGGGGTGCGGGGGGGGGGGGGGAGATGGGAAGGAGGATAAAAGGGAGGGGTTGACCTTAGCCGTTTCAAAATGGTGGTTGCCAAGTCACTGGAGCTAAAATGGCGGCTGCCTAAACTCCTTTTTAAATAATAATATATATATTTTTATTGATTTCAGAGAGGAAGGGAGAGGGAGAGAGAGAGAGAGAGAGAATCATGGATCGGCTGTCTCTTGCACGCCCCCTACTGAGGATCGAGCCCACAACCCGGACCCTTCGGTCTGCCGCCAGGAAGCAGATTCTCAACATATTGGGATAACTCTCCGTAGAATGGAGGGTGTGTGTGTGTGTGTGTGTGTGTGTGTGTGTGTGTTAACCTTGTTGTATACATGACAAGCAAAAGAGGAGATGTAAGTGGCTTCCATGAACTCCGCTGGTGATAGATGAGGGAGGCGAGAGAAAGCAAAGCGGGGTGGGGAGGGGAGGGAAACCTCTGGGATTGGATAAAAATTAAAGTAAAATAAAAGACACATACTTCTTCATACTTCTCTTACTTAGGTTGGCGTAGGATAGTTAATGGCCAGCAATGTACTCAATAACAATGAGGGGATTTAAAAAGGAAAATTACACCCTAGCCAGTTTGGCTCAGCAGAGATAGAGTGTCGGCCTGTGTACTAAAGGGTCCCAGGTTCGATTCGGGCCAAGGGCACATGCCCGGGTTTCGGGCTGGATCCCCAGAGCCCCCCTACACCCCCCGTTGGGGGTGTGCAGGAGGCAGTTGATCCATGATTCTCTGTCATCATCTCTCTCTCTCTCTCTCTCTCTCTCTCTCTCTCTCTCTCTCTCTGTCTCTCTCTCTCTGTCTCTCTCGATCTCTCTCTCTCTCTCTTCTTCTTTGAAATCAATCAAAGCACACACACAAAAAAAAGAAAGAAAGAAAAGAAAAGAGAAAGAAAGATTGACCTTTGTCAGGGAAGGTAGCGGCCTAGGACGTGACTACTCACCATCACTGTTTGTTTGTTAAACTTTTAATTTCCGTCCATGGGTGGATGGATGTGTCCTCCCTCCCTCCCTCCCTCCCTCCCTCCCTCCCTCCCTCGTTTCCTCCCTGCCCCCCTCCGCCCACCCGCCCGCTCACCCGCTTTCCACGGGTGGGGGGGAAATCCTCAGTCTCATAGCACACACTCACTGGTGATTTCACTCGCTGCCTCCTTGCTCCCCGTGAAAAAGAGGAAGGAAAATGGACAAACCTGAAAGAGCCCCAGAGGCGGCAACTGTGAACCAAGGGCACGCACATGTGTGCGTGTGTGGCATTTGTCAACAACGTAAGAAATCCTCCAACCTGTGAAGAATTTCTGTGAGTGTCTTTCAGCCAAACTGTCCACAAATGTCGCATGCACGCATGCCGGGAAGCACTATCTCAACGAACGGTTGGAGAGGATGTTCCCAAGAATGGCAATGTCGCCCCCCTCCCCTTATTTTATACACTCCAATCCAAAGAGGAGACCGTATGTGGGTTACATGAAATCCACTGGTGACATTTGAGGGAGGTGGGAGAAAGCAAAGTGGGCAAACCTCTGGGATTGGATGCAAAATAAAATGATGGACACAGACTTCTTTTACCTGGGTGGGTGGGTGTAGGATAGCTCATAGACTCAATCATGAACTCGGTCGTCGTGACGAGGTCTGTGATATTCACAGAGCCGTGCCTGTGATTCCAGGGCTCCAGGAAAGATGGAAAATCCCCTTGACATTTCAAAGATGTGTGATTGTGGATGCGAGAAAGAAAGCGACAGACAGGCTCAGTCCAGGTCGAGATGGACCTCTGTCAGGGAGGATGCCGGCCTAGGACAGGATCACCCTCCCCCAACTGCTGTTAGGCTTGTGAGGCCACCGTGCATGGCCTCCCCGGAGCTTGTCAGGTTTAGTACAGTAGGTGGTCCCTTTTCACCAACACCAACACCACCCCCACCACCACCACCACCACCACCACCACCACCACCACCACACACACACACACACACACACACACACACACACACACACACACACGCACACTGACTCCGCTCATTGGGCGAACCACCCGTGACTCTAAAGTCGTGATCCTGACCCCGGGAGTTGTATTAAAAATCAAGCTAAAGGAGTGTGAATGTAAACTGTAGGCTTATCAAAGGTTCAAAGGAGGTCTGCGTTTACCACCATGGAAAGAAAACAAACCAAGAAAGAGATCAAGGGTCAAAACACCCTCTCTTGGACTGGGAGTGAGAGAGCTCCTGCATCTGTCCAAGAGGGTCATGGGCAGTGTGAAAAGCCAGGGTTCAGGAACAGGGGATATTTTCTTCCTCTCAGGGATCATGAAAAGAATCCATGACAGTAAGGGGGTGGGTAGGGGGTGGGTGCTGTCATGGAAAAGGCAAGGCGAGCAGGGAGAGTTCGATTCAGGTCAAGGGCTCGTGCCTGCCCAGGTCATGGGCTCGAGCCCCACTAGGGGGGGGTTGGGGGGGGGCATGCAGGAGCTGGCCAATCCATAATTCTCTCTCATGGATGATGTTTCTATCTCTCTCCCTCGCTCCCTCTCCCTCCCTTTCTCTCTGAAATCAATGAAAATACATCTTTAAAAAAAAAAAAAAAAAGAAGTATGTGTCTATCATTTTACTTTAAAAAAATATTTTATTGATTTCAGAGAGGAAGGGAGAGAGAAAGAGAGATAGAAACATCAATGATGAGAGAGAATTGTGGATTGGCCGCCTCAGGCATATCCCTCACCGGGGATCGAGCCCTCCACCCATGCACATGCCCTTGACCAGAATCAAACCTGGGAAGCTTCAGTCCCCAGGCTGACGCTCTATCCACTGAGCCTACAAGCTAGGGCTATCATTTCACTTTTTATCCAATCCCCCAGAGGTTTCCCCCCCCCCCACTCCCCACCCCACTCCACCCCACCTTTGCCTCCCTCCCTCCCTCCCTCCCTCCCTCCCTCCCTCCCTCCCTCCTTTATTTATCACCAGTGGATTGTCCTTAACCCGCTTACATCTCCTCCTTGGATTGTCGTGTATAAAACAAAGTGCCGCCCCGGCCTGTTTTGGTCAGTGGGTAGAGCATCGGCCTGGGGACACGAAGGGTCCGGGGTTTCATTCCAGTCCAGGGCACAGGCCCGGGTCACGGGCTTGATCCCCAGTAGGGGGTGTGCAGGAGGCAGCCGATGGGTGATTCTCTCTCATGGTAGATGCTTCTATGGCTCTCTCTCCCTCTCCCTTCCTCTCTGAAATCAATGAAGATATATTTTTAAAAGTCACACAAATGTATTATCGCACTTCCATGTAGTAAAAAGCATACTTGTACAGTGTCATTTCTGTCCTCTTTCAGAACAATGAAGAAAGCGGTCAAGAACTGAAGGAAATTTGCCATTCTCAGTGGACAGGCAGGCGCGCACGATGCTTTTGAAATTGCAGTGGAGCTCCTGCAAGCACTTGTTTTCTGTGTAGGCGGTACACAGGAGGACACACATAGTAGATGGGAAAACTGTATAGCAATGAAGCTCACGACTAACCTCTGACTAGCAGGAGTTTTAAGTATGCCACGAGAAATCTGTTTTCAACAGTGAAATGACCTTTTGGTGAAAGAAACGTGAGCTTGCCAGGCAAGGATTTCGGTGAGGATTTTTGTCTGTATTCGATGATCTTAAACAAATGACTGTGAAACATTGAAGAAAGAACCCGCCATCGTTACACCCACATCTGGGTGTCGCTGTTTACATTCCCCTGTTGAGCCTATATCCTCATAAGCTTTTTAGCAAGAATATGTGGCACACTTCCGTTTCATGGTCAAGACAGGATCAGAGGCCATGGATACTGACAGCAGATCGGTCTGTTTCATTCTGTCTGTTTCCGTGGTTACATCTACTGCCGCGTCTCGATTTAGTCAATTTTGTACAGTTTATGTCAACATAAATAACATGTGAATTTGTTTAATGGAAAAACAAAACAGCGACATTGAAACGGTGGCGGGGTGGAGAGGATAAGAGGGAGGGGTTGACCTTTGCCGTTTCGAAATGGCGGCTGGGCTGCCAAGCCCCTGGAGCCAAAAGGGAGGCTGGCTAACCTCCCTTCTTTGACAGAAAGGATGACTCCTTTGTTCCCACACAACTGTGGACGACGAAAGGGGCCACATGCTAACCCCAGGAGCTCAGGGAAGGCCTGCGCGGCCGTCGGTCTTGCAAACCGAAAGGCCTAAAGCCACCGCAGGGATGGTCTGAAGGGAGACTGTTACTAAGAGCAGTTGTGGTGGCTGGTCGCGTCCTAGGCCTGAGTCTTCCTTGACCAGGTCAGCGTTTACCTTAACTGAACCTATGGTCCTTTTGCATCTAAGACAACATACCTCTGAAATGTCAGAGAAGCTTATAACATTAGCGCCCCCTACTCTCCCCCCCTCCGCCCCGCCCCCCAACCCCCACACACACAAGGAAACGCCCCTGGGCGCCCTGCAGGAAAGAGACCATACATTCCTTCATTGTTATTGTTATCACGTGTATTGTTGCCTGTTAACTACCTATCCTGCACCCACCTAAGGAAAAGAAGTAGGTGTGGCCCTGGACGGGTTGTCTCAGTGGGTAGAGCCCATGTCAGCCTGTGGCGGACCTTAAGGTCCCGGGTTCGATTCGGGGCCAGGGAGCATGCCCGCCCTGGTCAGGGGCTCGAGCCCCACTGTGGGGCGTGCAGGAGGCCGCCGATCCACGATTCTCCCTCATCAATGATGTTTCTCTCTCCCTCCCTCTCTGCAATCAATAAAAATGTATTCTTTAAAAAAGAAGTATGCATCTATCATTTTGCATTATATCTAATCCCAGAGGTGTACCCCCACTCCCCACCCCAACCCCCCTTTCCTCCCTCCCTCCCTCCCTCCCTCCCTCCCTCCCTTCCTCCCTCCTTCCCTCCCTCCCTCCCTCCCTCCCTCCCTCATCTATCACCAGTGGATTTCCTGTAACCCACTTATGTCTCCTCCTTGGATTGGATTGTCACGCATAAAACAAAGTCACGCCCCAGCCGGTTTTTGTCAGTGGGTAGAGCATCGGCCTGGAGACCGAAGGGTCCCGGGTTCGATTTCAGTCAAGGGCGCAGGCCCGGTTGTGGGCTAGATCCCCAGTAGCGGGTGTTTCTATCGCTCTCTCTCTCCCTCTCCCTTCCTCTCAGAAATCAATAAGAATGTATTAAATAATAATTTAGAGAAAGAATGAATAAAACACAGTGAAAAACAGCCATTCTCCGGAGCATTGTCCCAACCCCTTGGGATTCTGCTTCCCGGCAAGTGTGGACAGTCTGGCTCAAGTAAACTCATAAGAGTTCTCTACGCGTTTGCATGTTTTATCCGTGAACACGACGTATACACCTGCTGGTTTCTGAGGGCGAGGCAACAGAATCTGTCCATGAGGTCCGCTGTGAAACTGTAGAGGCGTCTGTTTCTGCTATCAAAAGCCAGGTCACCCTTAGAAAGAGCGTAGAAAACAACCACAACAAAAGACAAAAATTGGATTTACAAAGAGAAAACACACAGAAGCGAGCCTAGGGATGCTCCGAGGACTGTGAGAGGGTGTCTCCCCTTCTCCTCGCTCATACCGCTTTGGGGAAAATGGCAACGATCCTAAGAGGTGAAGGCACTGAAGCCCTCGGAGACGCCCACCGACCGGGGCTACTTTACCCGTTCTTAACCCTACCCAACCAAGTGTCCCTCTCCCTGGGAGTCAAGCTTGTGTGCCGACAGCGGTAGGTAGGTAGGGGTACCCCACCCACCCACCCACCGACCGATCGACCGACCGCTGTTTTAAAATCAGAACCTGTCCCCTTTCAATGAGGACATGGGACAGAGGCAACCTATATTTTCCTGCTCAAATCGTCCCCAATTCACCTGATAGGGACAGAGAGTTTTGTCTCTGTCTGTCTGCGTGTTTGTCTTTAAGCCAGTGAGTGACACCAACATATGTTGGTTGTTGGTTTTTGTGGGGCTTTATTAGAAGGGTCATGTGTATGTAGACTTCAATGAGCCAGAGGCTGAACCAAAGGGGGAGAATGATTATTTTTTAAAAAATAAATTTTATTGAAATTTTTAGAGAGAGGAAGGGAGAGGGAGAGAGAGTTGGAAACATCGATGAGAGAGAAACATCCATCAGCTGCCTCCTGCACACTCCCTACTGGGGATGTGCCAAGAACCAAGATACCTGCCCTTGACCAGAATTGAACCTGGGACCTTTGAGTCCGCAGGCTGACGCTCTATCCCAGTGATGGCAAACCTATGACCCAACTCTTTTTTTTTTTTTTTTTGGTTGATTTTTCTTTGTTAAATGGCATTTAAATACATAAAATGAATATCAGAAATCCAAGTCTTTGTTTTACCATGGTTGCAAATATCAAAAAATTTCTATATGTGACAGGGCACCAGAGTTAAGTTAGGGTTTTTCAAAGTGCTGGCATGCCGATCACAAAAGGTTCGCCATCGCTGATCTATCCACTGAGCCAAACCGGTTAGGGCGAGAATGACGATTTTTAAAAAGGGAACATCCCGAGAGGAATCTCACCTTGAGACCGACTGAACGCATATATGTTTGTCAGCAGTCCTTCCTCCATGATGAGCTTCCACGACAGAGCCCCCGAGCGACCGGATTCATGGGGGACCCGCCCCGCTCAGAATGGCCTCAAGCAGCCCCAGAGGCTGGCAGAGACGCCTCTCACACTCGGCTAGGCTCAACACCCATGTGTCTCCTCCATAGATGGGGAACCAGGCCGCGGTACCTTGAGAGTCCCCGTTTTGGGGGTACATACTCACCAAAACTGGGGAGAAATTAGACTCAGGGGGGCCCTCCATCCAAGAAAATTTTTTAAAAAAGGCTAATCTTCTTGGGCAACCTATTCCCCCCCCCCCCCCTCCGCCCTTGCTAGAAAGCGGATGAGGGAGAGGTTTGGCCAGTTCCTGGCACCACGGAGCTGAATGCTACCCACCCTGCCTGCAGCTAGACCCGTTTTGGAATGTTAGGGGCACACCCCGTGTCTTTCCAGGCCCCTGTGGGCACGACCACCTTCCTGGTTATCCTTGTCTTTTTTGGGGGCGGGGGGGGGGGGGCGAGGATGTAAAGTGCTTTATATTGCTGAGGATCCCAAGAGCTTCAAGGCCGCTGTCTAGGGGCGAGCAGTGACATCCCCTACCCTGCGGAGGCTTTTGTGAGCAGGGACAGCTGGGACTTGAGCATTTCAGCCCCATGGAAGGCATGGCAGTGTGGTTGGTGGTGAGGGGAGGTAGGAAGAGGCACAAGGTGAGGGGGGGTGGGCGGCGGCAGGGGGGTGGGGAGAGGGGGGAAGCAGACTGTGCTCGTCTCCCCCCAACTCTGAGCTCAGAGCATTCACCGACGTCACCATGGGAGCCTGGAATGGGCCATGGTGGGAGTATTTACACCACAGAAATTGCCCAGATGCTACATTCAAGGATTCTCCCTGCCCGGAAAACTGGTTTACCAGGGCACCAGGAGCATGCCGCACCTCCTGAGCTGGTTCTGAGTCCACCGCAAGCCTGGCTGCTGTGACAAGCTGCCACTCCCCCATGTGGGGCAGTGCCATCGCCCACCACCTGGACAGAACACAGTTGGGCTGGACCAAGGGGACCTGACCTGGGGATCCCGTCCCTGCCTGGAGCCTGCCCTGGCTCGGCCGCCTCAGCCAGTCTGTCCACTGAGAGCTTCAGCCCCGGACTGAAGTGGTGTCCGCCGAAAGGCAGCTCGGAGCTGAGGATAAAACCCTTTTGCTCAGTGGCTCCCGGCAGGCAAGAGGGCCACTCAGCGGTCATGAGGGCTTGGTCACCCAGGGCTGACCAAGGGCAGCTGTTGGGGCTGAGATGAAAGGACTGGCCTCGGGAGTGGGGGGGGGGGGGGGGAGGTCTGAGTGATTCACCGCAGGTCCTGGGAACCAGGCTGTGTGGAGAGTGGAGAGCCGGGCACACACCTGTGTGCAGAACCAGGGCAGGAGAGCCCAGCGGGAGGGAAATGACCGGCCAGGGTGGGACAGCACCTCTTAGCAGGCAGGAGGGTAGCCCCCACAGACACAGATTTCTGCTGGACCCACGGGGACCTTGGGGCTCAAATACACTCACAGGAAGCAACTCAGCTTTCCCCCCTGCCTGCATGACTCCCCTCTCCCCCGCCCCTCCCCGCCCCAGACCCAGAGGCTCAGTTCAGCACTAAGAGGGAAGCCCCTGACCTGAGGGCTGAGAGGAAGGGAGCTGGGGTGGGGGATGGGGAGTAGGGGGTGGGGTAGGGAGCAAGCGGGAGGGGATTCATTCCAATGGATCTCACTCCTCGGAGGCTTCATTCAAATGCAGAAAGCTCTCCTCTCCGGTGACGTCAGGGCCTCGGACCTCGCCTCGGGCTTCTCTGAGTCCCCACCCCCACCCTCAGGCCCGCAGCTCACCAACTTCAGGGAGGGAAGGAGGCTGTTTGAGAAACCGGGCCGGCCTGTACGGGTGGAAAAGAGTGCCCTCTACCTGCCAACCCAGGAACCAGCCCTCACCCGTTTGGGAATCCCGAGAAGGGGTGGGGAGCGGGAGGGAGGCGTTTGAGGGGGCGTGAGTCCAGGGTCCATGGCGAAGGTCCACAGTAGATCTCGGCGTCTCAGATCCCCTGGGAAGGGAGGCATAGCTAGGAGTGGAGCGATGAGGACCCCCGGAGGCCTGGTGAGGGATGATTTGCCTCCATAACCCCAGGTCACCGGACCGGCCGGCACACTCTGCTCCAGTTGCCGGTTTTTATCATCCATCCGTCCCTCCACCCCCGCCCCCACCTCCCAGTAGGGGGTGTGCAGGAGGCAACGGACCCATGATTATCTTTCATCATTGATCTCTCTCTCTATTCCTCTTTGAAATCAATAAGAACACTATATATACGATTGACCTTTGTCACAGAAGGTAGCGGCCTAGGACGTGACTACCCGCCATCACTGATTTTTAGTTAAACTTTTAATTTCCGTGGATGGATGGATGGATGGATGGATGGATGGATGGATGGATGGATGGATGTGTCCTCCCTCCCACCCACCCGCTTTCCACGGGAAATCCTCCGTCTCATATCACACACTCACTGGTGATTTCACTCGCTGCCTCCTTGCTCCCCGTGAAAAAGAGGAAGGAAAATGGACAAACCTGAAAGAGCCCCAGAGGCGGCAACTGTGAACCAAGGGCACGCACATGTGTGGGTGTGTGGCATTTGTCAACAACGTAAGAAATCCTCTAACCTGTGAAGAATTTCTGTGAGTGTCTTTCAGCCAAACTGTCCAGAAATGTCGCACACAGGGCGAGAAGCACAATCTCAACGGTGGGAGATGATGTTCTGAAGCACGGCAATGGCAATGTCGCCCCCCGCCCCCCCCCCCCTTATTTTATACACTCCAATCCAAAGAGGAGACCGTACGTGGGTTACATGAAATCGACTGGTGACATTTTAGGGAGGCGGGAGAAAGCAGAGCGCGCCCCCCCCCCCCCTCCCCACACACACACAAGTGTCCTCTCATTGGGCGAACCACCCGTGACTCGAAAGTCGTGATCCTGACCCCGGGAGTTGTATTAAAAATCAAGCTAAAGGAGTGTGATTGTAAACTGTAGGCTTATCAAAGGTTCAAAGGAGGTCTGTGTTTTACCACCATGGAAAGAAAACAAACCAAGAAAGAGATCAAGGGTCAAAACACCCTCTCTTGGACTGTGAGTGAGAGAGCCCCTGCATCTGTCCAAGAGGGTCATGGGCAGTGTGAAAAGCCAGGGTTCAGGAACAGGGGATATTTTCTTCCTCTCAGGGATCATGAAAAGAATCCATGACAGTAACGGGGTGGGTAGGGGGTGGGTGCTATCATGGAAAAGGCAAGGCGAGCAGGGAGAGTTCGATTCAGGTCAAGGGTTCGTGCCTGCCCAGGTCATGGGCTCGAGCCCCACTAGGGGGCATGCAGGAGCTGGCCAATCCATAATTCTCTCTCATGGATGATGTTTCTATCTCTGTCCCTCCCCTCTCCCTTCCTCTCTGAAATCAAAAAAAATACATCTTTAAAAAAAAAAAAAAAAAGAAGTATGTGTCTATCATTTTACTTTTTTTAAAAAAAATACTTTATTGCCGAAGCTGGTTTGGCTCAGTGGATAGAGCGTTGGCCTGCGGACTGAGGGGTCCCGGGTTCGATTCCAGTCAAGGGCATGTACCTTGGTTGCGGGCACATCCCCAGTGGGGGGTGCGCAGGAGGCGGCTGATCGATGTTTCTCTCTCATCGATGTTTCTGGCTCTCTGTCTCTCTCCCTTCCTCTCTGTAAAAAATCAATAAAATATATTTAAAAAAAAATACTTTATTGATTTCAGAGAGGAAGGGAGAGAGAAAGAGAGATAGAAACATCAATGATGAGAGAGAATCGTGGATTGGCCGCCTCCTGCATGTCCCTCACCGGGGATCGAGCCCTCCACCCATGCACATGCCCTTGACCAGAATCAAACCTGGAAAGCTTCAGTCCCCAGGCTGACGCTCTATCCACTGAGCCTACAAGCTATGGCTATCATTTCACTTTTTATCCAATCCCCCAGAGGTTTCCCCCCCCACCCACTCCCCACCCCACTCCACCCCACCTTTGCCTGCCTGCCTCCCTCCCTCCCTCCCTCCCTCCCTCCCTCCCTCCCTCCCTCCCTCATCTATCACCAGTGGATTGTCTGTAACCCGCTTACATCTCCTCCTTTGATTGGCATGTATAAAACAAAGTGCCGCCCCGGCCTGTTTTGGTTAGTGGGTAGAGCATCGGCCTGGGGACCCGAAGGGTCCGGGGTTCCATTCCAGTCCAGGGGGCAGGCCCAGGTCACAGGCTTGATCCCCAGTAGGGGCAACCTATATTTATTTTCATGGTCAAATCATCCCCAATTCACCTGATAGGGAGAGAGAGGTTTGTGTTTGTCTGTCTGTCTGTCTGTGTGGTTTTGCCTTTAAGCCAGTGATGCCAACATATGTCAGTTGCTGGTTTTCGTGGGTAAGGGTCATGTGTATGTAGACTTCAATGAGCCAGAGGCTGAACCAAAGGGGGAGAATGATGATTTTTATGTTTTAAAAAATATATTTTATGGATATTTTTAGAGAGAGGAAGGGAGAGGGATAGAGAGTTAGAAACTTGGATGAGAGAGAAACATCCATCAGCCGCCTCCTGCACACTCCCAACTGGGGATATGCCCGCAACCAAGGTACATGCCCTTGACCGGACTGGAACCTGGGACCCTTGAGTCCGCAGACAGAGGCTCTATCTATCCCAGGGGTGGGCAAACTTTTTGACTCGAGGGCCACAACGGGTTCTTAAACACTCATTGAGGGCCGGAACAAAAGCATGGATGGAGTGTTTGTGTGAACTAATATAAATTCAAAGTAAACATCATTACATAAAAGGGTACAGTCTTGTTTTATTCATTTCAAAAAACGTGCCGGATCCTGCCCATGGACCGTAGTTTGCCCACGGCTGTTCTATCCACTGAGCCAAACCCGTTAGGGCGAGAATGATGATTTTTTAAAAGGGAACATCCCCAGAGGAACCTCATCTGGAGACCGACTGAACGTATGTATGTTTGCCAACCGCCCTTTCTCCATGATGAACTTCCAGGAGAGCCCGAGCGACCCGATTCGTGGGGGACCCGCCCCGCTCAGAATGGCCCCAAAGAGCCCCAGAGGCTGGCCGAGATGCCTCTCGCTCTCGGCTCGCTACTCATGTGTCTCTGTAGACGGGGAACCGGGCCGCGGTACCTTGAGAGTCCCCTTTTGGGGGGGTACATACTCACCAACACGTGGGAGAAATGAGACTCAGGGGATCCCTCTAGGGGAGAATAAAAAGAGGGTAATGTTCTTTGGCAACCTAGCCCGGCCCCCGCTCTAAAGCGGACCATGGAGAGCTTTGGCCATTTCCTGGCACCAGAGTTGAATGCTACCCACCCTGCCTGCTGCTAGACCCGTTTTCCCATTCCCAGGGAAGCGAATGGAGAACGAGGCCTTCTCAGATCCGTGTGTCTTTTTCCATGCACGTGAGCCCTTACGACTCTCAGAAATGACCCTCCTCAGCTCTAGGCTCCCTGCCAACTCGATCGCTCCATAATGGCTGCAGAGCCTCAGAGAAAGATAGAAAGACACATCTCCAAAACGGGTGAATGGACTCGTTAGCCCATCGCCAACCCTCGAGGAGTTAAGACAGCACTGTCCTCCTTTGACAATGCGGTGGGTAACAGGGTCGGAGGTGTGTGGCTCCAGAATATCAAAGTGCACTACATCCTCTTACCGCCTTCATGCAGGGTTGAGCCGAGAGAGGCGATTGTGGAAGAGCACCTAAGTAGGGGGGGGGGGGGGGCGGGGGCGGGGGGGGGGGGGAAGAGCCTACAGGAGAGCAGAACAGGCCTTGGGCCTCACAAACTCAGAGACCCAAAGTAACCGCCAAAGATGGTCTGACATGAAAACTCTTGTCACTAAAAGCAGTGGGTGGCAGGTAGCCATTTCCTAAGCTAGAATCTTCCCTGCCTTGACCAAAGTCCACCTTTACCTTCACTAATCCCGTCTTTGTCCCAAAGGAGAAGTATATTCCTTTGGAATGTCAGAGGCACGCCCAGTCTTTCCAGAACCCCTGACCTGAGGGCTGAGAGGAAGGGAGCTAGGGTGGGGGATGGGGAGTAGAGGATGGGGTAGGGAGCAAGCGGGAAGGGAGGAGGTCAGGGCGGATTCATTCCAATGGATCTCACTGCAAGTCTTCATTCAAATGCAGAAAGCTCTCCTCTCCGGTGACGTCAGGGCCTCGGACCTCGCCTCGGGCTCTCTGAGTGCCCCCGCCCCCCACCCCCCGGCCCCCCTCCCCACCCCCTCAGGCCCGCAGCTCACCAACTTCAGGGAGGGAAGGAGGCTGTTTGAGAAACCGGCCCAGCCTGTCTGGGTGGAAAAGAGTGCCCTCTACCTGCCAACCCAGGAACCAGCCCTCACCCGTTTGGGAATCCCGAGAAGGGGTGGGGAGCGGGAGGGAGGCGTTTGAGGGGGCGTGAGTCCAGGGTCCATGGCGAAGGTCCACAGTAGATCTCGGCGTCTTAGATCCCCTAGTTGGAGAGACATAGGTAGGAGTGGAGCGATGAGGGCCCCGGGGAGGCCTGGTGAGGGATGATTTGACTCAATAACCCCGGGTCACCAGACCGGCCAGCACACTCTGCTCCAGTTGCCGGTTTTTATCATCCATCTGTCCCTCCACCCCCCACCCCTCACACCGCTCCAAGTGTGCCACTCACGACAGACACCCTTTTATCATTCATCTTTAACTTCCCCGTGGATGGATGGATGGATGGATGGATGGATGGATGGATGGATGGATGTGTTAACATAATAAAATAATCAAATCTGTGGAGAATGTCTGCGAGTTCATTTGAGGCAATTGCCAGGAAGCAGATTCTCAACATATTGGGATAACACTCCGTAGAATGGAGGGAGGGTGTGTGTGTGTGTGTGTGTGTGTGTGTGTGTGTGTGTGTGTGTGTGTTAACCTTGTTGTATGCATGCCAAGCAAAAGAGGAGATGTAAGTGGCTGGTGATAGATGAGGGAGGCCAGAGAAGGCAAAGCGGGGGGGGGGGGGGGGGGGGTGTGTTGGGGGGTGTTGGAAACCTCTGGGATTGGATAAAAATTAAAATAAAATGACAGACACATACTTCTCTTACTTAGGTTGGTGTAGGATAGGTAGCGGTCAGCAATGTACTTAATGAAAATGAGGGGATTTAAAAAGGAAAATTACACCCTAGCCGGTTTGGCTCAGTGGAGATAGAGCATAGAGCGTCGGTCTGCAGGCTAAAGGGTCCCAGGTTTGATTCAGGCCAAGGGCACATGCACAGGTTGCGGGCTGGATCCCCAGCGATCCCCTCCCCCCGCCCCCACCTCCCAGTAGGGGATGTGCAGGAGGGAGTGGATCAATGATTATCATCTTTCATCATTCTCTCTCTCTCTCTCTCTCTCTCTCTCTCTCTCTCTCTCTCTCTCTCTCATCAATAAAAACACTATAAAAAAAAAAAAAAAGATTGACTTTGGTCAGGGAAGGTAGCGGCCTAGGACATGACTACTCACCATCACTGTTTGTTAAACTTTTAATTTCCGTCCATGGATGGATGGATGGATGGATGGATGGATGGATGGATGGATGGATGGATGGATGTGTCCGTCCTCCCTCCCTCCCTCCCTCCCTCCCTCCCTCCCCCCACCCACCCACCCACCCGTCCGCTCACCCGCTTTCCACGGGAAATCCTCAGTCTCATATCACACACTCACTGGTGATTTCACTCGCTGCCTCCTTGCTCCCCGTGAAAAAGAGGAAGGAAAATGGAGAAACCTGAAAGAGCCCCAGAGGCGGCAACTGTGAACCAAGGGCACGCACATGTGTGGGTGTGTGGCATTTGTCAACAACGTAAGAAATCCTCTAACCTGTGAAGAATTTCTGTGAGTGTCTTTCAGCCAAACTGTCCAGAAATGTCGCACACAGGGCGAGAAGCACAATCTCAACGGTGGGAGATGATGTTCGGAAGCACAGCAATGGCAATGTCGGCCCCCCCCCCTTATTTTATACACTCCAATCCAAAGAGGAGACCGTACGTGGGTTACATGAAATTGACTGGTGACATTTTAGGGAGGCGGGAGAAAGCAAAGCGCCCCCCCTCCCCCACGCGCGCGCGCGCGCGCGCGCACACACACACACACACACACACACACACACACACACACACACACGTCCTCTCATTGGGCGAACCACCCGTGACTCAAAAGTCGTGATCCTGACCCCGGGAGTTGTATTAAAAATCAAGCTAAGGGAGTGTGATTGTAAACTGTAGGCTTATCTCAAAGGTTCAAAGGAGGTCTGTGTTTTACCACCATGGAAAGAAAACAAACCAAGAAAGAGATCAAGGGTCAAAACACCCTCTCTTGGACTGTGAGTGAGAGAGCCCCTGCATCTGTCCAAGAGGGTCATGGGCAGTGTGAAAAGCCAGGGTTCAGGAACAGGGGATATTTTCTACCTCTCAGGGATCCTGAGAAGTCTCCATGACAGTAAGGGGGTGGGGAGGGGGTGGGTGCTGTCATGGAAAAGGCTAGGTGAGCAGGGAGAGGTATGGCATTTACAGGCATACCCTATCTACTTTTCTTTTCACAGCATTTACACAATGAATTCATGTTTAGGTTTGAACGGCATTACTTCTTGAGTCTCCTCCTCCTGCAGCAGCAGCAGTAGCAGCAGCAGCAGATGGCTGTTGTTTCCAATTCTTTGGTTGATACTCAGATGTAGGACGAATGTATGTATGTATGTATGTATGTATGTATGTATGTATACTGTGTGTGAGCCCCAAGATGGACAGAATCTCGGGGGGGGGGGGCGGCGAGTGGAATAGACTGGAGTGGAGTGGAGGAGAGGGGGAGCAAGAGGAAGGGAGAGAGTTGGAGGGAGGCAGGAGGGAAGCTGGGGAAGAGAGAATGACAAAATGCCAAAGGACCTCGTTAGTTAATGACACCGGGCATGGCTATTATTCTGAGTTTTTTGTTTGTTTTCCTCGAATGCCACCTACGCAGAAAACAATCTGTGTGAAGTTAAACTAAGGTCACCCAAACAAGAATAAAAACTACCCATTGACTGCAAGGCTCTGTAGTAGGTCGCCCACTGCTTGCACTTGGCAGAGACTCAAATCTGAGGCAAGGGTTATTAGCGGGGAAGCTGGAGTAGAAGAGGGAGAGGTGTGTGACGTATTCCATGAGGTGGAGCACATTTGCACCCCCCCCCCCCACCTTGGAACCAAGTTTAGGGGGTCTGTGGTGGTGGAAGGGCCGAAAAAATAGGAGAAAAAAGAAAGGAAGGAAGGAAGGAAGGAAGGAAGGAAGGAAGGAAGGAAGGAAGGAAGGAAGGGAGGGAGGGAGGGAGGGAGGGAGGGAGGAGAGAGAGAGAGAGAGAGAGAGAGAGAGAGAGAGAGAGAGAAGAGAAAAAGAAAAAGAAAAAGAAAAAGAAAAAGAAAAAGAAAAAGAAAAAGAAAGAGGAAGGTCCTCAGTTCAGTCGTGACTATGACTTTCTGGGGCATGACATGGCACGGCATGGCACACCCGGTCGGTCACCGCCAGTGGTGTGGTTTGTGGTCCACTTCAGTCCATCTAATACCTTTCCTGGCTGGGGAGAGTTCCTATGGATCACAAGGACAAACCCAAAGGAGGACAAAGTTCAGAATGCCCAATTCACGTCTGCCCATTTCTACACGACAAAGCCGTCCATAGTGTCCAAGTGACGTGACCTGCATTTTTCATGTCTGAAAAAGAAGTTTCCATTTGAGGTACAGGTACTGCTTTGTGTTATTTATAATTGATGTGCCTCCATCCAAAGTGGTAGTATGGCGATCCACTGTCTTCCATTCACACGCCTCTGTCTGCCGACTGCGCAAGCGCTGTCCCTGATTTAGCTCCACCCTGTCCCTGTGACGACAACGGACCAACCCGGCCCTCTGGTCGACCTCGCTTTGAGGCTTATAAAAGCGGTCGCCAGGAGGGTGGGGGTGGCGCATGACAAGGACAGGTTGCATCGTCATCACATCATCACCAGGGTGGTGAGAACGCAGGGTCGGCCACTGGGTGGGGGGCGGGGGGGCTTTGGAAGGTTCATATCTCTCTCTCTCTCTCTCTCTCTCTCTCTCTCTCTCTCTCTCTCTCTCTCTCTCTCTCTCGTTTCCACCTAGCAGTCAAGAAGAGCAGACACTTCCACACGATGCGAATGAAGGACTGTCAGGGTTTGAAATTTCCTCCACGAGCGAATAAGGGGCGATTTAGGAATTTCCTTTAAGTGAACACTGTGCCGCCGCCGCCGCCGCCGCCGCTGCCGCCGCCTGGAAACATCCCTAAAGGGTTGAAGGGTTGATAGTAATAGAAACAGGAAGGGAAGCATTGCAACGTGTTTTCTGGGGTTTTGTTTGTTTGAGAGACCTATAAATGTATAACGCTGTGATAAGCTTGCAACTTCACCAGTGCATTGTAATCTATGTAAATGTGGATTCACAAGAATGTCTTCTGGCTGCACAAAGAAATAAATACATAAATAAATACATAAATAAATAAATAGTAAATGTGGATTCATGATAAGAATGTACCATTCGCCGAAACGGTTTGGCTCAGTGGATAGAGCGTCGGCCTGCGGACTCAAGGGTCCCGGGTTCGATTCCGGTCAAGGGCATGTACCCTGGTTGCGGGCACGTGCAGGAGGCAGCTGATCGATCTCTCTCATCTCATTGCTGTTTCTGTCTCTATCCCTCTCCCTTCTTCTCGAAAAAAAAAATAAAAAAATATTTTAAAA